>NC_135953.1:82491495-82827893 GCF_053455715.1 Rhinoraja longicauda | reverse complement strand
AACTGACATCTTTTAGACCCTGTGACAGAATTTAGGAAGCATTGAATTTTTACAGAGCAGACTGCCTACTTAATCAAGCTTGCAGGGGGGTGTTGTGGATCTTAATGGGGGCATTCTTGCAATAGACACAAATGTTCCCTTTCTCTCTGTAAACGATGGAGACTGGCATTATCCCATTGCTATTGCTGTAACATTGCACTTAAAGAAGAACAGCACAGAGGCCCTGCAGTGGAGTTGCTGCTGCTCTTTCTCTTGTTGCCCAACAAGAAAAACTGAAGACTACATGGAAACATCAGAGATCTTATAGTTTAAGAAGTGTAGGAAAATAACTGCAGATGCTGGTACAAATTGAAGGTATCACAAAATGCTGGAGTAACTCAGCAGGTCAGGCAGCATCTAGGAAAGAGGGAATGGGTGACGTTTCAAGTCGAGACCCTTCTTCAGACTGAACCTCGATCTCAGCATTCAGTTATTAGTAGGTAATGTGAACCCCTAACATCTTTCATCGTTAATTAATTTTGTTGATTAAATTCCTCCTAATATATCTATTTCCACCAGCAAATCAGAAGAGAAAGGAAAATGAACTCGAAAACATCAGTAGGGGAGAAATTTCTCTTTGATGACGAGACTAAATAAAAGCTGGAATGTTCTCCAGTGGTTGTACACACTTCATCACATACATACTGCGGTCAATGCCCTTGAACAGGTTTGTTGAACACTATTGCTCAAAAGCAAAATTCTCCCCACCAATCCAACTTCCAGGTTAATACTTTACAGGTGCAAACTGTGTAACAATTATAACCGCAGTGTTTCATTTTATTGAAGGTCAAACGAACAGTTTTGCCGTCGGCAGCATTATCAACATTTGTCGCACCAAAACAATTTGTGAGTTTTCTGCGGGAGTTTCTGCTTCAATCCATGGTATTGCAAATGCAGTAGAGCCAAAGAACATTCATGCTATCATCTAGTGGTGATGGGCTCGTTTTCTTCCTACTTCTACTCTCCATTTATTTGTCTGTTTCTTTACCCTCACATCTTTCCCTGGAAACATCTGGCTCTCATATAAAAACCTCGTCCTGGCTGCCCCACTCTTGGCAACCTGTGAAAGTTTATTTATTTGCAGCGGAGTTCTGATCCAGCTCACAGTCGGGAACAATTCTCTTCATCAAAAGCGTCTTTTTCATACTGAGGTTTTGGTTTTTCTTTTGTTCTCTCACACTTATGTGTATTTTTAACATGTCATCAGGAAGCAACTGTCACTGACAGCAGCTTTCTCTGCAGAAAATATTATGAGCAAAACTTCAGATCTGTAAAACAGCTTTTCTTCATCTCAAAATACTGAAAAAGAAAAATCAAGCTATGCATTCAGAATAGTACATTTACCTTGCATGTCCTAAATATGAATTCTAATCTAGTATCATGTGATGTCCTTAAAATAATGGCGTTTGTTGATGAAGATGCAAAAAATTGCTGTGCAATTTCACAAGGATAGTTTTATTGCTATTCCCATTACTACAGAGTTCAGGAAGGTATAAAGGCAGTGGGCATCGCTTGGCAATATCCAGCAGATGGTGAATAAAGTTCTCTGTTGAGTTGAGGTTCACCATCATCTTGCGGCCTCTGACACAACCAGCTGTTCAGGCTGTGGAAAATAAAAGAATTCCAAACGACTAAAGTCCTGGAGTTTGTAAAATTATTTTACTCTTGTACTTCTGTACCTTGTACCTTGTACCTTGTACCTTGTACCTTGTAGTACTCTTGCACTTACCCACTTCTGTGCTTTCATCATTTGATGCCATTCAATACCACCTCAGTTGTGATGTGCTCACAAATGTTTTATAATTAAATCACAACACATTTCATGAACTTATTATTCTTCCTTCTGATGATGAAGACATAGATTCCTGCCAGCTATCTTCACACTCACATTTTTATCAATTCTTGACTGGCAAGAACCTTTGGAAATAACCAGACCCAACCTACGCATGTCCTCATGTTGTTTGCCAACCCGGACAGGAAATTAGAACTTGGTTAGGTGTCTGAAGTCGTTTGTGCACAGCTAAAATTTTCCAATCCTCTTATTTTATTTCAATCATGTCTCTCCTTATGCTCACTCATAAAAAAATGAACTCATGTTTATAAACTGAGTAAGAATTCATAGAGCCAGGCATGTGGCGATTTAGACCACTAAAGGAAAAGTTGTCTTTTGGTTTTTTTTCCAGACAGATTACAAAGCGGCACGATCTTGCACTATGAAATCCAAATAGTTTATCATATCATATCATATCATATATATACAGCCGGAAACAGGCCTTTTCGGCCCACCAAGTCCGTGCCGCCCAGCGATCCCCGTACATTAACACTATCCTACACCCACTAGGGACAATTTTTACATTTACCCAGCCAATTAACCTACATACCTGTACGTCTTTATCAATTACC
Organism: Rhinoraja longicauda; assembly: GCF_053455715.1. Classification (NCBI taxonomy): domain Eukaryota; kingdom Metazoa; phylum Chordata; class Chondrichthyes; order Rajiformes; family Arhynchobatidae; genus Rhinoraja; species Rhinoraja longicauda. The sequence goes on along the minus strand of NC_135953.1, from coordinate 82,825,451 downwards.
TTCATGGGAAAAGCAAAGCCTCAGTATGAAAAAGACACTTTTGATGAAGAGAATTGTCCCCAATTGTCACTGCAGTCTCACATGATGAGACTGACTTTTAGTTCCATTTGCAGTGATAAATACAATTACTACAGAAGACAACTCAGACATATTTTCACGACAACTAACGAAGGCAATAAATTTCAACTTTCCACCATTCCTAAAATTCAAAACAACAAATAACAAAAGGACATCTTCAGTGAGCTGAAGATCTGTAAAAGGTGGAATAATTAAGAGTTGGTTGAACAGGATCCCAAAGAGCAATTCAGGTAAAGGACAAACTAATACCTACGTCAACATCTGCACTGCGTAAATGATCATTTCATATTCATGTTCATGGATGGATAAAGTACACTTTTTGATAGAAAGGATACCATGGTAGAATTTATAAAGACAAGGTATTGCGGACCTGAGCCACTGTAATTTGCTAATGTAGTCATGAGTAAACATGGCACTTGGTTGTTTACATTTGAGGTTCTTAGACATCACATAATTGCAAACAAAAACCAGATAAGTAAATGAGTGAAACCTTCAACAGATGCAAACGAGTGGCACTGACTTGACTTAATTTGGCACCTTTGTGCAGTCAATGTACGGCTTTCTATGAAACCTCCCTTCATTCCATCTGAGCCACTCTTCATGAAGCTATAGGCTTCCAGTAGCCAATAGCTGATCTGTTTCAGCTCTCTCCTCTTTTGCATCCTCGAGAACCTGGACTGCATTATTGCTGATGTCATTGCCATTTTCATAGCTGTTACTCTATGAGATTTCCTGCATCTAGTCTTATTTAATCAGCTGTAAGATATTAAATCACAAAACATGTTGCATTTCCTCTGCACTCCACATACCCACCCCAGCACCCACCCAACCCTTTGCTTCCCCAAAGTGAAGGCCATTTAACAGGCTGAACCCAACCGGCTTTGATGATATATGTATCAGCAGCAAAATTCAATACGTTATTAGTGAACGCAGGTAAGAATCACTGGGGGAGATAGATGTCTTGTTCTGCTACTATCCCACCAATAGATTAAGTGACCTACTGGGCTAAAGGTTCCTGAATTATATGATTGAAATGCCACCGACCGTGCTGACATGCACTTGCGTGAAGTGATCAGGCAATCTGATAAATGGCTCAATTCATTTGCTTTATTTCAAAATGGAAACAAAAATAAATGAACTCGCATTTACATAGTTCCTTACACATAACTTGACACACAATAAAACACATTGTGGGTAATACGTCGGTAAAGAAATTAAGTATTTCCAACCTAATATCACACCACAAATGGGATTACCTGGTAAAAGTTGCTCATTAGGATCCATACCATAAGATATTCACAGTTATTTCATAATGCGAAGCTCCGAATGACAATTGATAATATTTTGTTACATTCCATTGAATTTCCTTTCCGTTGAATTATGAAGAATAACATGAAGCTACTTAGACTTCCGAGTTAGATAATTGCAAATGCTCTTCTTATCCACCTGAGGGCACACAAGTTGCCTCCCATGCCAATAAAATAGTTGCAAGCCCTTGGGAAGATCTTCAACACACTGGAATGCCATTTTATAAGCTCTCACAGTTGAGTAGTTATTACATTTTGATTGTAAGAAAATGTTACCTATTGAAACTGGCAATGGTTTGGACTATAACTATGATTTTGTTAAATTATTCCATTTAAGCTAATTTTGGTTAATTGTGTATGCCATATGTAGACTTCATGGATAAATTTAACAAGTTTAGAGTCTCCTCTGATGAGCAATTTTTGAGATAGGAAATTATGTATGATATAACAATCTAATCTGTTGTAATATATTGTTGCGTGTACAGGAGTGTAAGTGATTATGTTTTTGTCTTGTTACCCAGACCCATGGACTAATGAAAAACGTGAGTCTAAATTCCAGTCTGGCAATTTATGAATTTGATTTTATCTTTAAATAGTCTGGAATTGCAAGTGGTTGGTTTGTCACAAACCAACCATTACTCTTCTTTACAATACGATACAATACAATACAATATATCTTTATTGTCATTGTACAGGGGTACAACGAGATTGGGAATGCGCCTCCCAAACGATGCAATAAATTAATTAGCTAGTCAGTATTAATTTAAACAACCCAATGAAACAAATTAGAATAGTTTTAAAACAGAAACTTTATGTCCTTTTGAAGCATCCTGCAATGAATAATATCAACATTCCTCTTCAAATTTGTTTAAATAATATCCTTAGGATATAAATGCAGATGTGGAAAGGTCTGCAAGAACAGCCAAGGCCTGAAGATTCACCAGACCCGGATGGTGTTTGGAGGGAGAGGGAGCGTCACAATGCACAGGTATCTTACCTGGTGAGAAGCAGGGGGAGCCAGGCCCGGAAGCACCCCATAGAGCCCGAAGCCTCCAAGTGGCGCAACTAGTCCCTCAGAACACACCTCCAGAGAAGGTTCGGGTCAAATGGCCACAGGCCTGCAAGACGGCAGTCTGGCATCAATTCGACGAGGACGCCTAGAAGCAACTAGAACTACTTCGACTAGAAGCAACAGCAAAGGGAGTCGTAGATCGAAGGCTGCAGACGATGACGACAATCATTGTCAGCCTCGCTGTGGAAAGGTTTGGGGCAGTGGAGAAGAAGCCTGCCAGAACAGCCTTCACCATAGACCAAAGAACAGCAAAAATCCACAAGATCCGGCACGAGCTGAAGTCCCTCAAGAAGCAGTACTAAGAAGCCACTGAGGAGCAACGTCTCCCTCTTGGCTGAACTGTGAATCTTCCCGAGGAGGAAGATGCTGACCCTCCTTAGAGCTGAGTGGCTCCGAAGACGCTGGAAGGAAAGAGCCAGGAAGTGAGCATCCTTCATAGCCGGCCCCTTCGGCTTCACCTAACAGCTGCTAGGGCAGAGGCGCAGTGAGAGTTTGGCTTGCTCTAAGGAGATCGACCGGCACATCCAGACCACCTACAGCGACCCTGTCAGGCAGCAGGAGCTGGGCCAGTGCAACATCCTGATAAAACTACATCCACCCATCAAGGAGTTTGACAGGTGAGAGCCACTCCTGAAAGAGGTCCAGGACGTTGTGAAGAGAGCAGGATCTGGCTCAGCCCCTGGCCCGAGCGAAGCCCCATACAAGGTCAACAAGAACTGCCCCTTGTTACTGAAATGGCTGTGGAAGATCCTGAAAGTCATCTGGAGGAGAGGGAAAGTGGCACAGCAGTGGCGATTTGCCGAAGGAGTCTGGATCCCAAAGGAAGAAAATTCCAAGAGAATCGACCAGTTCAGGATCATCTCCTTGCTAAGCGTTGAAGGCAAGATTTTCTTCAGCATAGTAGCGAGGCGGCTGACCAACCTCCTCTCCAACAATGGCTACATCAACACCTCAGTGCAAAAGGAAGGCGTATCTGGAGTGCCGGGGTGTCTAGAGCACACAGGAGTGGTGACCCAGCTCATCAGAGAAGCCAGGAAGAACAAGGGAGACCTGACAGTGCTCTGGCTTGACCTGGCCAATGCCTACAGCTCCATCCCGCACAAGCTGATCCAGACAGTCATGGTCAAGCATCATGTGCCGGGCCAAGTGACAGATCTCATCCTGGACTATTACAACCAGTTCAGCATGAGAGTTACAGCAGGGTTGGTAACATCAGAGTGGCACAGGCTGGAGGTGGGGATCATCACAGGCTGTACCATCTCTGTGCCTTGTTGCCTTGGCGATGAACATTATCGTCAAGTCTGCTGAACCAGAGTTCCGGGGCCCTTGGACCAAGTCGGGAATGCGCCAACCACCAATCAGGGCCTTCATGGACGACCTGACTGTCACCACTGAGTCAGTGCCGGGAGGCAGGTGGATCCTGCAAGGGTTGGAGAAACTGATTGGATGGGCAAGGATGAGGTTTAAGCCAGGAAAATCAAGGTCACTGGTGCTGAAGAAGGGCAAAGTCATGGACAGGTTCTGCTTCAGCATCGAAGGGACACCAATCCCAACTGTCTCCAAAAGGCACGTGAAGAGTCTTGGCAAGGTGTTTAACAGCAGCCTGAAGGACACAGCATCAGTCCAGGCAACCTGTCAGGAGCTGGAGAGCTGGTTGAGAGCGGCGGACTTCAAGACAATACAAAACATAACAGATGCTGCCCTCGTGCTTTTAGTGGAGGGGAGGTGAGTGCCCAAGATGGACCTGGATGATTCAAACCTTCTCTGCTGCCTCTTGAGATCCTGTGCATTGGCATTGCTGTACCAAGCCATGATGTAACCTTTTAGGATACTTTCTACTTTGCATCTGTAAAAGTTTGTTAGAATACTCGATAACATATCAAATCTCTTTAAAATTCTGAAAAAGTAGTGGCGCCTCTGTGTCTTCTTCAAGATTACATCTATGTGCTGGGACCAGGAGAGATCACCTGATATGTTAATGCCCAGGTATTTGAAGCTACTAACTCTCTCCACCATCAACCCACCAATGAAAACTGATGTGTGGTATTCCAACCACCCCTTTCAAAAGTAACCACAAAATTATTGCCATTCACAACATTTAATCCATAAAACTGACAGCTTCAGGATTTTTGTGCATGAAAGGACAAACACAGACATGCCACAAACCACCACAGGTTAAGCTTCTTGCAACTTCCTTAATCTCGAGGAACAAGGGTGCCTGTGGCAAGACCAGCATTTATTGCCTATTCCCAATTACCCTGGAGAACATTATTGTGAGCCTGGAAATCCTCTGTTGAAGGAACTCTCAGAGTACCCTTGGCTATGGAGTTTCAGGATGAAGACACAGTGACAAAGAACCAACAGCATATTTCCAATCAGGGCACTGTTTGTATTCAATAGTCACCTCCAGTTCATAGGTAGACACAAAATGCTGGAGTAACTCAGCAGGTCAGGCAGCATCTCGGGAGAGAAGGAATGGGTGACGTTTCGGGTCGAGACCCTTCTTCAGACTGATGTCAGGGGAGGGGGAGGGACAAAGATAGAATGTAGTCAGAGACAGGAAGACTAGTGGGAGAACTAGGAAGGGGGACGGGATAGAGAGGGAAAGCAGGGGCTATCTGAAGTTAGAGAAGTCAATGTTCATACCGCTGAGGTGTAAACTACCCAAGCGAAATATGAGGTGCTGTTCCTCCAATTTGTACTGGGCCTCACTCTGACAATGGAGGAGGCCCAGGACAGAAAGGTCTGATTGGGAATGGGAGGGGGAAGTGCTGAGCAACCGGGTGATCAGGTTGGTTAAGACAGACTGAGCGGAGGTGTTCAGCGAAATGATCGCCGAGCCTGCGCCTGGTCTCGCCGATGTAGAGAAGTTGACACCTGGAACAGCAGATGCAGTTGATGAGGTTGGAGGAGGTGCAGTTGAACCTCTGCCTCACCTGGAAAGACTGTTTGAGTCCTTGGATGGAATCGAGGGGGAAGGTAAAGGGACAGGTGTTGCATCTCCTGCGGTTGCAGGGAAAAGTACCTGGGGAAGGGGTGGTTTGGGTGGGAAGGGATGAGTGGACAAGGGAGTTTCGGAAAGAACGGTCTCTGCAGAAAGCAGAAAGGGGTGGAGATGGGAAGATATGGCCAGTAGTGGGATCCCATTGGAGGTGGCGAAAATGTTGGAGGATAATATGTTGTATGTGACGGCTGATGGGGTGGAAGGTGAGGACAAGGGGGAACTCTGTCCTTGTTATGAATATGGGGAGGGGGAGCAAGAGCAGAGCTGTGGGATATTGAGGAGACCCCAGTCAGAGCCTTAGGTTTGTAGTAGATGTCGGTCAATAAAGTTCATAGTATTGCTATGTATCCACTGCCCTTGTCTTACTTGCCATAGGGGTCATTGGTGTCAGCTTTGCTTAGGTAGGTAAATTATCCTTGGGTATTATTATCACAGTACGTTAGGTGTATTTTAGATAATGCATCCATGGTGTGTTGGTGCAGGAGGGAATGTGTTGATTGGTGGATAAGTTACTAATCAAATTGATTTCTTGTCTTGATGTCATGTTTCTTACATGTTTCTGCGGGGCAATTTAAGGGTATTCTTCCAGACTCCAAATGAGTGCATCATAGGTGGTGGAATAACTTTCGGGTGTCAGGAAATAATTCACATGCTGCAAGATAGCTCCACTTTGACTGCTCTTGCAGGCACAGTTCCTTAGTGGATGGTCCAACTTTTATAGTCAATGGACATTGCCAAAATATAGATAGCAATGCCAATGAATATCAAGGATAGATGTGTTTTTTCTTTGGAGATGGTCATTATCTGCCACGTGCGAATGTTATTTTCCACTCATCAAGCCTTGCCCTTCAGCCAGCTTGTTTGAGCTACCAGGCCACTCCCAGTTATCACTTGTATTTGGTATTTATCTCACTGCTTATTCTGTGCCCTTGTGACTTTCAATGCTTCTTTCAAGTGTCGTTGAGCATGGAGGAATGCTGTTTCATCAGCTGAGGGAGGAGAGTGGGTGGTAACAGGCAGAACATTGGCCATTTTTGGCAAATGAAATGGAATGAAGGAAATTACTAAATGTAGTTAGGTTTAATGAGTTTACAATGAATTCATGCAATCCAATAGCTTGAAAATCCTCTGCTCTGTTCCATGAGTTTGCACTGAAGTTTAATAGTTTGCAAGGCCATAATTATCACTGAATAAACATCTGGATTTTAAAACTGGTATTTGTGAATGTTATTTTCCACTCATCAGCCCTTGCCTTTATCATTTATCTGAACTTATCTGTACTTTTATCTGTACTTATCCATTATCTGTACTTATCCTTTATCTGTACATGGATGGCATGATTGTAATCATGTATAGTCTTTTAGTTTAGTAATAATAATAATAATAGTTAGTTTATTTGTCATTCCACTCCTTACAGATCATGCAATGAATGGGACGAAACAGAGTGCCTCCAGGGGCCATAGTGCAATACGAATGCAAAACATATAGACTGGGGATGACAGTGCAGTACAATACGATACTATATAATACAATTAGACAGTGCAATACAATACAATACATATTCAGGGATTAAAGCATGTAAACGGTAAAAGCTAAAGCATTTAACCTAGAGTTTAAAGCATGTAAACGGTGAATTTAAAACCATCAATGAGAGCAGGTAAATTATTGATTGCACATTAAATGAGATTATAAAGTGCAGAGTGCTAGGTGAGGTGCTAACCCCCCCCCCCCCCCCCCCGAGTCAGGTGGGGCAGTTCAGTAGACGAATAGCCTGAGGGAAAAAGCAGTTCCTGAACCTAGTGGTTCTGCAGCTAATGCTCCTCAGCCTTCTTCCGGAAGGCAGCGGGTCAAATAGACCTTGGAAGGGGTGAGAGGTCCCTCATGATGCTGCAGGCTTTACTTTTGCACCTTCCTCTGTAAATGTCACTGATGGCAGGGAATCTGGTCCCAGTGATGTGCTGGACTGTCTTCACAACACGCTGCAGGTCCTTCCTGTCTGCAGCTGAATAGGTCCCATGCCAGACAGTGATGCAGCAGGTCAGAATGGACTCGGTGGTGCATCTGTAGAACCTGGAGAGAAGGGATGTCCCCAGACCAACTCTCTTTAGCCTCCTTAGGAAGTACAGGCGTTGTAGAGCCTTCTTCACCAAGTAGGAGGTGTTGTGGCTCCAGGAGAGATTGTCTGTGATGTGCACTCCCAGGAACTTGAAACTGTGCACTGTCTCCACAGTCCTGCCGTCAACCTGCAGGGGGGAGTGAGTTGCTCCAGCCCTTCTGAAGTCGACAATCACCTCCTTCGTCTTGTCGACATTCAGAGAGAGGTTGTTGTTTCTGCACCACCTCGTTTCTGCCTCACCTCGTCCCTGTAGGCAGATTCATCGCCGTTGGTGATGAGCCCCACGACTGATGTCATCCGCATATTTGATGATGTGGTTGGCCTGGTGTATGGTGGCACAGTCGTGGGTCAGCAGTGTAAACAGAAGTGGGCTCAGCACACAGTCCTGGGGGGCTCCGGTGTTCACAGTGGCACTGAGAGATGACCGAGTGTGGACTCTGACCATCTGGGTCCTGTTACTTAGAAAGTCCAAAATCCAATTGCACATTGAGGTGCTCAGACCAAGAGAGGTCAGCTTACTTATCAGGGTCTGGGGGATGATGTTGTTAAACGCTGAGCTAAAGTTGATGAACAGCAGACGTGCATAGGTGTTTTTATTCTGTAGGTGAGTCAGGACTACATGGGTGGCAGAAGCGATTGCATCCTCAGTGGAGCGGTTCTGCCTGTATGCATATTGGTGGGGGTCCAGTGTGTTTGGGATGGAGGTGTTAATGTATGCCTTGACCAGCGGCTTGAAACACTTCATAACGACCGGTCAGTGCCACTTGTAGTCATTGAGGCATGTAACTGGGGATTTCTTGGGTACTGGGATGATGGTAGCAGATTTGAAGCATGAGGGAACAACTGCTTGGGTCAGGGAGATGTTGAAGATGTCCATTAGCACGTCTGTAAGCTGGTGGGCACACTCTTTGAGCACGTGACTGGGGATGTTATCTGGGACGCCAGGTTTGTGTGGGTTCACCCTCAGCAGGGTTCTCCTCACATCATTTGTTGTAACAGACAGTACCTGGTCACCTGGGGGGGGGGGGTCTTCAGGGCTGGCTTGTTGTTGGTGGTTTCAAAGCGTGTGTAGAAAGAATTTAGTATGTCTGGCAGGGAGCTATCGTCATCTGTAAAGGCATCAGGGCTATTTCACTTGTAGTTGGAAATTGTTTGAATGCCCCGCCACATGTATCGAGGGTCATCCTGCTGAAAGTGATCTTGGATTTTCAGAGCATAGGAAGCTTTAGCTCTTTTGACACTGGTAGTGAGGCTATTCCCAGCTGCTCTTAGCACCGCCTTGTGCCCTGATCTGAAAGCAGCATCACGGGCTTTGACCTATGAGCAGACCTCAGGCTTCTGGTTGGGTTGTATTTTCATAGTTCTGGTGGTTGCAACATCACCCGCACATTTGCTGATGTAGCTGCTGACAGTCGTTACATACTCCTCCAGGTCCGTGTGGCCTCTGCATGTGGCTGTCTCTTTGAAAACCGACCAGTCAGTGGTCTCAAAACAGTCTTGCAATGCTGAAGTTGCTCCCTCCTGCCACACAGTGATGTTCGTGATGACTGTTTTTTCCTTTTTAAACTGTGGTTGGTAAGCCGGGGATAACAGTACAGAGATGTGATCAGAGTGACCCAGATGGTGGCGTGGGACTGCTTTGTATGCACTTTTAATGTTGGTGTGTACGTGATCCAGTGTGTTCTCTCCCCTTGTTGGAAGTTCTCAGTAGTTTAGTTTTGTTTTGAGATGCAGCACAGAAACAGGCCCGACACACAACCCTACACACACTAGGGACAATTTTACATTTAGACCAAGCCATTTAACCTACCATTTAACCTACGTCTTTGGAATGTGGAAGGAAACCAAAGATCTCAGAGAAAACCCACGCCGATCACGGGGAGAACATACAAATTCCGTAGAGGCAAGCACCCGTAATCAGGATCGAACCCAGGTCTCTGGCACTGTAAGGCAGTAGCTCTACTGCTACGCAACCGTGCCGACCTCCGACTGGATAGCATGCAACAAAAGCTTATCACTGTACCTCGGTACACATGATAATAATAATAAACTAAACTAAACTAGTTCCTGAAAAAATATTAGTCATTTAAAATATATTTTTATATTTCTTCTTTCGTATGTCAACTGCAACAATCAAAAGTGGCAATTGGTGAGGTAAGTCTCTAATTGGGGGTTATCAAGTTGGCATAGTGGGCAGGGAGGTCCTGTCACAGCACATTCCCTCAGGACATGTTTGTTGGTCTGTACTTGACCACAAGGACAGAGGTCGTTGTCTGCAATGCCCCATCTTTTCATGTTGGCTGCGAAACGACCAGCACCAGTTCGTAGCCTGTTCAGTTGAACCCAGGCCTTCCTGCGGAGGTTGTTGCCTGGAGGGTGTGGTGACCAGGTCTCAAAGTATGGCTGGAGTCCTTCTGGGACAGCTAGTGCTGCGTTGCTCACTGCATCTAGACTCTCCATGTGTGGGCACAGAGGCTTCCGTCAGCGCAACCGGCATGGGGCCTCCTTCTCATAAAGGATGCCACGCAGAAGGTGGTTGGGCTGGGCAGCTTTCTGACGCAGTCGTCCACAGATGTTATCACGACGGGCTTGGGGTGGTTGAATCCCAGAAATAAATGGTAAATGACTTAGTGGGTTACAGCGGATGCAGCCTGAGATGATCCTCATTGCTTCATGTAGGAGCACATCCAGTCTGTGAGTGTGAGGACTTTCAGTCCATACCGGTGGTGCACAGTATTCTGTGGGTGTATATGCTAGGACCATTACCGAAGTTTTCTGGATGCTGAAGGATGCACCCCAGTTTGTGCTAGCATGGCGCCTGACTAAGGACACTCTAGCACAAACTTTGCTCTTCAACTTCATCAGATGTATGATTTTTACTTATGAAATTGGAAACTCTACCATAAATTATGAGCAAGTTCCAAGGTTTACATATCTTTGTATAAAGTTTAAATTGTTGGATTCAAATTGCATTTTGTGCTTCATTGGAACTTACTATACTCTAATCTAATTGGCTGCTTGGCTAAGGTTAAGGATAAACAGCCAGTGAAAGCAAGCAAGCAGCAGGCTTTAGCTGAACAGATCCTTACCACAGAAATTGCTTGATCACTGTGGGGAGCTGTCTTCATGGTCAGCACCAAGAGCTATGAGTTCTTCACTAGCCACAAATTCTGGATCAAAATGTTTTCAATCAATACTGAAGTTAGACTTTAGAGATACAGTGCAGAAACTGGCCCTTCACCTCACGTAGTCTGCACCGACCAGCAATCACCACATATCTAAGCACTGTCCTGCACACTTGGGACAATTTATGATTGTAACAACAAGCTGTTTTGCATCACTTCATTCCATGAGACATTCTACATTTTCTGTTCAGCCACAGAGAAGAATCACCAAAAACAAAGGAATTTTTTTTTTTCTTCCAGAATCTTAGAAACATCTTGGTTTGCATGCCTATCTCGAGGGTTTTATTAGTGTCAGTTAACAATAATAAAGAGCTTGTCAAAAGATAAGGAATTAACTGGCAGGAGAAATGAACATCACAACAAACTTTCAAAGTGTCACTCAGTTTTAGGCTGACATTACACTGGCAAATTGCATTGAAGGGTTTGACAACAAGTGAGTGACTTCCTGAAATCTAAATTTCCAGACATTTATTTTGGGGAAAAAGGTACAGAGATATTAATGCATATGTAGAAGGATAGACCAGATATCAGAAGTATTGCTGCTCGGATTATATACCAATTTATAAAATCCTAAAATTGTTAAAGCATTAAAAAAAACATTCATTCCATTAGATCAGTCCAGGCCCGCTTGAATTCTCCAGATTTTTCAGAAGGGAAAACAATGTAGAGCCGGCATGGGGTGACCGCCATGAGGGACTGTGGGAGAACAAAGGGGGACCCGGAGTGGGAGGGGGGGGGGGCACTCTAGTTTAGAAGCTTCTGCCCAGGGGATAAGTCTGTGTTTGTTTGTTTGTTCGTTCGTTCCGGTGAAGGCGCTGAGCACACGGCAGCCAGACAACAGCCGCTTGGCTTTTTCTTTTTGTTTTAACATTTAATTTCAAGTTTTCGTGTACCTTGTTGTGTGCTGTGACTGTTGGCAGACCAATTTCCCTCCGGGGATGAATAAAGTTTTATCGTATCGTATTGTATCGTATCAGAGTAAGGATGGTGGAATTGTAAGTATATTAAGGCTGGTGTGAGATATTCGTGATATCGAAAAATACTTTATTCCAGTAATAAATATTTACAAAACATTTTCTTTTCAAAAACTCCATCCGACATTCCCGGAGATTATACATTCCATACAGATATTCATTGCCAAATTTACACAGAATTCCCTTTCCCTTATTTGGAGGGGCGTCTCCACCACATCCTGCCCCCCATGTCCAGTAGCGGAAGGACCCTATACTGTGGTCCTCCCCCACAGAGCCTTGGCGTTGGCTGCACCAAGCTTCAGTGCGTCCCTCAGCATGTACTCCTGCAGTCTGCAGCGGGCCAGTCGGCAACATTCCCCGACAGACAGCTCGCTCCGCTGGGAGGTCAACAAAGCTCGGGCAGACCAGAGAGCATCTTTCACCGAGTTGATGACCTTCCAGTAGCACTTGATGTCAGTCTCTGAATGCATCCCTGGGAACAGTTCGTAGATCACAGAATCCTCTGTGACGGAGCTGCTCGGAATGAATCGTGACAGGGACCCCTGCAAACCTCTCCAGACTCTCTTGGAAAATCCACACTCTGCGAAGAGGTGGGCAACCGTCTCCTCTCCATAGCAGCCATCCCGAGGGCAGCGTGCACTGGTAGTGAGGCTCCGACGGTGCAGGAAGGATCTGACTGGGAGGGCTCCCCTCACCGCCAGCCAAGCCAGGTCTTGGTGCTTGTTGGTGAGTTCTGGCGATGAGGCATTTTGCTGACTGGCACATTGCGTGGCATCTGTGCCAGGCCCACCCTTCGCAACACCGGGGACAGGTCGAACCTCAGCAGGTGGTGGCACTTGGTGCCCACGTGCCTTGACTCCACGATCCGCCTGATGCAGCCACACACAAAGGTGGCCATCAGGATGAGGGCGAGGGCGACGTCCCAGCCACTTGTTCTGGCCGATAACTTCAACTGCATCATCGATGCGGCTGGACGATCTGGCAGGGCTGACCACAGACTGGACGGCATCTCCAAACTCCTGATGGAGACGGTCAAAGACGCAAAGCTGCGCGGCGTCGTCAGCGACCCTGCAGGTGGGGCCCAGCCGCGGTTCACCTGGTCAGGACCGAACGGTTCAGCCCGGTCCCGGATAGACCTGTGCTGTACCTGGCAGGAAAATCTCAGACAGCCTGGTGTTGCTGAGAGATACCATTACCTACATGCAGGCCTGACGGGTGGATGCTTGCCTGGTCAGCGTGGACCAGGAGAAGGCCTTCGACAGGATATCGCACACGTACATGAGGGACGTGCTCTCCAAAATGGATTTTGGGGAGGAAATCAGGAAGTGGATGCAACTGCTCTACACCGATATCTGTAGTGCAGTCCAAATTAATGGGTGGGAATCAGACAGCTTCCCTGTCAGGTCTGGAGTCAGGCAGGGTTGCCCTCTCTCCCCTGTCTTGTTCGTCTGTTGTATGGAGCCCTTTGCCGAGTCCATCGGGAAGGATGCGAGCATAAGAGGAGTGACATTGCCAGGCAGTGGGGGCACTCAGGTCAAGGCCTCCCTGTACATGGACGATGTTGCCGTCTTCTGCTCGGATCCAGGGTCGGTCCGCAGACTGATTAGCGCCTGCAACCAGTTTGAGTCGGCCACAGGGGCCAAGGTAAACCACAGCAAGAGCGAGGCCATGCTCTTTGGCAACTGGCCCGACCGATCTTCCATCCCCTTCACCATCAAGCCTGACTTCTTGAAGGTGCTGGGGATCTGGTTCAGGAGGGCTGAGGTGTGTGACAAGAATTGGCTGGGGCGGATAGCCAAGGTGGGGAAGAAGCTGGAGTTGTGGAAGCAGCGCTCCCTCTCCTTCACAGGGAAAAATCTGGTCATCAGGTGTGAGGTGCTCTCGGGGCTGCTGTACTTGGCGCAAGTGTGGCCCGTCCCTCCCTCCTACGCCACGGGGATCACCCGGGCCGTCTTCAGCTTCAACTGGGGGTCGACGATGGACCGGGTGCGATGGGCCACAATGCACTAGGCGGCAGACAATGGGGGTAAAAGTGTGAGATATTCATGAAAACGCTACACTGGTGGGTTAGTCATGTCATTACTTAATTCTTCTGCTAAACTTTCACCTCCTGCTCGATTTCCAGAATCCTTCGAGCAGTCGTGAGCCATGCCCGAGGGAATAATATTTAGCACCAAGTAGCCAGTCTGGCACCTGACAGCCTGGTTGGAATAAAGGCAGCACAGAGGACAGATCAGGATGAATGAGTCATGAATACTGCCAGGAAACCAGGCATAGCCACTGCCTGTGGTCATAAAAAAACTCAATATTAAAGCAAATTCAATCCCTTTCTATCAAGTAAGAAACTAGACTGTTTGCAGAGAACATGCCAGGAAATGTAGGCGTGGTCTATAGCAACTTGGACTGGCAAGAATTTACCATATAGGCAGAGCACAATGACATATCGATGATAGCCTCCAATACCTACTGGGATGATATGACAGAAAGGTTAAGGACCTTGACGGTCATGGGAAGCAGAACCTCAGCCTTGGTTCAGAGTTAGAGACATGGATGCAGCAGGGGGCATGGGTTAGTGGAAGCCGCCATTTTGTGAAGTGGTCCCACCTAACATGCTTGCTCCTGTAAGAAGCCAAGATGGGAGAGGAGCTCTGCTACGGGTTTGGCCTTCTGCACAGCTCCCCACCCTTCAAACCATGGCCTTCATAACTGGTCCTCACTTTTCCCACTTCCCATTGCTACCCTCGCTCTCATTCCAAAGGCTGAACCGGTTGTGCTCACAAGATAAGTAGCCCAGCACCAGCAAACGTTGGCAAAAGTCATACTCAAGTGTGCAGGAAAAAAATTCACGATGTTGGGGAGTCCAGACCCAGGGATCACAGTTTACGAATAAGAGGTAGGCCATTTAGGACTGAGATGAGGAATTTTTTTTTCACCCAGAGAGTTGTGAATCTGTGCAATTTCTGTCACAGAAGGCAGTGGAGGCCAATTCACTGGATGTATTCAAGAGAGAGTTAGATGTAGCTCTTAAGGCTAACGGAATCAAGGATATGGGGATAAAGCAGGAACGGGGTACTGATTTTGGATGATCAGCCATGATCATATCGGCTCGAAGTGCCAAATGGCCTACTCCTGCACCTATTTTCTATGTTTCTATGTTTCTATGTTGCGTTCTAAAGCCAGAAAAACTGACAATTAGATGTCATCCAAATGTCATCTCAGTTTAACAAATGAGTGAGTGGCTGGTGAACAGAGCCATATTGTAAAGCTGCAGAATGGTCAGCTATGTTGAGTTAGTTTCTCAAGTCATAAGTCAGGTAGTGGTACAGACAGATTTCACAAAAAAACTGCAATGAAGATAGACGCAAAGTAACTCAGTGGGTGAGGCAGCATCTCTGGAGAAAAAGGATGCGTGCCGTTTAGAGTCAGGACTCTTCTTCAGACTGAAAGTAGAGGGGAGGGAATTGGAGGCAAGAAAAGGGCAGAACAAAGCAGATGACCAAGGGTAGAGCCCATAATGGGCCATTGTTGGCTGGGGAAGAGGTGTTAATGAAGGGATACAAGGATGCGAACAGTGGAACTAGTAGGATGACTAGTGTGGGGGAGGGGGATAGAGAGGGAATGCAGTGGTTACTTGAGATTGGATAAATCAATGTTAATACTGCTAGGGTGTAAGCTGCCCAAGCAAAATGGAGATATTTGTTCTGATTACGATCCCTGTAGAGGAACCCGATCCAGAATAGTCTGTGGCAAGCTTTTGATGTGCAGTAAGTGCAAGCAGATCTCCCCTCTTCCCCTTCACCTCAACTCCTAACCACAATTTTTACCAGCCTTGTGTGACACAACTTCTTGGGTAAAGGGTTGCCACTAGAGGAATTATGGCGGAGCTATGTAGGGTTCTGCATGGAGTGAGATGTCCTTGGACTGACTACTAGTGTTTCTAACTTACACCAGAA
Source organism: Rhinoraja longicauda (assembly GCF_053455715.1). Lineage (NCBI taxonomy): Eukaryota > Metazoa > Chordata > Chondrichthyes > Rajiformes > Arhynchobatidae > Rhinoraja > Rhinoraja longicauda. The sequence goes on along the minus strand of NC_135953.1, from coordinate 82,809,762 downwards.
AAAACGAATTTTGAAGCCCGATTGTCATGATCAATTCAAAAATTTCAGTACCTCATTGGCACGGTGGTGCAGTAGTAAAGTTGCTGCCTTGCAGCGCCAGAGACCCGGGTTCAATCCTGGCAATGGATGCTGTCTGCATGGAGTTTGTACGTTCTCCCCATGACCTGTGTGGGTTTTCCCCGGGTGCTCCAGATTCCTTCCACACTCCAAATATGTCCAAGTTTGTTGGTAAATTGGCTTTCGTAAAAAATGTAAATTATCCCTGGTGTGTTGTAGGTTAGTGCTAGTGCATGGGGATCAGTGGTCGATGCTGACTTGGTGGGACAAAGGGATTGTTTCCATGCTATATCTCTAAATTAAACTAAAAAAATAATATCTCCACAAGATAGACCACCCAAATATTTGAGCAATGCAATGACCAGAAACCTCCCACATGCACTCTTACACTTGAATTTCTTGACTCAATTCTTGCCAATACTATTTCAAACCTTTTGATGTAAGCACACCAAATATTGGCGGCACGGTGGCGCAGCGGTAGAGTTGCTGCCTTACAGCGAATGCAGCGCCGGAGACTCAGGTTCGATCCTGATTACGGGTGCTGTACTGTACGGAGTTTGTACCTTCTCCCCGTGACCTGTGTGGGTTTTCTCCGAGATCTTCGGTTTCCTCCCACGCTCCAAAGACGTACAGGTTTGTAGGTTAATTGGCTGGGCAAAATGTAAAAATTGTCCCTCGTAGGTGTAGGATAATGTTAATGTGTGGGGATCGCTGGGCGGCGCGGACCCGGTGGGCTGAAGAGCCTGTTTCTGCGCTGTATCTCTAAATCTAAATCTAAATCTAAAGTATTGTAAGAATTACTGCCTAATCAAGATGATCTAAGAGGTAGTTTCACCATTACAAACCCATTATATCACGGGTTGAAACATAGTCATCTCTGGTTAGTAGTTCCATGGACAAGCACAGGGTCAACATGGCTCTGTGGATGTAATAGATGAGCTGAAGACCAGACACTGGTGTACCTGAGGTCATTGTTGGAAATAAAAGCATTGAGCTGAAATCCTCGTTACATTTCCCATCTGGCCTCTCAGCTTTTATTAATGTAATCCTTTCATCTGAATGAGATCCATAACTTAAATTAAAATGGTAAATACAGGGAAGTGATTTGTAAACACAAGGGGCTGCAGATGCTGGAATCTTTAGGTCCTGCCCACCCTCCAACTCTCTTCCATCATTCAGTTTGAAGAAGGGTCCCGACCCAAATCATCGTCTTTCCATGTTCTCAGAGTTGCTGCCTGATCTGCTGAGTTACACCAGCATTTTGTGTTTTTGCTTGAGGAAATGATTTGTTTACTTCCTGTTTAGTTTAGCGTGGGAACAGACCTTTCGGCCCATTGAGTCCTCGCTGATCATCGATCACCCGTACACTAGTTCTATCCAACTAGGGACAATTTATAGAGGCTAATTCACTGACAAACATGCTTGTCTTTGTAACATGGGAGGAAACCGGAACGCCCGGAGAAAGCTCACGCGGTCACTGGGAGAACGTACAAAATCCGTGCAGACAGATCCATAGTCAGGATCAAACCCGGGACTCTGGCACTGTAAAGCAGCAACTTTATCGATGCGTCAGTGCTCCACTGTACCTAGTTAACCTTTTTGGTGTATTTTTTTAATTCACTACTATCTGATTAAAATATTTTTATTTCACATTCTTTTTAAAATTTCTAAATTTTTCAAATATGTTTAACTTTTTAAGTTGAAGAGGCTTTTGGCAGCAAAACAGTGGGTATAAATCAGGAGTAGGGCATGAGTTCACAAGAGAGGGTGCAGAGGAGATTCACCAGGTTGTTGTTTGGGATGGAACGTTTCAGTTGTGAGGAGAGATTGGAGAGGCAGGGCTTTGTTTTTCTTGGAATGGAACATGTTGATGGGCTGCTGATAGAGATATACAAAATTACCATAGGCATAGTCAGCGCAGAGTAAGTAATCACAGCAAGTAATTTTTCCTGATGGAAGAAGTGTCTAGGACCATAGCAATATGAGGTGTAAGAGGTTTAAAGTGAATCTGAGGAATAATTTTATCAGAGGATGGTTGAAATCTGGAACAAACTGCCTGAGTCAGAGGTGGGGGCAGGTACTATCATCACATTTACAAAAGCGTCTGAACGAACACTAGAAATACCTAGGCTTAGTTGGCTGAGGAGCAGCTGCCAGTAAGTGGGATTAGTGTAGATAATTACATGATGGTCAGCTTTGACATGATGGGGGCAAAGAAACTTGAGTTTGAGTTTGATTTTAGTTCATTGTCATGTGTATCGTGGTAAATGGAAAGACTTATGTTGTTTGCTAACCAGTCAGCGGAAAGACAATGCATGGTTATTATCGAGCCATCCACAGTGTACAAATACATGATAAAGGGAATAATGTGAATAATGTTTAGTGCAAGATAAAGTCCAGAAAAGTCTGATCAAAGATAGTCTAAGGGTCTCCAATGCAGTAGATAGTAGCTCAGGACTGCTCTTTAGTTGTTGGTAGGATGGTTCAGTTGCCTGATAACAGCTCGGAAGAAACATTTTCAGTGCTGTATGACTTTAAGGCTCCTTTGCCATGTTAGAGCGCCAAGGTGTCAAGGTGAATTGCTACCACACAGCTCCATAAAGCAAGTCCAACCACAGGAAAAGAACACGAAGGCAATAACAGGTAGCAGGCTAGATCAAGGCATGCTCCAGTCCTATGTAATTAAAATCATTACTATTTAATCACGTTTTATGCAAAGCTGAGTAAAACAAGCAGAATATATAATATCCAATATGGTATATTAAAGTTTAAAGGAGGTGGAGATGATATACAATTTCATTCGGTTAAAAAAAAATAAGGTTCTAAAGTGAATGCAGACTTGATGAAATAAAATAGTAAAAGAGGTCAAAGGGAAAGAAGGCATAACAAGCAAAGGCAGTTTAAGAGATGAATTGAATGTGCAGGGGGCAACCTTAAGACAGATTCGAAGCACTTATATGAAGGCACTCATTTCAACACCACACCTAGTATATTGTGCAAAAGAGATTCTATTCATGACCACAGGGATGTAATGGAATCCATGTGAACCTTCCATTGATTGGAGATCAAGATCTTAAGCAAGTGCATTAATGTGTTGTTGCAGGATTCTTTCTCAATAGAAGTAATATGATTCCTTTCCCAGATGGTTCTAATAGAGTTACAGTTTTCTATATGCCACTCAAAAACAAATCAATATAATCCTGGATTTTCTAAACAAAATGTGGCTGTAGGCTACAAGCTATGTTAAGGACCGAAACGAGTGTGAAATAAGAAGTAGCAAAGTTGCATTTGTCTGGGGGAGTTTGCAGACTCAATGGTTCAGTTTTGCTAAAGCAAATAAAGGCAACGTCTGCACAAGAGCAGTTCGAAATCTCTACTCCCTGATACCGGCGTTATCCAGCTTGTGCTTGCAGCCTTTGCTGAGATCATCTGCAAAGAGATCAGGGCAGCACCATGAACCTCAATCAGTTATGCACTCTCCCCACACCAATGACAAATGATAAGATTAAGTCATGTCATAAAGCAGTCTGAAGAAGGGTCTCGACCGGAAACGTCACCCATTCCTTCTCTCCAGAGATGCTGCTTGTCCCGCTGAGTCACTCCGGCTTTTTGTGTCTTTCTTCAGTTTAAACCAGCATCTGCAGTTTCTTCCTACACATAAAGCCATAAGGTCGTGCAGCAGAGAACCAAACCCTTCGGCCCATCACATCTCTGTGCAAGCATCCATTTACTCCATTCCTATGCAAATCCCAAATAATTCCCTCCTTCCCCCACAGTTTTTCCATAACTGCCCCCAGATTTTACCGCTCACCCACCCACTCGGGACATTGTACAGTGGTCAATTAAGCTTTGGAATATCTTTGGCATGCAGAAGGAAACACAGGCATGCGGAGGAACCCCACTCGATTACGGACTCCATACAGTCAGCAGCAGAGGTTAGGAATGATCCCAGAACACTGGAGTGGTGTGACATGAGCCCTACTCGTGTAGAGCTCCGACACTGTACCAGCAGGAGTACGTACCAGGCGTAATTAAAGTTTTTAACAAAATAATATTATTACTGTCGAGTAGCATATCTGAACGTGAAAAAAAAAGATATGTGGCAATCAACATTGTCAGGAAAAAATAACTTGTTATATTTTTTTAAATAACAAAACACTCTTTTTAAAAAATAATTTCCTCCCACATAAATACTTTTCTCACCCCTGCTTTGAATAAAAAAATTATTTCAGACTTCCTACTTTTTATTTTACAATCTGTACATCTCAGTGAGAAATCCGCAGGTTTCATCTGTTGTATCTGCTGTTCCAGATGTCAACTTCTCTACATCGGCTAAACCAATTGCAGGCTCGGTGATCGTTTCGCTCAACACCTCCGCTCAGTCTGTCTTAACCAACCTGATCTCCCGGTGGCTCAGCACTTCAACTCCCCCTCCCATTCCCAATCTGACCTTTCTGTCCTGGACCTCCTCCATTGTCAGAGTGAGGCCCAGCGCAAATTGGAGGAACAGCACCTCATATTTCGTTTGGGTAGTTTACACCCCAGCGGTATGAACATTGACTTCTCTAACTTCAGGTAGTCCCTGCTTTCCTTCTCTAACCCCTCCCCCTTCCCAGTTCTTCTACTAGTCTTCCTGTCTCCTACTACATCCTATCTTTATCCCGCCCCCTCCCCTGACATCAGTCTGAAGATGGGTCTCGACCCGAAACGTTACCCATTCCTTCTCTCCCGAGATGCTGCCTGACCCGCTGAGTTACTCCAGCATTTTGTGTCTACCTTAGATTTAAACCAGCATCTGCGGTTTCTGTTTCCTAAACAATATGAAGCATTGTTTGGGCATGTAGAATACTGAATCCTGCTCTGGTGAGTGTTGCTGAGACTTTCAAAGAGGTTTTGAGGAAGACCACAACATTTATTTTCAGTTCAGGTGTTTTCTGATTGAAGTCCATTCGAAGAGAAAAGGGAATGAATTGAGCACATGGTGACAAATTCTAAGATGTCAAAAGTAGATATATAAAAATTAGTCAGGAAATAAAATTACATTCAATGATAAAGTGATTGAACATGCGTGTATATGCAATGCACAAAGATAATACATAATATTTTGTTTAGTTTTAATAAATGAATGACCATAATAGTAATGCAAAAACTGAACTCAGTGCAACCAAAGACAATCCATAGAAGGCCATAGTTGCTGAGGTTAGTGTTGTGCAGTTTTCAGGATGCTGATGGTTGTTGGGTTGTTATTATTCAAGCTATTCTTGAACCTGGTGGTCATGGTTTTCAGGCTCCTGTACCTTCCTCCCGAGAGTAGAAGTGAAATGAGAGTGGTGTGGGTAATTGATGATGTTGGCTTCCTTTTTGAGGCAGCACCTCCTAGAGATCCCTTTGATGGTGGAGAAGTCAGTACCTGTGATGTTCTGAGCAGTGTCTGCCACTCTGGGTGTATTCATTCCTGGGTGTTTAATTTGCTGAACCAGGCAGTGATGTAACCAGTCAGTATGTTCTCTACTGTACGCCTGTCGAAGTTCAATAGAATATTTGTTGACATACCAAATCTCCTCAATCTTCTGAGGAAGTAGAGGTATTGATGAACTTTCTTTGTGATTGCATCAATGTGCTGAGCCCAGGCCAGATCTTCAGAGAGGGGCATGTCCAGGAACTTGAAGTTGTTCACTCTCTCCACAGCCATCCCGTCAATCAAGACAGGTTTATAAATCCCCAGCATTCCCCTCCTGAAGTCAATAGTCAGCTCTTTGTTCTTGCTCTGATGTTGAGAGGAAGGTTGTTAATCTGGCACCATTCAATTTGATTTTCAAGTTCCCTCCTATACTCTGACTCATCATTGCCAGTTATTTGTCCAACAATGGTAGTATCGTCAGCAAATAAAAAGATGGAATTGGAAATGTGTCTGCCAACATATTCCTGGGTATAGAAAGAGTAGAGCAGGGGACTGAGAACGCAGCTTTGAAGTGCTCCTGCCAGGAAGTACTATTGCCAATTTGTACTAATTGTGCAGGAAGGAACCGCAGATGCTGGTTTAGACACAAAATGCTGGAGTAACTCAGCGGGTCAGGCAGCATCTCTGGAGAGAAGAAATGGGTGACGTTTCAGGTCGAGACCCTTCTTCAGACTGAAAGTCTTGGGAAAGGAAAACATTGAAAGTCATGGAAAAGGAAAATTGTGGTCTGTTGAAGAGGAAGTTGAGGATTCAGTTACATAGGGATGAGCAACAATTAAAAGAAAATCGTTAAGATATATTGGGGAATGAGTCTGCATTTGAAAAGTATAGTCATCTTATGAAGTACCATGATCTGCATGTTGATAATACCGCACATCCATCCAAAAGGAAACACGACTTGAATTGAAGCTTCTGATGAAGAGTCAAGTTTCATGACATTACAGGTGATAACATCTCTTCTAAGGTTCATGAACAATGTTTAACAGTGTAAAATAATATATCTCACTCACTATCTCCTACAATATATGTTTACATTCACAGGACAATCTGTGAAAAATAAACATCCTGTGTTCGCCACATGTGAAGCATTGGTTGGGCATCTAGAATATTGTGTCCTTCCCTGATGATAACTTTGAAAGAGGTACAGAGACCCAATTCTCTGAGTTTGATAACAAGGGGTTTGGAGGGGATGATGGTATTGAACGCCAAGCTATTGTTGATGAACAATAGCCTGACATTTGTGTTCTTATTGTCCAAGTAGTCCAGTGCAGGGTGGAGAGCCAGCAAGATCACATCCCCCATTGATATATTATGGCGGTAGGAAAATTGTAGTGGGTCCAGGTCCTCTTCTGCCATTGAACCTCTAGATAGAAATAGCTTATGTAATCAGCAGTTGTTCGCCTTCAACAGAGTGTTAGACCAATTCCTTGATGAAAGATCATGACTGACTAGGAATTAAATTCCAACTCCTTTTAATCCAAGTCAAAGGATTCTGCTGGCAAATCCATAATCATGATGATATGTCAGCAAATTACTCTCTGAGATGAGAGAGAGACCCAAGTGGTTCTGCCCTAAGATAATTGTTCTCCCTGCCACAGCTGATACATTTGAGACCACAAGCCTCAGTTGACAGCCAGAAGTGTTGCTCTAATAAAGAGTGTTTAAAACAGTAGAAGGAGTATGAGCAATCTGCTGGAGGAAGTCAATGGGTCAGGCCATATCTGGGGAGGGAAATGGAAACCCATCAGTTAAATAATATAAGAAAATAACTGCAGATGCTGGTACAAATCGATTTATTCACAAAATGCTGGAGTAACTCAGCAGGTCAGGCAGCATCTCGGGAGAGAAGGAATGGGTGACGTTTCGGGTCGAGACCCTTCTTCATACTGATGTCAGGGGAGCGGGACAAAGGAAGGATATAGGTGGAGACAGGAAGATAGAGGGAGATCTGGGAAGGAGGAGGGGAAGGGAGGGACAGAGGAACTATCTAAAGTTGGAGAAGTCGATGTTCATACCACTGGGCTGCAAACTGCCCAGGCGAAATATGAGGTGCTGTTCCTCCAATTTCCGGTGGGCCTCATTATGGCACTGGAGGAGGCCCATGACAGAAAGGTCAGACTGGGAATGGGAGGGGGAGTTGAAGTGCTCGGCTACCGGGAGATCAGTTTTGTTAATGCGGACCGAGCGCAGGTGTTCAGTGAAGCGATCGCCGAGCCTGCGCTTGGTTTCCCCGATGTAAATAAGTTGTTCAGCGAAGAAACCAAGCGCAGGCTCGGCGATCGCTTCGCTGAACACCTGCGCTCGGGAACAATCTTCCTGCATCTAGCCTGTCCAACCCCTTAAGAATTTTGTAAGTTTCTATAAGATCCCCCCTCAATCTTCTAAATTCCAGCGAGTACAAGCCGAGTCTATCCAGTCTTTCTTCATATGAAAGTCCTGCCATCCCAGGAATCAATCTGGTGAACCTTCTCTGTACTCCCTCTATGGCAAGAATGTCTTTCCTCAGATTAGGAGACCAAAACTGTACGCAATACTCCAGGTGTGGTCTCACCAATGCCCTGTACTTAAATTTAAGTACCGTTGATTGTAAACATGTGTGAACATATAGGTACCAGAGAGATCATAGAAAAGACCGAAAAAGTTGTTTCAATTACTAATCTGCACTTTTAAATTGGAATTGAATACCAGCAAAGCATTGGATTTAAAAAAGATCCTATTCATTGTAAAACCAGTAGTAGATACTCTAGGCTCGAAGGGCCGAATGGCCTACTCCTGCACCTATTTTCTATGTTTCTATGTTTCTATATTTTTATGTTTCTATGTTTCTAGTCCAAACAAAAATGTTGAGGTCATTGCAGTTGTATATGGAACAAAAAATTACGAGAAAGTCCTAATACTTGTTTATTTAAACCCATTAATGCCGTTCTGAAAGAACTTGTTTTTCAAAACTTATCCAAAGAAAGTGCATCAGTTTGATGCTAATCCATCTCTCTTCTGACTCACTACTTTGTCTTCATCTCATATTTCCTTTCAAGAAACAGCAATGGGAACACAGAAACAAAAGGACAAACCATTATTATATCAGCATGTAAGGCTGTGCTTGTTATCCTGTGTTCGAGCTGCATAATAAGACATCTGGAATGGCTAACATAATTCTAAAAATTACATCGAGGAAACGAGCTGGAAGCACAGCTACCTTCAGGGAAAATATACATTCTTCAGGGATCTCAAACAATCATTATTTTACAATGCAGTTTTCATCTTCCTTTTCCAGTGAACAATTTATAATGCACTAAGGTTAAGAAGGTCTTTGCTTGTCAAAACACTCATTAGGCGTTTCAGAAATTTTTTGAAAGAGCAGTTCGATGGGAGAAATAAGAAGGAATAACCAGTCGTGTCACATTCTGTCAATTGTGTTGAAATTTCTCGTAATCGTGCATCCTAACGTTGCGATCTCCCTCATTTTATACGTACGCATTATAACACTATTCAAACATGGGTATCCTATTTATGATGTGCTGAGTCACCCAGAAATAAATGTCAGGACACAACATTCATTTGAAATTGCTGGGATCTTCTTTGCTGGAAGTACACAGTTGGTTCTACATTTTGGGATCGGGGACTCTGATTCATTTTAATAGTAAACCTGAGTATCAATTCCTGAAGAGGTGCTGCAAGGTGAACACTAAAATGAGGTGCTGACAAGCCTAAACAGATTCAGAGGCCTATAATGCATCAACTAGAAGGATGAAATCAAGGCTGATTTTTGTTCACAATATAATTTTAGTCCACATTTGAATCTGCAGGGCATTTCATTGTCTCAGCATAGAACTTTTGGTATCTTAGCATTACCAGAATCCATTGGGCTGGATCCACCGGACAACATTCCTGGAATGTCCCAGTCACACATGTTTGAAACAGGATGTATTAGTCTCAGAGAAATGGCCTGGAAACGGCCCACCAAGTTCACACTGACCATCGATCACCTGTTCAATGTTAACCCACTTTCTCATCCACTCCCAACACTCAAGAAGCAATTTGCAGAGGCCAATTAACCTACCGATCCACACATCTTTGGAATTTAGGAGGAAACATGGTAACATGTGAAGGAAACCCACGCTCCCACAAGGAGAGCATGCAAACTCCACACAGACAGCACCCGATGTCAGGATTGAAGCTGGGTCTCAGGCTCTGTCAGGCAGCAGCTCTACCAGCAGCGCCACTGTGTAAAGGGAGCAGCCTGATGAGGCTCCCAAAGATGTGTGGGATTGTAGGTTAATTGGCCTCTGTAAATTGCCCCTAGTGTGCAAGGAATGATAACAAGAGTAGGATAACATTGAACTAATGTGAACAGGTGATTGATGGTCAGTGTGGACTCTGTGGCTGAAGAGCTTGTCTCCATGCTGTTTCTTTCAATCAATCAATCAAGTCCCTCCCTGACCAGGAACATTTGGCTGAAGGTAAACAAAACAAAAAACTGTCTGCTCCTGCTTCATCCTCGATGCTCATTCAAGCTAAGAATTTTAAACTCACATTGTTTGCCATTAGCCAACATTATATCAATGCATTTAGTGACACAGCAGCTTCTTTTGAATGTTTCAATTTCAAGGAATTGTAATTGTCACGTTAGAATATTAACTTTTTGACAGCACTCAATTGGCCAAGATCAACTCAGGGTGTTTATGTGGAATCCCCCGCCCTCTGTCCCCCCCCCCCCCCCCCCCCGGTCCCAAGGATATGGAGGTTGTGAGAGTAATTGGCCCCCGTAAAGTGCTCCTAGTGTATACCAAAGATAGACAGCGGGTCAGGCAACATCTCTGGGAAAAAGGAATAGGTGACGTTTTGGGTCGAGACTCTTCTTCAGACTGAGAGTCAGGGGATAGGGAAACGAGAGATATAAAAAGGTACATAGAACAAATGAATGAAAGGTATGCAAAAGGACAAATCAAAGCCAGCAACGGTGATCAAGGAAAGGAGGAGCCCACAATGGTCCATTGTTCCCAGTGTGTAGGTGGATGGTGGAATCTGGGGGGAATTGATGGGAATGTGAGGCAAATTTTAAAATGGGTTTTATGTAGGATTAGTGCAAAGGGGTGGTTAATGATCCACATGGACTCGTGGACTCAGTCGGATGAAAGGCCTGTTTCTGTGCTCCCCGTGTTTTTCATAGGGCAGCACAGTGGCGCAGTTGGTGAGCTACTGCCACACAGTGCCAGGGACTCTGGCCTCGGGTGCTGGCTGAGTGGGGTTTGCACAAACACCCTGCGACTGCCTGGGTTTCCTTCAAGTGCTGCATTTTCCACCCACATCCCTAAGACATGGTTTGTAGGTTGTGGATGCAAGGAACTGCTGGTGCTGGTTTACAGAAAAAGATACGAAGTGCGTAGGAAGGAACAGCAAAAGCTGGTTTACACCGAAGATAGATACAAAATGCTGGAGTAACTCAGCAGGCCAGGCAGGGTCTCTGAAGCATGAATAGGTAATGTTTCAGGTCATGACTGTAAATTGCTCCCCCCCCCCCGTGTGTATGGAGTGGATATGGAAGTGGAACAACATAGAATTAGTGTTAAATGGGTGATTGATGGTTAGCGTGGGCCTGGTGGGCTGAAGGTTCCTTTTCCATACTGTATCTTTCGATCAATTAATCAATTTGAGCAAAGCTGAACAGGGCTAGAGTCCTGTAACAAGATTTGAAATGACAGTAGTTTTTCTGTTTGACATTCCTGCAATCCAACATTGTATGAAGGTGACCATGGGGGTGAAGTATATATCAGAGGATTAGCAGAGCATGTCACTCTATTTGGGAATATTCTGTACTCTGACGTAAAATTACATCACTCGGCCTATTTAGAGATTATGCGTGATTTATTCATTGGCAGGGGGAGTTTTGATTTATGATATGTGTAAATGACCTCAAGGATCAGCAAGTAAAAACAAGAATTAGCATTAGCTCAGCTGAATTTATGACTGGATTTTTGTGGGGAAATACATTGGCAGCTCAGCACAAAACATTTCCCCTTATAATTACCACTAATCTCAGGATTCCAGCTTTTAGGCTAGTGATCTTTGAAGTCCCAGGCCTGCTGGCTAACTCCTCACTAGCCTCTAGTGTGGGACTCCATAAATGATGCCATTCCCCCAGTTTCACTGAGGATGCACTAAGGGAAATGACGGCAAGTTTGAAGTAATTTACTTTTTTAAAAATTAATTGAATGTAATTAAGTTTCATCTGTTTTAAATGTCTAGTATTTAATTTTTTTTTTCATTATTTTATAATAATTTCAAACCTTTTTATTCTCTGATTAATTTTTAACAGTTCTTGTTAATTGTTAATTGTCCATAGTGTGTGTCGAATAGTGTTAGTGTGCGTGGATCACTGGTTGGCATGGACTCGGTGGGCCAATGGGCTTGGTTCCACTCTGTACCTCTAAATTAAACTACACAAATCTGACTAAATGCGCCCATAAGGAACGGCACAACATTAAAAAGGAAACTAATAGCAGTGGACATGCACAAAGTGCACACTAACTACCTAAGGGTCAACAACGAGCAAGGGCAGTTCCCTGTGAGCAGGATATCCAAGGCAGCTATCAGATAAACTGGCCTACCAATTTACCTTACTAAAGTTGCATTCTCAAATATACCTGCCGAGAAGCTGCATCAGCTGGTGCATATCTTAAAAACAATCAATAAATATAGCAGTGGATTTTATCTGCTGCCAGTAAATCTCCTGAAATTCGAAATGGGCCCTCTGTGCATTTGATGTGCGTAAATGTGGAAATGACTGAGGAAGTTATGTGGTGAATAAATTGTGCACATTGCACATTTTGAGATCACATGTGCAGCATTGTTGCTCACAGATGAGACTCGTGAATAGCACAAACTTAGTAAACATATAGAAACATATAAAATTCTTAGAGGATTGAACAGGGTAAATGCAGGAAAAATGTTCCCGATGTTCGAGGAATCCAAAACCAGGGGTCACAGTTTAAGAATAGGGGTAGGGCATTTAGGACTGAGATGAGGAAAAACTTCTTCATCCAGAGAGTTGTGAATCTGTGCAATTCTCTGCCAAAGTGGAGGCCAATTCACTGGATTTTTTCAAGAGAGAGTTAGATTTAGCTCTTAGGGCGAAATAAATGAAGGGATATGGGGAAAATGCATGAACGGGGTACTGATTTTAGATGATCAGCCATGATCATATTGAATGGCGGTGCTGGTTCGAAGGGCCGAATGGCCTACTCCTGCACCTATTTTTCTATGTTTCAATGTTTCTATGTTTCTAAAGGTCTAATATTATTCAAAAGGTCTGACTTTATATGGATCATTGCCAGAGAGTGTATGCCATCTATAATCTTGCAGGTGGTTGTCTTCATTTCATTACCGTTTACCCTCCCTCTATCCCTTGCAATGCTTTCCCTATTTTCCACCTGTTGGAGCCCACAAGGCAGTGACCACCAACGTGCATCATGATCTATCCCTTCCAAACACATTCTCCCCACTTCATCTGCTGTGATCTCTTCTCTCCTGAAATCCTCTCTATATCAACCACCTTCCTTCCTTTCATTCCCCAAATTTTGCCTCTCACTCGCAGAAAAACCCTGCATATATCAGCTCAGCACATTGTGGTTCCCTTCTCCAATTGCACATTCTTCTGCACCCCTCATCAAGTCCCCAATTCAGTCCCCAACGCAATCCCCACAAGCTCTGACAGTGTGAGAGGGTGCAGGACTATTCTATGATGCACCGTGCCTAGGACATCATGTTCAAAAGGGCCTGAGACTTCACCGCACTCCAAGCAAGCAGCTCTACTTGATGGATCACTCGCTTGCTTGTTTCTAAGTCTTCTGCTTTCATCCAAACTCCCTGTAAACAGAACAGAGATAGTTCTCTTAGATTTCACCTTTCACCTTTCAGGTAACCCTCACCTCAAGTTCACTCCTCCTAACCACCACCCCTTACCCTCCCTCTCTCTCCCCTCCCCACACACATTCACTCACACCCCATGCACACACATCCATGTACACACACCCCATGCGCACACACCCTGTTCACACACCCCATACACACACACACCCCCCCACACACACACACACACACACACACACACACACACACCCCACACGCACACACACACACACACACAGACACACACACACGCGCGCGCACACATAAATACCCCATATACACACACACCACATATATCACCATCTTCCTCCTCTCTTTATACTGGCTATCATTCCTCTTCAGTCTCAGTCCTGATGCAAGGTCTGCAGGTGTAGAGTAGAGAGCATATTGACTGTTGCATCACACCCTGGTTCAGCAACTTGACTGCAAAAAGTTGTGAACACAGCCAGTCCATCATGGGTTATGTCCTCTCCACCATCAAAGGGATTTACCAGAGCCGCTGCTTCAAAAAGGCAGCCAGCATCATTAGAGACCCACACCACCCTGGCCACACACTCATTTCACACCTGGCAATGGGAAGAAGCTACAGGAGCCTGAAAACTGTAACGTCCAGGTTCAGGAACAGCTTCTTCTCTACAGCCATTTGGCTATTAAACACTACAACCTCAAATAAGCTCTGAACTACAAAGACTATTATTGTTAATATTGCACTATTATTGGTTTTTTTGTGTGTACGTATGTGTGCATGTGTGAATATATAAATATATATAATCTATAATTTTATGTATTTCTGAATATGTGTATATATACACACACCAAACTTTTTTTTCTCTCGTTTATTATATTGTTTACAGTGTATTATGTTTACATATTCTGTTGTGCTGCTGTAAGTAAGAATTTAATTGTTCTATCTGGAACATATGACAATAAAACACTCTTGTGTCTTGACTCTTGAAACACCAACAATTCCTTTCCCCTCACAGATGCAGCTTGACCTGTTGAGTTCCTCCGGCAGGTTGTTTGTTGCTCCAAGCAACTATTTACTTGTATTACAATTTCTATGGTACCATCTTTTTGAGCAGAGTTGAACTGTGCAAATATATGTGCGAGATATTGGCCATTTGCTGGACATATGACTGTACATTTGTTGCACATGGGAAGACCTGTTACTTTAACCCACATGACAGTAATCACTGCAATTTAGTAATTGGCGGTAATATTCCTTTAGAAAACCTCAAAAGATGATCAATAATTGAAATAGGCAACAAATCAAATTGTAATTCTTCCTAAAACAAAAACAGAAAATGCTACAGCCATTAGGTCAAGCAACTTATGCAGAAAGAAAAGAGTTTACGTTTCAGAATTGTCTGCATCCAGCTCCATCCAGCATCTCTAACTTCAGCATCATTTATTTATTGACTTCCAATGTCCAGTGGAAGTGAAGCTGGAGTGATGTGAAGATTGGACAGGAGGATGGCATCACAAATACCAGCCCAACTGAAGCAGAATCGGAATCCATCAGAGGAGTATTAACAGGCACAGAGCACTTCCAACTCAGAAGGTCCTCATATCTTGCAAGGCCCACAGTACCCTGGACAGAAAGAGGAACACTGGCTCTTCCCTCGCAGAATGAGGCATATCAGCCAGGACAGCCAGATGCGCAGTGAGGTAAAAGGTCATCCCTCCCTTACAAAGGAAGGAGCTGAGCCCTTCAGGCTTCTTTGCAAACAAATCCATGGTACTATTCCATGGTACTATTCCTAAATATCTTAAATATTCCCAGTGGAAACCTAGAGCACTTTGGGATTTTTATGGACTCTTATTGTGGCAAGGGAGAACAAACTTTGTTTCTCCCTTGCCACAATAAGAGTCCATAAAAATCCCAAAGTGCTCTAGGTTTCCACTGGGAATATTTGACATTAGGGCACAGAGTTTTGAAACGGAAAGAGAAACGTCTTGCTTCTCTGTGATAACTCAAGTATGCTCCATGATTTTTTTTAATGCCTTGAGTTATTTTGAACTTTCACTCGTATTGTCATGTTGGTGAGGAGACTGTGTGAAGCATAAACATCAGCATAGGTTGGTTGGGCCGAATAGCCTGTACTTGTGATTTTAATTGTTAGTATTAATGCTAGCTATTTCCTAGGATTATCACTTTCCCTGTTACCCTGAGGCCAAAAAAGATTCAAAACGCTGCATACCCTAGCAGCCAAAACATTAGCCTGACATTCACGCATTGACTTTTTGGAAAATATTTTGAAATATCACTCAGATATCACGAGTTTTATTTAAAGTATAATTTTTTGAACAAAATTATTTATCTGCTCTTTAACAATACGTGTTGCAAAATGTCTTGCTTCAATTCATGCATAGACCATTTAAAAAGAAGTATAGGCGAGGGAATTGAAATTGCTAATTTCTCCTTGTACTTTCAGCTGCTGCTGCTGTCACCAGAGGTATTTGCCCTTGACATTATGTAAAAAGGTCAAGGATGGCAATTATTTTGCAGCCTGAATTAGCAAAATAAGGAGCTGCATAGCTCTGGGAAGATCATTGCAGGGTTAATCGGGAAAAAGAGCAACATCGAAATTCGGACTGAATAAGAGGCATAGTATTTTCACCCCGAAGATTGATAGGTTTTATTCTTTTCGAGATCATGAGGCGAGCATTCTGCCAAATTTTGGGGATCAATCAGACTTTCTGTGGAAAGTTCAACAGCACTCCTTCAGCCAAGGCGCACACTGACTCTTTCATGCTACACTTCTTTCTACTCCTGTGGTCAAGTACCTTGCAGTTATTATCGCTTATTTGTTCAAGTGGTAAGGAAATATTAAATATCACAAGTTCTCAACAGAGACTGGATACTAATTACCAACAGATGCTTGGCTGCAGCATGCAGAGAAAGTCTGCCTTTCCACAAAGAAGTTGTTGCAAACCTCAGGCAAATCATTGCACAACGATCTGGTTAAAATCAGCTTGAAGTTAACTATCCTCTTTTTCCACTTTGCACATTATCTTAACCTTTCTTGTGTACCCCAAATGACTAATGCAAAACTTCACCAGCAATGACAGTACTTCAGTGATGCAATAAACAGATCACTACATTCTTGTTGTTCAGATCCAATTAATCATGCACTTAGCAGTCATATCTTCGTTGATCTTTTAAATACTTGCAGCTCTTTTAATGTTTGCGTGTCTGTTTTGATTGTTCCACACTTTCAATGGTGATCATTATTATTATTGAGGAGACTATAAATTCTGCACATAGCAAACAAACGTCCCTATGAACATAAAGAAATGTGAGCTCATCTACCTGAGAATACTGAGACACAGAGAAGGTAAGAAGTGGCTTGGACTGGAGGAATATTAAGTAAATGATTGATTACAAGCTATGATTGATTATTGGTAGAAATATCATTGAAGTAGAACATCATAAATCTGCCAGATTAATCTAATAAATGGCAGCTCCAGCTACAGGCACTTCTCAGTTGTGCGTCTTTCCTCACAATACTCCTTCATTCTTGTTAAGCTTTTAAGTCAAACCAAGAAAGCAGACCATAACGAGGCCGCATTTAAATACATGCCTGCAGGAATATGGAGTTAATGGTCTCTTTATTTGTTAAAATGGATTATTTTAAATAAATTACAGAGCACTTTCACTGAATAAACAGAGTCTCAGAGGCTGTGGCATGCGTTACATGCTTAATTTAGCCACAGAATTCCTAAATGACTAGTGAGCTGTGTAATCGCCTTTGATTTTAGTGATAGATCCAATTCTTCAGGCAAAAACCAAGCTATTGAAAACTGTAAGCTAACACCGTCTTGAGGAAAATAGAAAGTTTAATCTGGAACATACACCTATAATATTTAGGAAACCACAGATTTGGAGAGTTCCATTAACAGAACACAGGCAGCTTTAGAAGTGAATGATTTACTTGTCAGTTTAACTTGAGGTTGATATGCTCATTATATCCACAATGTTTATGTTGTATAGGTCCACTTAAATGCTGTAAAGAATGACTGGATCAAAATGCATTAGGAAATGTGTGTATTGGGCAATAAATTTTCATCTGAGATGATTGCCTAGCATTGAGCGACTGTTTATAATTTGGATAGTGTGGTATATAATGTTTCATATTTGCATTTTTTTTAAAATTCCCAACATGATCTGGGGTTCGAAATTCGAAAGGCGGTCACAATGCCAACATTCTTTGTTAGCCTCATACGAAAGCGTCTGAAATTCCTACGGATGGTGAAACACCTCTGCAGATATTTCAGCTGTGTTTCATTTGCTACCACTCATGCCTCTGGGTGAGTCAGAAGATTCCAGGTTCAAGTCCGACCCTGAAAACTTTTGCACAATAAACTCGGCTGACTACCCAATGTATTTCTGAAGAAGTGTTGCTTGGTCCAGAAATTTGTTCTCGCAACTGCAAATAAATTGGCATTTTTCTGTTTAAAATGCAGGGCAGAACAATTTAAAGTAATTTTGGGTGCTTTTGCTTACATTGTTCCCTGATTTTTGTTCGTGTAATTTTTATTTTAGCTTGACACCTATTTTCAACATGAACCTGTCCCAAGAAACTCTTCCAACTGGCATCAAAAGTAATGCAATACCTACAATTCTTCTTCATCCAGATAGAGTCATCGAGTCATACAGCGTGGAAACAGGCCCTTCGCCCAACACATGCATGCCAATTAAGATGACCATCTAAGCTATTCCCATCTCAACCAAATCATTCCAAAAGCTAACAATCACAGTTCAGTCACTGAATAACTAAATGTTAATAAATCTGATTGCTCCAAACATTGATATAATTGTTCTGGTGATCACAATTTTATTTTCATATTTGCACAACACTAAAGAGAATATCATTCCTACTCAGACCATGCTGACTGCCCCCTGCAGGTGGGCTGCCTATATGACTCCCTGGCTCCATGGCGAGTACCTGGTCCATCTTGGTCCCTCTCTCTGCACCTGAAACAATGGCCAGCCCACTGGAAAAACTGGTCCATCCTATCAAAGGGTCCAGCCCACTCAAGAGGAATGCTGGTGGTAGTTGTGTGCTTGTAAGATGTGGCACAAAGGAAGAAACCATTGCAATTTCTCAATCTGCACAGTGGAGTACTAAAAGGTATGTGGCGCTGATCTAAACAATATTAGCAAGATTGTTCAGAGCCAAGGAATTTTTAGCCCATTCTCTTTCAAATGCAAAAACGTTTAACTAAGGCTGACTTAAAAAGTCCTTTATTATCTTCTCTAAAGGGGTATTGTTTGCCAGCCCAATGCAAGGTTCAAGGTGAGCATTGTCACTTTTCTCTTGCAATGATGTACTTTATCAGCTACAGAGCAATTCAACGTTACTGATCAATTGTAAATTCAGGCAGCTGCTGGTATTTAGCCGAGCGGCTGCAAACACAGCAGTCAGTTCTGGAAGGGATGTAGCACAATGCAGGCAGCTTTCTTCCAGCTACGAAGGTGTGCTCCTGCCTGAAGAATGAATGTAGCAATGATGGAAGGGGCTTGTGAAAGCACACAAAGTGATGCAGAACTATTTGGACAAAATGGCATGGACATTACCTGCAGGCAAGAGAGGAATGAAGCCTCTCCATGTGCTCGGGTGGCACAGTGGCGCAGCAGCGCAGCAGCAGATTGCTGCCTTACAGCGTCAGAAATACAGATTCAATCCTGACTGTGGGTGCTGTGTGTAAGGAGCTTGTACATTCTCCTTGTGACTTTGTGGGTTTTCTCCATGCACTCCTGTTTCCTCCTACATTCCAAAGACATGTAGGTTTGTAGGTTAATTGGCTTCTGTAAATTGTCCCTACTGTGTAGGATAGAACTAGTGTGCAGGTGTGCAATTGTAATGCTGGTCACATGGACTCAGAGCAAAGGCCCTGTTTTCACACTCTGTGTCTAAACTAAACTAAAGCTCTCTCAGTAAGTTGCCAGAGAAGTCTTTATAATAACACTTTAAGGGTGTGGTCTATGATTGCCTTCACTTTAAGGAAAATCGAGCAAATATTCATTTGCATTCTGCTTACTCGTGTGGACTGAAGAGAAAGATAAAGTCTTTGACAACACTGTGTAAAATTACTATTTGTGCATGTCTTTCATTTTTAGATTGGTGTGTTCTGACGTTTGTTTAATCAAATACTTGCTTCATATTCCAAACAATGCAACCAATACTGATATTTCATTCTATAACATACTTTCCTCTACCTATAAACTTTAACATGAACAATTAATTATTAATAGATGGCCATTGATGTATAACTAAAATTTGGCAACGTACAGTTTCATCATTTTTATGCTTGATAAAAAAAGCTGTTTAAACTTTATAAAGAAAAGTTCTATGAATCTCTAGACTTATTGCTCTGATATTATTTTGCTGCATGTAAAGCAAAATAATTGAAAACTATACATGAAAATGGATAAGAAGTTTGGGCCACCCTTCAAGCATCTTCCTCTATTGAAGTTTGGTCCACCCTTCAAGCATCTTCCTCTATTGACTTCAACGTAAATTAAAATCAAGAAATAGGTTTACCAGTCAAAAAGATAGACAGTTCCAAAATTAGTTGCTGTGATTCTATTCTATCCTCCTTTTGCAATGGATTTCCACAGTAATGCAGCTGGTTTGGTAAATGACAGCACTAATAAAAATTTCCAGAGAATACAGTCCTAAGACTGTTCTTTTGTGCATCTGCTCTCAGTGTATCACTGCAGAATATTGATTTCTTACTCAGGTGCAGTACCAATTACACTGTCTACATTAAACAAAATGCTGGAGGTAAGCAAAGTCATTGACCTTACAGTCTCTGGACCATGAGGCTTACATTCTAACTGAACAAGTAACATGAATGCGATATTCTGATTATTTGAAAAGTTTGTTTTCATCTGTATGAAAGATTTCACAGGAACCTGAGGGACAACCTTTTCACACAGAGGGTGGTGAGTACATGGAACGACCTGCCGGAGAAGGTAGTTGAGGCAGGAACCATAACCACGAAAGACATCTGGACAGGTCCATGGATAGGAAAGGTTTAGAGGGATATGGACCCAATGTGGCAGGTGGGACATCTTGATCGGCATGGGCAGGTTGGGCCAAAGGGTCTGTTTCCATGCAGTATGATTATGGCTTTATCTATGCATGCTTATATGCTTAAATCTGATATATTCCACAAATTCACAATTACAAATCATACATGCACGAAGATGATTCTTCAGTGACATCTTTATACCTTGTTTCATTATGTAAAATTGCTGCATTCAATTTTCTAATGGGAATTCCTATAGAAAAAGTTAGCCGCCATGTTACATTTATTCAAATCCATTCCTCATTTACTTTCTAATGTAAATTTTGTTTGCCGCTTCTCTGTCAGGACAGTTTGTTTTTATGTCTTGACTGTTTTTGTAAAGCGTCTTTGAGCACTTGGAAAAGCACTATAAAAAATAAATGTTTATTATTATTATTATTATTATTATTTTATCCCTTTTTTTCTCTTACTTAAATGTTTGAAATCTGATTTCAACAAATTGGAGTTTGAAACTTCTTGCCTATCTTCAACTTTCTGTGAGCTTATTGACCTTAATCCTTGTATTACAACCTTTATCTTTTATTATCCTTAATGGTAATCAATTTAATTGGCAGATAGATCAACAGAGCAATAAATCAGTAAAAGGATGAAGGCAAAACATTCAAAGAGGAATAAGAGTCCAGAACTCACGGTCTGAAAGGGCAACTTAATAAGTATCTGAAGATAGACACAAAATGCTGGAGTAACTCAGCTGGACAGGCAGCTTCTCCGGAGATAAGGAATGGGTGACTTTTTGGGCCGAGACCCTTCTTCAGACAGCTGTAACCTACAAGGTTGAAGGCCAAAATCTCGGAAGTGAATTTAAGAGTTCCATTTTGTTTTGACTGGCGTGGACACGTCAGACCAAATGAGTACATTTTCTGTGCTATTAATTTTTATGATTTTCATGATTTCAAAATTGCTTTTGGAAACGGGAGAGCATTTGGAAGAATTGCCCTTCTTTCCTCCATCCCTACCCTCAAGCCCACAGAGCTGGGAATTTTCCACCCAGCTAACGGGAATTGGGCCCTGCACCCACCATATTGACCTTGGAATATTAGCTCCCCATTCCGGCTTGTGGAATTCCTATCCTGCTCCATTAGTTTACACCATCATGTGGAATAAAGCAAATATTGTACAGACTCTATGAAATTCAGTAATAATATATTAATAAAATTGCTTTATGTGAATATATTCTGTGTCCATCATACTTGAAGGATCACTCATCCACCACCAAACATCCTGCTATAGGTATCACAAAATGCTGGAGTAACTCAGTGGGTCAGGCAGCATCTCAGGAGAGAAGGAATGGGTGACTTTCGGGTCGAGACCCTTCTTCCTGTTATAGGTAAATATGAACACAATTATGCTCACATTGCTCTTGAGTTTGGTCTGTTTAGTAATAACTAGACGGGCCTGGACCAGTTGGGTCCAAACCTCTCCTGCGGACCCGGCAACCCCTGTTGAGTCCAAACCTCGCCTGTGGGCCCGGCAACCCTCCATCCGAACCTCTCCTGCCCATGCAACCCTCCCCCAACTGACGACACTCACCCACTCCATCCCCCTCAACCCTCCTTAAAACTTCCCCTGGGCTGGGGCAGGCGAGGGGGGAGAGGAAAGGAGAGAGGGAGCCACTCACCCTGGCCCTGGGCGACCATCGCAGCGGCCAGCAGCAGGAGAGCTCTCCTCACCCCTCCCCCCCTCATTGGCCTCCACTCCGGTCACTCGGGCAGGTCCCGCCCCTCTCCAAGCGGCAATCCTCCCCCAACTGTGCAAGCGCGGATCCGGCAGCCATCTTACATAACTATTAGATCAACAGGCCCCAACTGCGCATGAGTGGACCCGTTGGGTTCCCATTGTGACATCGAACACAGAGCTATTACTTCACAGGCGCGGTTGACGGGCAGGGCAAGTGGAAAAGGGATTTATTAAAGTTTAAAAAGTGATTTTTAAAGTTTAAAAGTGAATAACGTTTAAAATATAATAACCATTTGAACCACATTTTTTTAATCGTGTTTAGTTTTTAGAGCTACGTCGTGGAAACAGGCCCTTCAGCCCACTGAATCCATGCCGACCACCAATCACCCGTATACAAGTTCCATCCTACACACTGGGAACAATTTGCAGAAGCAAATTAACATACAAACCTGCACGTCTTTGGGATGTGGGAGGAAATTGAATCACCTGGAGAAAACCCACACAGATACTGAGAGAACGGACAAACTCCTTACAGATAGCATACAGATAGATACCATATTCAGGATTGAACTCATGTCTCTGGTGCTGTGAGGCAGCAACTCGACCGCCACACCATTGTACCGCCTAAAAATATCTCAGCATTCTTGTAAAACAACATGCCATCCATCTGACTTGTCATAATGAAAGTTATGGAAGATCTACAATCCCAAATGTCACCAAGCAAAATCTGCCACTTTTTATTTCAGAGGTAAGTCCGTCTTAAAATACAAGGCACCTTGTAAATGCAAGTCTAAACTCTTGCGTTGATATAGAAGTATTGGCAAGTAATTGCCAATCTACAAAAGCTAAATAGTATGAATAATGGAAATCTGGGGAGAAAATAACAGATCGTACTTGAAAATAGTTTGTATAAAGGAAATCTTGGGAGAGAAAAAACAATTGTAATGGAAAATATTTGCTGGTCAGCCAACTTCAGTGGAGAGAAGATAGACACAAAAAGCTGGAGTAACTCAGCGGGACAGGCAGCATCTCTGGAGAGAAGGAATGGATGACTTTTCAGGTCGAGACCCTTCTTTAGACTGGCTAGGGATAAGGGAAACAAGAGATATAGACAGTGATGTGGAGAGATAAAGAACGATGAATGAAAGGTATGCAAAAAGTAACGATGATAAAGGAAACAGGCCATTGCAAGCTGTTTGTCGGGTGAAAATAAGAAACAAGTGCGACTTGACTTGGATGGGGGAGGGATAGAGAGAGAGGGAATGGTGGGGCTATCTGAAATGTGATAAATCAATATTCATACCACTGGGCTGTAATATAAGAAAATAACTGCAGATGCTGGTACAAATCGATTTATTCACAAAATGCTGGAGTAACTCAGCAGGTCAGGCAGCATCTCGGGAGAGAAGGAATGGGTGACGTTTCGGGTCGAGACCCTTCTTCAGACTGGGCTGTAAGCTGTCCTAGCGAAATATGAGATGCTGTTCCTCCAATTTGCGTTTAGCCTCACTCTGACAATGGAGGAGACCGAGAACAGAAAGATCTGTGTAGGAATGGGAAGGAGAATTAAAGTGTCCAGCAACCGGGAGATCAGGTTTGTTCACGTGGGCCAAGCGAAGGTGTTCAGTGAAACGATTGCCCAGTCTGCGTTTGGTCTCGCTGATGTATTAGTGTCCACATCTTGAACAGCAGATACAGTAGATGAGGTTGGAGGAGATACAAGTGAACCTCTGCCGAACCTAAAAGGACTGTCGGGGTCCCTAGACAGAGTTGAGAGAGGAGGTATAGCGACAGGTGTTGCACCTTCTGCGGATGCAGGGGAAGGTACCTGGGGAGGGGGTGGTTTGGGTGGGAAGGGATGAGTTAACCAGGGAGTTGCGGAGGGAACGATCTCTGTGGAAGGTGGAAAGGGGTGGAGATGGGGAAATTTGGCTAGTGGTAGGGTCCCATTGGAGGTGGCAGAAATTTTGGTGGATTATGTGTTGTATGCGACGGCTGATGGGGTGGAAGGTAAAGACTTGGGGGACTCTGTCTCTGTTGCGACTCGGGGGAGGGGGAGCAAGGGCGGAGCTGCGGGGGAGACATGTGGGGACCTCATCTATGATGGGAGAGGGAAACCCCAATTCCCTAAAGAATGAGGACATCTCGGATGTTCTAGTGTGGAACACTTCATCTTGGGTGTAGATGCGGCGTAGGCGGAGGAATTGGGAGCAGGGGATAGAGTCTTTGCAGGAAGCATGGTGGGAAGAAGTGTAGTCAAGATAGTTGTGGGAGTCAGTGGGTTTGTAATCGATGTCAGTCAATAGTCTATTTCTTGTGATGGAGACTGGGAGATCAAGAAAGGGGAGGGAGATGTCGGACCAGGTGGCACCACCAGCAGTGGCTGCCTCACTAACAGTCTATCTGTCCTTTTTGATATTTTTAGTATGTGTTAAAAAGTATGTTTTAGTGTTCTTTAGCTTGTTTTATGTGGGAGGTGGGAGGGGCGAGTTGGGGGAAACTTTTTTTCAATCTCTTACCTCGACGGAGATGCGATATTTTCCCATATCTTATTTCTGTCCCCACTGTGGCCTAACATCGAGAAGTTGGCGGCCTTTCCTGGAGACCGACGGGCACTCCAAGCTGCAGGTGAGGGACTGTAGCATCGCGGAGTTTGCAATCCCTTTGCCAGGGATCGAAGCTCCAACCGCGGGGGCCTGTGGACTTTAACATCGTGAAGCCCGCAGTCTCTGGTAAGAAGGGGCCGACTCAGGAGCTCCATGCTGCGGAGAGAGTTTCAACTGCCCCGATGGGGGCTTCGATCGCCGGCTGCGGTGGCTTTGATCGCCTCGACTGCAGATGGTTTGACTGCCCCGACCGCAAGAGGAAGAAGCTTGAACTTTATTGCCTTCCATCACAGTGAGGAATGTGGATGGATGTGTATGTTAACTTTTATGTGGTTGTGGGTCTTGTTGCTTTTCACTTAGAATGGCTGTATGGTAACTCAAATTTCACTGTACCTTAACTGGTACATGTGACAATAAACTGACCTTGAAACGTTGACCTTGAAACCTTGAAACCTTGAGATGGTCCAGGTAAATTTGAGTGCAGGATGAAAATTGGTGGTGACGTTGATAAAGTCCATGAGTTCTGCATGAGTGCATGAGTGTAGCACAGATGCAGTCATCAATGTAACAGAGATAGAGTTCGGGGATAGGGCCGGTGTATGCCTGGAACAGGGATTGTTCAACATACCCTAAAAGAAGCAGGCATAGCTGGAACCCATGCGAGTGCCCTTAGCTACACCTTGGATTTGGTGGAAGTGGGAGGAGTCAAAGGAGAAGTTGTTGAGGGTGAGGACCAGTTGTTGAGGGTGAGGCAGAATACAATGTTAGTAGAGGGAAATTGAATGGTTCTGCGGTCAAGGAAGAAACGGGGGCTTTACGGCCTTCCTGGTGGGGATGGAGGTGTAGTGTGACTGAACGCCCATTGTAAAGATAAGGGTGTGGGGGCTTGGAAAGCGGAAGTCATTAAAGAGACGAAGGGCATGTGAGATATCTTGGACATGGGTCGGGAGAGATTGGACCAAGGGGTTAGGATGGAGTCGAGGTATGTGAGAATCATATCCGTGAGACAGGAGCAGGTAGAAACAATGGATCTGCCAGGGCAGTTGTGTTTGTGGATTTTGGGGAGAATGTAAAAATGGGCTGTGCGTGGCTGGGGCCTCAAGGTTGGAGGCCGTGGAAGGCAGACAGCCTGAAGTGATGAAATCAGTAATGGTGTTTGAGATTAATGCCTGGTGCTCATCTGTGGGATCATGGTCCAAGGATAAGTAGGAGGAGGTGGCTGAGAGTTGTCATCTGGCCTCAGCCCGATAGAGTTCAGTGCGCCAGATTACCACGGCACCTCCCTTGTCGGCAGGTTTGATTATAATGTCAGGGTTGTTGGAGAGTGAGCCGAGGGCTTTACGTTCAGAGGGAGTGAGGTTGGAGCAGGTAAGGGGAGTGGAAAAGTTGAGATGGTTGATGTCATGCCAGCAGTTAGAAATAAAGAGGTCTAGAGTGGGTAGAAGGCCATTCTGGGGAGTCCAAGAGGAGGGGAACTGGTGGAGATGGGAGAAGGGATCACAGGTAGTGGGATAAAGGTTGTTCCCTGCATTTATTTGGCATCAGAGCAACTGGAAGGCTGGCTCTCTACTTAATGCTGTGCTACTGATGTCCTCTCAGGATGCCCTTGTTGGGTAGGCTGCGGTATCATCTAGTGTGCCTGTAGTTTGGGGAAGAGGGTGGGTGCAATGCCAAGGAGGGTGTTTGCGTGCTGGAGGTTGCAGGAGGCATCCTGTCTCCCAGAGGCAGGACAAGCATTTCCATTCTGCACTGCCAACTGAATGTTTATAGGAGAGGTCAGGCAAAGGAGTGCACATCAAGTCTTGCCCAAACTGCACAAATCTCATCACAGCATTCAGAACTGTGCCCGCGCCTTCATCATACGAGCAACTTCTCCTCTTTGGCTCAACTGAACCTCTTTGCACAGCAGCAATCTGCCCTCCTCCAGGAGATTCAGAGTTAGGACAGCTCTGAAGGATTAGCTCACTAGCCAAGGGCACAGACCTGCTTCCTCAGCCACCATGTGTCCTTGACATTGCCAATGCCTAGTATAGAAAAACAAGTCACTCCCAAAATGGAGGAGAGGTTCTCCGGGATCTGCACGACAACTGAGGGAATGTAGGCGTGGATTATCTATGATTCAGCTCCCCATACAGCCAATCCTAAAGCAGAACACTGCTACGAGTATCTCAGAGCACCTACCCATGGAACTCCTTCTAAATGTATATCTTGTCCACATCCCAGGTCCACGTGCAAATCAAACTGAACTGTATTCAGGATTGGATGGATAAATAATAATAATAATAATAATAATAATAATGGAGCTTGTAAAGGACGGGGGTGATGTGGTCACGGGTCGGGGAGTGGGTGAGTAGACGGGCAGCGGAGTTCTGGATGTATTGGAGTTTATTGATGATTTTTGAGGGTGAACCATCGATGAGGGAAGTAACAAGTAACTTGTTACATGTAAATGACAAGTAACTTCATTCCACACAATGGCAATACATTGCCTGCCTCCAGCAATTCAAGCCACCAACTTTACACATTATATTAGATTATAATCATCAAACACCCATCATCAGCATCCTAGGATCACCGTTGTCTAGAAATTTAACTGGATCAGCTACGTGGAAAGTGCGACAACGTATTAAACATAACAATGATAGGTGGTGCATTATATGGTATAAGACTTCCACTCTGTAAAAAGGGATGGATTCAAGCAATTTTAAGCAAAGGAGATTTGCTATTGGTATTGCTTTCAAAGCACCATTTCCTCCCTGTGTACAAACTTGGTTAAATGTCAAAACGTTTTAAGCATTTTTTGCATGGTGACAACATTCCTGAGATTAACAAAATAACTAATGTACATGTTGAAGTGCCGGGCAGTTCCAGCAGTACACAAATGGAAATCAAGAGGAACCATGTTTGAATAACAAACATAACTCAAGCTCAGCCAACCTCTATAGGTTTAGATACATGTTCTTGGCCCAGTTGCACAAGTAAATACCTGAAAGGGACAGAGCTTTCATCCTTGAACTGCTTGTCACTGCAGATTTATTGTTGGAGGGAATGACTGAAAAGCTTTGGATTTACTCCACCTAATTTCTAATCTGGTGGAGGAGAGCATTAGGGATTCATAAATAAACTGAAGGGAGTTATATAAACCAGAGAGCTGGATATTTTGCGGCTTTACAATAAAATTAAGAAATAATCCAGATGATTTAAAATATTTGAACAAAGGCATCGTTCCAAAGTAGATTCAATCTTAGTTTCCCATTTTATACTAACGGTTTGATTTGTTTACTTTCATTACCCAATAAGTACACTGCACATCTTTGAATGCTTCAGTACCCATTACTTATATGTTATTGAGGCATGGAGCCAACCTGTGTGATTAGGAAAGGAAACATTAGCCCATTTCCCACTTCTACACGACATAGCCACAACAAACCGCTTGGAAAACTTGTTCCTTTCCATCAGGAGCTATAATTTTTTTAATTCTTATTTTGGCTCCAGCCCTTTGCTTTAATTAGTACCATCACAAAATCAGTTCGAGCAAGATTCAACATCAACAAATTCACTTGCCCAGCCATGAAAAATATGATCAATTATTGGTACTGCAGAAAACACAATACTTAGCTTTAAGGGAAATATCTAGCCATGTGTAAATACTTCCAGGCATTTCATTCCACAAATAATCATTGAAAAGAGGTTAAGCCACATACAGGGGAGAGAAGATGGGAGATTACCAAAGTAAACATTTTAGATGGATACCACAAAAAGGAAACAGGAAACCTGGCAGACTCAGACTAACTGCAGATCATACCATATAAAGGGAGGTGGTGAAGATAAATATGAGCACATGAACCTAGCTCAGGTGGCAGAACAAAATGGCACCTGCTTATTGTCCAATCAGCCTAACAGCAGGACTATGAATGTCCTATCGTTATCTACAAGGCTAACATTTAGGGAGACAACATCTAAGGCATGGTAATTGCAAGAAGTGGACAAACATGGAAGAGGTTGGGCAAACTTAGATTTGGTTTCGCTTGAGTGTAGACCTGATAAGAGTATATAAAATTATGAGCTGTATGGATATGGTAGACAGTCACAACCTTTTTCCCAGTGTGGAAATGTAACAGACTAGGAGACATGGTTTTAAGGTCAGAGGGGAAAACTATAAAGGAGATATGTGTGGCAAGGTTTTTCACACAGAGAGTGGTGAATGCTTAAAACACACTGCCTGGGGCGGTGTTGAAAGAAAATATGATAGTTATGTAAAAGAGGCATTTAGATAGACGCCTGGAAATGCAGGGAATGGAGGGATATAGATCACATACAATTTAATTTGGCAATGTGTTTGGCACAGATACTGTGGAGAGATGTGTCCTGTTCCTGTGCTGTACCATTCTATGTTCTATGAGTGGAATCAAAGGGTAGCAATTCTGGCTGAGTTGCTATTTGCATGACTAAAAGTGGCAGTGTCCCTGAATTTATTGGTGATCCTGAGCCACAAATTTACAGGATGCAGCTTTACAATTGTAATTTCTCCTGAAGTTAGCAGAAAGACACTGCTAACTAAGATTCAGCTCTGCATATTGGTTGCTGGCAGAAGAGATCGTGGAAAGAGGAAAAATAGACATGGTTCAGATGCAAAGTTATGAAAACAGTCTTTTTTTTACCTCGTCATAAAAATCCAAACTGCAGGGATTTTGAGACACCTCAATCCTGCTCCTCAGCCATAAAAACTATGCACAATGATGTAGAAATGTCCATGCTTCTGCCAAGATATTATATAGGTACCAATTGTGGTTCTAATGGAATTTGTTGAGTGCCAGTTTAATAGCTGGTAGTCAGGTCATTACATTCTTTAGAAATCATCAACCAAACCAATTAGATTCAAGATAGACAAGATAGACACAAAGTGTTGGAGTAACTCAGCGGGTCATGGATGACCTTTGAAATGGACTGGTCAAAACAAAAATAAATCAATAACATATTCTATTTGTAACTTTGGCCTGGTCCTAAAGGAACACGTGTTAAGCATAAGAAAGGAATTTTAGCAGATGAGATCTTGTTCATCAATTAAACTTGTATGAACCTGGGCCCAACGTGAAATAGAACATTAAAAACAGCACAACACAAGGACCGGCCCTTCAACCCACAATATCCGTGCCAAGCATGTTGCCAAATTAAACTAATCTCCTCCGCCTGCCCTATCCCACCATTCCCGGGATAACTATATGCCTATCAAAGAGAACTTTAGAAAGTTTATGATGGGCACAAAGTACTTTGATAAATTGATATTGTAGCTGAAATGTTTAGTGCTGCTTTTGACACTTCTGTGGCAGTACAGTTGTTGACAGGATGGTGATGCAACTGTATCAGTACGTTTATTCACAACCACAATATTTTATCAGTAATATTAATTGTTCCTGCTTTGATTATGTTATAAAAGCAGGAACAATTCTGCAGACTATACATTTTTTTACATTTGATTCTCTTTTGCTGATAAAGTTTTTTAAATTTAGCTGTCTTTGATTAGTATTGGTACCGATACCGACAGCTCGATAAACAGATGTGCAGCTATTTAGATCAGGTGGATTGTTTTAAAATAATAACCACACAAATTTAACGTAGTGGTACCTATGGCTTGGATTACCTGGTGTGATTACACCAGCATCACACCATTTCTCGATTACCCAAAAATTGGAGAGGGTTGTTCCTGTACAATAAGCAATGCGACTTAAATGGAATATCAAGTGCTTGCAGTCATCGCTTGAAGTCCATGATTGACTTTCCATCTTTTCTCGGGCAATTGTACTGTAAAAGACTAGAAAGAGGGAAGGATGGTGCTACTATAATTCTATGTTCATTTCAACTCCACTGTTGAAAAATACTAATGTTTTGATGAGGGTACTTAAATAGAGCTCTTTCTTGAGATTTAGTCTGATTATGAGAGTGCTAATAAGAGCCGAACAGTTGAAGGGAAGAGAAGGGGATGTGGAAGATATTTCATCATTTTTTAGCAATGACAAATGGTTAAGTCAACTTCACATCATTGAAGAGGTTGTGACATCTGTTGATTTTCCATAGGAACCTGAGGGACAACTTTTTCATAGATAGGTCACAGAGTCATCGAGTCATAGAGTGATACAGTGTGAAAACAGGCCTTTCGGCCCAACTCGCCCACACCTGCCAGCAATGTCCCAGCTACAAATCTTGAGATTGTTAAAGGGAAGGCCATTTAAAACTGAGGTGAGAAGAAACTTTTCACCCAGAGAGTTGGGAATTTGTGGAATTCTCTGTCACAGAAGGCAGTGGAGGCCAATTCACTGGATTAAGAGAGTTAGATAGAGCTCTAGGGGCTAGTGGAATCGAGGGAAATGGGGAGAAGGCAAGCACAGGTTATTGATGGTGGATGATCAGCCATGATCACAATGAATGGCGGTGCTGGCTCGAAGGGCCAAATGGCCTCCTCCTGCACCTATTTTCTATGTTTCTATGTTTCTATGTTTCTATGTTTCTATGTTTCTACACTAGTCCCACTTGCCTGTGCTTGGTCCATATCCCTCCAAACCTGTCCTCTCCATGTACCTGTCTAACTGTTTCTTAATCGATGGGATAGTCCCAGCCTCAACCACCTCCTCTGGCAGCTTGTTCCATACACCAACCACCTTTTGTGTGAAAAAGTTACCCCTCGGATTCCTATTAAATCTTTTCCCCTTCACCTTGAACCTATGTCCTCTGGTCCTCGATTCCCCAACTCAATTAGAACTGAGATGAGGAAAAACATTTTCAGTCAGAGAGTTGTGAATCTGTGGAATTCTCTGCCTCAGAAGGCAGTGGAGGCCAATTCTCTGAATGCATTCAAGAGAGAGCTAGATAGAGCTCTCAAGGATAGTGGAGTCAGGGGGTATGGGGAGAAGGCAGGAACGGGGTACTGATTGAGAATGATCAGCCATGATCACATTGAATGGCGGTGCTGGCTCAAAGGGCCGAATGGCCTCCTCCTGTACCTATTGTCTATTGTCTATTGTCTACTCTGGACAAAAGACTGTGCATCTACCCGATCTATTCCTCTCAT
Organism: Rhinoraja longicauda; assembly: GCF_053455715.1. Taxonomy (NCBI): domain Eukaryota; kingdom Metazoa; phylum Chordata; class Chondrichthyes; order Rajiformes; family Arhynchobatidae; genus Rhinoraja; species Rhinoraja longicauda. The sequence goes on along the minus strand of NC_135953.1, from coordinate 82,777,889 downwards.
GATTTTGAATACCACTATAAGATCTCCCCTCATCTTCCTGCGCTCCATGGAATCGAGACCCAGCCTACTCAACCTCTCCCTCTAGTCCTGGCAACATCCTCATAAATCCTTTCTGAACCCTTTCAAGCTTGTCAATATCTTTCCTATAACATGGTGCCCAGAACTGAACACAATATTCTAAATGGGGTCTCACCAACGTCTTATACAACTGCAAAATGACCTCCCAACTTCTATACTCAATATTCTGACTGATGAAGGCCAAAGTGCCAAAAGCCTTTTTGACCACCTTATCTACCTGTGACTCGACTTTCAAGGAACCATGCACCTGTACTTCTAGATCCCTCTGCTCTACAACACCAGAAACCTACCATTTAATGTGTAGGCCCTGCCCTTGTTCGACATCCCAAAATGCAACACCTCACACTTATCTGTATTAAATTCCATCAACCATTCCTCTGCCCACCTGGCCAATCAATCCAGATCCTACTGCAATTATTCACAACCATCTTCACTATCTGCAAAACCACTAACTTTTGTATCATCAGTAAATTTGCTAATTTTACCCTGTATGTTCTCATCCAAATCATTGATGTAGATGACAAACAGTAACGGGCCCAGCACTGAACCCTGAGGCACACCATTAGTCACAGTCATCCAGTCTGAGAAGCAACCTTCCACCATCACCCTCTGCTTCGTTCCATGGAGCCAATTCACTATCCATTCAGCTATCTCTCTTTGGATCCCATGCAATCTAACCTTCCAGAGCAGCCTACCATGCGGAACCTTGTCGAATTAGGTGGCCAATTAGGAAAAGGGGAGATGCAATGTGACCTGGATGTCATGGTGCACCAGTCATTGAAAGCAAGCGTGCAGGTGCAGCAGGCAGTGAAGAAAGCGAATGGTATCTTGGCATTCATAGCAAGAGGATTTGAGTATAGGAGCAGGGAGGTTCTGCTGCAGTTGTACAGGGCCTTGGTGAGACCGCACCTGGAGTATTGTGTACAGTTTTGGTCTCCTAATCTGAGGAAAGACATTCTAGCCTTAAAGGGAGTACAGAGAAGATTCACCAGATTGATCCCTGGAATGGCAGGACTTTCATATGAAGAAAGACTGGATAGACTAGACTTATACTCGCTGGAATTTAGAAGACTGAGGGGGGATCTTATTGAAACATAAAAAATTCTTAAGGGGTTGGAGAGGCTAGATGCGGGAAGATTGTTCCCGATGTTGGGGGAGTCCAGAACCAGGGGTCACAGCTTAAGGATAAGGGGGAAGTCTTTTAGGACCGAGATGAGAAAACATTTCTTCACACAGAGAGTGGTGAGTCTGTGGAATTCTGCCACAAAAGGTAGTTGAGGCCAGTTCATTGGCTATATTTAAGAGGGAGTTAGATGTGGCCCTTGTGGCTAAAGGGATCAGGGGGTATGGAGAGAAGGCAGGTACAGGTTACTGAGCTGGATGATCAGCCATGATCATATTGAATGGCGGTGCAGGCTCGAAGGGCCGAATGGCCTACTCCTGCACCTATTTTCTATGTTTCTATGTTTCTATGAATGCCTTACTGAAGTCCATGTACACAACATCTACAACTCTGCCCTCATCAACCTTTTTGGTCACGTCTTCAAAAAAATCAATCAGATTTGTGAGACACGACCTCCCACGTACAAAACCATGCTGACTATTCTTAATCAGCCCTTCCCATCCAAATGCCTGTTTATCCCACCCCTCAGAATACTCTCCAGTAACTTACCAACTACAGATGTTAAGCTCACTGGTCTATAGTCCCAGCATTTTCCCTGCAGCCCTTCTTGAAAAGAGGTACAACATTTGCCATCCTCCAGTCTTCCGGTACCTCTCCTGTATTTAAGAACGACTCGTAAATAAATTTCAACCAGGGCTCCCACAATTTCCTCTCTAGTTTCCCACAATGTCCTCGGATATATCAGATCAGGCCCTGGAGATTTGTCTACGCGACAGGTGTTGGGCATGTGCAACGAGCTGCCAGATGAGGTAGTTGAGGCAGTTACTATAACAACATTTATAAGACATTAGGACAGGTACATGGATAGGAAAATTTTCAAGGAATATGGGGCAAATGTGGGCAAGTGGGACGAGCGAATATGGGGCATCTTTGATAGCATGGGCAAGTTGGGCCGAAGGGCCTGTTTCCATGCTGTATGACTCGATGAATATGATAACTGCTACAGCCACAAGCAACCTCAAAGCAAAGCAGTGATTGTTGCTTGTGGCTGTCAATGTGACTGTAACTCTTAATCCAATGTGCTTAGCTTCCTCCCACCAAGATGCGCCCAGACAAATAAGCAACATCTTCAGTAATCTTCCAATTTGCATACAGGATGTTACTAAAGCTATCTCCACTCAAAGGAACAGGTTGAATTTATTGCTCATTTATGCCTGCCAGAAAAAAAGGAAGTGAGGTTGGGTTTTGCATAGACTGCAGATTCCCCAAGCCCCAGGCTAGCATTGACTGCAACCACATTACCTGACTAGTCCACCATGTCAATTCAATCATTTCCATAAATTGAGATAGTTTCTCCCAGCTGTTATCAGGTAACTGAACCATCCCACTGACAACTAGAGAGTGGTCCTGAGCTACTATCTACTTCATGGAAGACCCTCGGACTATCATTTATTGAACTTTACTGGACTTTACCTTGCACTGAATGTTATTCTCTTTATCATGCATCCGTCCACTGTCGACGGCTCGATTGCAAACATGTATTATATTTTCATTGACTGGTTAGTACGCAACAAAAGGCTTTTCACTGCACCTAGGTACACGCGACAAAAACTAAACTAATCTAAACTAAACCACACCTTCAGTGTAGATCAGCCATCACAAGTAGTGTATTACGGAGGTGAAAGTAGATGAAAAGCCATGGCAAACAGGATAATTCCCACGCTCTCCCACGAAGTGGTATCGTGCAATCTTTTCCATCCATGTGTAAAGCAGCACCTCTGGTACTGCAGTATTCCTGCAGGTTTTCATGTATCTGCCTTGACATAAGTGCTCATGTTGGTGGAGTGGGACATGAACCCACATCTGTCTGGCTCAGAGACAAGACTGGTCTCCACTCAGTATGATTAATGTCTGCAGGCAGTGCACTGGGAAGTAAAGGAACTCAAAAAAGATGAAAGGCTACAACTTAAACAGTCCCTCCTTGCCTGGCTTCATGATTAAATAATTCATGAGCTATATTTGTATCCTTAATTCCACTCATCTTTTGCCAATGGTTCCATATTCCCTCTCTTCTTCATCATTCCAATAAGTGGAAGTTAAATTCATCCAACCAGTGAATATCCTATTCTCAATGAATATTCCCACATCCCATTCTAGTTCAATGTTATGAATATAAACATTGTATAATGCTACCAAATTAAACTAATCAGTCTTTTGGAAGTCTTTGGGAGTTTGAAGAAGGGTCCCAACATGAAGCTTTAGCTATCCATGTTCTCCAAGGATGCTCCTGGCCAGCTGAGTTACTCCAGCACTTTGTGTCTTTTTTTATGTAAACCGACATGTGCAGTTCTTTGTTTCTTCAGTTTTTAAATAATTTTTGTTTTGCTCATCTTAGATGCCCGTTAGATGGTTGATCATTGGTGTAGCTTCTGTAGCAGGAGGTTACTGAACCCCTATTTGTGGGGGACTCCACTTAGTAATGGAGGACATTTTTGAACGGCCCTCTGTGTTCGGCCCTGGAGGTATTTGGTTCAGACTGCATCTTCTTGGCTTGAGTGGCAACACTTCAGCAATCGCATTGATCTGTTAGAGCACAAATGTCTGGACCACAGTGAGGACCTAGAAGCAAGCCCCTTTGCACATCTGGGACCTGTATTGGCAGCAGTCCGACCTTTCAGGACAGTGTTGCAACACTCACACCCTTGCAGCCTCTTTGTGCTGCAATGCAGCCTGCAACATTGCCAAACAAGTGTTTCATCAGGATTCGTTCTACAAGTGCGCTATCAGAGGTTCTGTATTGGTTATCTGTTCTTCGTTAGATAGGATAGGTTCCAAGTTCCCCACACAGATCGTTGTTTAGTTGGTTTGAACTCCTTGTGCTCTTTGACATTGTGGGCAGTGTGCCAAGCATACCGCTGTGAACACACATCAAATCCTACATGACAGAATTCTTCTCAGCAACAGAACTTATGTGGGCCCTTACTCCCCAATGAGCTCATCTGCACTTACTTGTTTCCGCACATTTGATCATTATGTGTCATGAAAGGCAGACCTTTCCAACATCCTACACTCGACAATAAACAGACACTCAGCTTATGTTTGCATCTGTAAAATTGAGCAAAGGTATCACTTCAACAACACTATTACCTTCTTTTTCCTGACAATTAGGATGGCACCATGGCACCATGGCACAGCGGTAGAACTGCTGCCTTACAGTACCAGAGACCCAGGTTCGATCCTGACAATATGTGCTGTCTGTGTATACATTCTCCCCATGATCGTGTGGGTTTTCCCTGGGTGCTTCAGTTTCCTCCCACACTCCAAAGACGTACAGGTTTATAGGTTGTAGGAAAGATCTGCAGATGCTGGTTTAAATCGAAGGACTGAAGAAGGGTCTCGACCCGAAACATCACCCATTCCTTCTCTCCAGAGATGCTACCTGTCCGGCTGAGTTACTCCAGCATTTTGTGTCTACCAGGTTTGTAGGTTACTTGGCTTCAGTGAAGATTGTAAATTGTTCCAAGTGTGTAGGATAGTACTAGTGTATGGGAATCACTAGCCGGCGCGTACCTGATGCGCCAAAGAGCCTGTTTCCATGATATATCTCTAATCTAAAGACAACTGACCCTGGGCAATCCAAAACAAGGATAAGCAATAATTTATAATGAGGGGAGAACATAAAAATACTGTGCTCACACTATCTGACCATTGTACATCTAAAGAGAGTTTTGGAATGGATGGAAAATTGGACATGCAGATAACTTCAATGTCAATCCCAACAGGCCCATCATTGAGCGTTACCTCACCAATGTCCCTTTGCATATCCCTTCCAGGGAAATGAAAGCTCTGCTTGTCTTTCAGCTGTTTCCTGCTGCAGAACATTAACTTGTTTAGATAGCTGGCCATTCCAAGATGAATTTACGCAACTTGACTACTCGTGTCACATCATCGCTCCTCTTCATGCACTACTTCCATGTTCCTGGCTACCTCTTTTGTTATTCCTCTCCACCGTGCATTATGTTTCTCTGTCTCTGTCTCTGTCTCTCTCTCTCTCTCTCTCTCTCTCTCTCTCTCTCTCTCTCTCTCTCCTGACCACTTGCAAGTCCAATGAAATCAAAGGCTTGTAGAATGAGGCTAGAAGCAACACAAATATTTTAAAGGAAAACAAGAGACTGCAGATGCTGTAATGTTGAGTAAATGGAGGAGAAGTGGCCATAAAAAAACAGGTTTCCTTTTTTAAATTATCTTGTTGCTAAAACTATAAACTATTAATTACAAGGCTTAACTTTTTTGTGGTCAATTATATAGAGATTCAGCAGTTTCCTGGGAAGATTATATCAATGTATCATTTCTGTGCCATTATGATGGAGTTGTGCAAACCAGACAGTGATATGCGATGTTTTATAGTGCACAGCATACCTTCTTCACCACATGTTGATGGTGGTTTTCCACTTCTTCCATTCAGACACCACTAATTGCTCTGCAAACTGCATACCCTCTTTGCCAGTTTTGTTGGCAAGCTCTGCTGAAAGACAGCAAATACCGTGACTCATCCCTGTACATGGACAAATCCTATCAACCACTCCATTAAGAAGCAAACATGCAGCGAAAGAATTCCATTGACCTGCGCAATCTCAACAAGCTCACTGTACTCTGCAGAGGATGAGTCTTAATCTTGTAAAGAACAGCACCCCAAGAATAACAATTGCATCCAATTATCCCTTGAGTTTGTTTTGGACAAAGATGCAGGTCCGTACATAGCCTCTACTATGACTACTTTTTTCTGTATGAATTAGTCATGGAGTGATCGATTTATACTGCATGGAAGCAGGCTCTTTGGCCCACCGACTTGATCTAAACCATTAACCTCCCATTCTATCCTAATGCTATATTAGTCTTTTTTTATTCTCCCCATATTCTCTTCAATTCCACCTACCCTCATCGACAGACTCCATTGCTCACCTATACATCAGGAGCAATATACAGAGGCCAATTAACCTACCGACCTGCATGTCTTTGGCAGGAAACCAGAGCATTCAGAGAAAACCCATGCAGTCACCCTGAGAAGCTGCCGTCCACACAGGCAGCACCCAAGGGGTCAACTTATACCTTTGAAAACATCCAAAATTAATTGTTTGTTATTTTAAGTAAAACCAGCCGAAATTCTCCTTTATTTCAATAAGAAAGTGTGAGCAGTGAGGTCTCACACTTTTCTTTATTGTGGTGAGACAGGATTTATTTTCCTGTCTATGGTAAGACTGCTGATGGCCACACTTTTAACCGAGCAGTGAAACGTAGCAGTCGGTAATGAAATATCCGCCTAAGATTCGTGCTGATGTTGACATTTTCCCTGCACATCCCTGACACAAATTTCTATCTACACTGATTGCTGCCATTTCATCAGCAATCCATGAGGGAGGTGACAGCAGGGATTGTGATGTTCACCAAGGATCAGGAGTAATGTTGGACACAAAAAGCTCGAGTAACTCAGCAGGTCAGGCAGCCTCTCTAGAGAAAAGGAATGGGTGCACGGAGGTGCAGGGGTAGAGTTGCTACCTTACAGTGCTTGCAGCGCCAGAGAACCCCGGTTCGATGCTGACTACGGGTGCTATCTTTACAGAGTTTGTACGTTCTTCCCGTGACTGCGTGGGTTTTATCTGAGATCTTTAGGTTTCCGCCCACACTCCAAAGATGTACAGGTTTGTAGGTTTGTATACTTGGTATAATTGTAAATTGTCCCTAGTGTGTGTAGGCTTGTGTTAATGTGCGGTAATCGCTGGTCGGTGCAGACCCAGTGGGCCAAAAGGCCTTTTTCCGCGCTATATCTCTAAACTAAACTAAAGGTAACATTTCGGGTCGAGACCCTTCATCAGATTGAGAGTCAGGGGAGAGGGAACCGAGAGATATGAGAAGGTGCATAGAGCAAATTAATGAAAGATATTCAAAAAGACAGATCAAAGCCAGTAACGATAATCAAGGAAAGTTGGAGCCCACAATGGTCCATTGTTGGATGTGGGGCAAGTGATAACAAGTAATATAACAGTGACAGTGAAAATCAGCAGAACGACAGTAAAACTCGCACTTTTGTATCTATCTTCAGTGTAAACCTGCATCTACTGTTCCTCCATTCACACTCAGGAGTAATGTTTTTTTTCCCTGCACATCCTCCAGCACTGCCCCGAGGGATCCAGTTAATATCCCTCCTGTGACTTTTCTCTTATTGTGTGGATGTTGAGTGGACTCCAGTCTGATGTGAAACAAAGCTCTTTTAATAACCCAACCACCTCAAATCCATTTCTATCCCAGGATACCCAAAAATCCACATTAGGATAATGCCGGGATTCAATTTGAAGGCAAGAGTCTCATTGAAGGCATTATAAAACATTCCTGAAACTGTTAACCTCCAGGTGATGGTGATTCTCCTGGTAAGTTTTCTTTTCGTTCATGTACATGCTTTGGACATCAGTGACAACATTGATATTTATTGCCCATCCCTGTTAATGATGGTGAACCATCTTCTTGAACAGCTGCAGTCCTCCTGGTGGAGGTATCCATAGCAACGTTCACAGATTCCAGGACTCAACAATATAAACAACATTTCCAAGATGGATTATAACTCTGTTGCAAACCTAAACATACATATGCTGTAGTCAGAAGACATTGACCTGGCAGGAATAGTATATGGATTGAGACGGTGTTGTTAAGGAAGCCCTGGTGAGTTGCTGCACTGCATTTAGAATGGGGATCCACCCCAACAATGGTAGCAGAAAGAATGGATACTTATAGTCTTGGGTGGACTGTCCATCACATGGGCCGCCTTGTCCTGTGTAGAGTTAAATTGAATGTTTCAGTTTTAGTTTTAGTTTTAGAGATACAGCATTGAAACAGGCCCTTCGGCCCACCAAGCCTGCACCAACCAGTGATCATCCGTACACTAGTTTGATCCTACACATTAGGGTAATTTTACAGAAGCCAATTAACCGACTAACCTGCACGTACTTGGAATTTGGGAGGAAACTGGAACAGTAATGTCTACGGGGAGAGGTGAACAGCCACCACTAACTACAGCAAACAATGTCAGCTTCTACACTACAAAACCTATTTACATTATTCTCATAAGACAATAGACAATAGACAATAGACAATAGGTGCAGGAGTAGGCCATTCGGCCCTTCGAGCCAGCACTGCCATTCAATGTGATCATGGCTGATCATTCTCAATCAGTACCCCGTTCCTGCCTTCTCCCCTTTACCTCCCCCCTCAACTCCATCCAAGGACCCAAACAGTCGTCCCAGGTGAGACAAAGGTTCACCTGCACCTCCTCCAACCTCATCTATTGCATCTGCTGCTCTAGATGTCAACTTATTTACATCGGCGAAACCAAGCGCAGGCTCGGCGATCGCTTCGCTGAACACCTGCGCTCGGTCCGCATTAACCAAACTGATCTCCCGGTGGCCGAGCACTTCAACTCCCCCTCCCATTCCCAGTCTGACCTTTCTGTCATGGGCCTCCTCCAGTGCCATAGTGAGGCCCACCGGAAATTGGAGGAACAGCACCTCATATTTCGCCTGGGCAGTTTGCAGCCCAGTGGTATGAACATCGACTTCTCCAACTTTAGATAGTTCCTCTGTCCCTCCCTTCCCCTCCTCCTTCCCAGATCTCCCTCTATCTTCCTGTCTCCACCTATATCCTTCCTTTGTCCCGCCCCCCTGACATCAGTCTGAAGAAGGGTCTCGACCCGAAACGTCACCCATTCCTTCTCTCCCGAGATGCTGCCTGACCTACTGAGTTACTCCAGCATTTTGTGAATAAATCGATTTGTACCAGCATCTGCAGTTATTTTCTTATATTATTCTCCCCATACCCCCTGACTATCCTTAAGAGCTCTATCTATCTCTCTCTTGAATGCATTCAGAGAATTGGCCTCCACTGCCTTCTGAGGCAGAGAATTTCACAGATTCACAACTTTCTGACTGAAAAAGTTTTTCCTCATCTCCATTCTAAATGGCCTACCCCTTATTCTTAAACTGTGGCCCCTGGTTCTGGTTCTGGACTCCCCCAACATTGGGAACATGTTTCCTGCCTCTGGGACTGTCATTCATTTACCTGCATTGGTCCATGGCCTTAGAAGATAGAATGGTACAGCACTGTTGGCAGATCAATTTTCCTCCTGGGATAAATAAAGTTCTATCGTATAGTATCGTGACATAGCAGCAGAACAGGCCCTTCGGCCCACAATGTCTGTGCGGAACATAATGCCAAGACCAACTCTTTTCTGCCTGCACATAATCCATATCCCTCCATTCCCTGCATATCCATATGCCTATCTGAAAGTCGCTTAAGTGCCACAATTGCATGTGCGTTAACCACCATCCCCCAGGAGCGGGTTCCAGGCACTGTGCAAAAAAACTTGTCTCACACAGCACCTTTAAAATATTCCTCTCTCACCTTAAAGGTATACCATCCTTTGATTTTTCCATCCTGTGAGAAAGGTTCTGATTGTCTACCCTATGGATGCCTCTCGTAATTTTATATACTTCTATCAAGTCTCCTGCAATCTCCAGCATTCCAGAGAAGAAAGCTAATGGCATGTTGGCCTTCATAACAAGAGGATTTGTGTACAGCAGGTCCTTCTGCAGTTGCATCAGGCCCTGGTGAGACCACATCTGGAGTATTATGTGCAGTTTTGGTCTCCTAATTTGAGGAAGGACATCCTTGCTATTGAGGCAGTACAGCTTAGGTTCACGAGGTTAATCTCTGGGATGGCGGGACTGTCATATGAGGAAAGATTGGAAAGGCTGGGCTTGTATTCACTGGAGTTTAGAAGGATGAGAGGGAATCTTAAAATTATAAAAGGACTGGACAAGCTAAATGCAGGAAAAATGTTCCCAATGTTGGGGGAGTCCAGAACCAGGGACCACTGTCTAAGAATAAAGGGGAGGCCATTTAAAACTGAGGTGAGAAGAAACTTTTTCACCCAGAGAGTTGTGAATTTGTGGAATTCTCTGCCACAGAGCGCAGTGGAGGCCAATTCACTGGATGAATTTAAAAGAGAGTTAGATAGAGCTCTGGGGGCTAGTGGAATCAAGAGATATGGGGAGAAGGCAGGCACAGGTTACTGATTGTGGATGATCAGCCATGATCACAATGAATGGTGCTTATTCCTCTTATTCCCATTGAGTTCAGTTTTCATAAGAGCATCTTGATATCTTGATCAATCAAGTGAAAGAATTAATTTGGTCAAAGACTGACTTCTGTGGTGCTGAAGACATAAAGAAGAAACCAAGGTAGCGTTGTGAATCTGTGGAATTCTCTGCCTCAGGAGGCAGTGGAGGCCAATTCTCTGAATGCATTCAAGAGAGAGCTAGATAGAGCTCTTAAGGATAGCGGAGTCAGGGGGTATGGGGAGAAAGCAGGAACGGGGTACTGATTGTGAATGATCAGCCATGATCACATTGAATGGTGGTGCTGGCTCGAAGGGCCGAATGGCCTACTCCTGCACCTATTGTCTATTGTCTATCATTCCGCCACTAACTCCTGGCTGCAGTTGATGGCAAGCGATTCAGCCTCAACCTTTAGATTCCAGTCTTGGGATTGCCAGCACTGTGCCTGGACAGCGAGGGGTAATGTTTTTCCACGTTTGTCTCCCAGAGCAGAGGTGGCATGACAACTGTTAGGAAGTGTGAACTAGATGATAATATTTCTTTGCTCCATTCTAACCCCAGGGCATTCAGGAGAATTGCTGTGTCTCTAGTAGTAATAACAACAAACAACAAACTTTTTAGTTTAGTTTAATTTGTTGACTTCTGACTTGCTGGGGGAGTGGAGATCAGAGGGGGTTAAATGCAGCAGTTTTGCTATCTATATGTGTTCAATACCTAAAGTCACATATCCACATCCTCTAAAGATGCTGCCTGACCCACTGAGTTACTCTAGCACTTTGTGTCTTTTTTGGTAAGCCAGCATCCGCAGTTCCTTATGTCTCTATGTTAAATGCCTACTGTTTAAACTTACTGCAGCAACTGGGATACACTTCTGGGGTTAATTCTTAACAAATCAAAGACTTGACTTGTATTTGTGGTTGGGTAGAGCGTATTTCAGAATTTAGGAGCGACCAGTCAGTTTTCATCCAATGATGTTGCAAGCAGTTTTCAGTTCTCTATAAAATCCCAATGCCTTTAATCAAACTGTAATCTGGCAATTTTATTGCAGTATTAGAAACCATAATTCCAGAAGCCCTTATTAGTCACAACAGTCTGTTGTACTGCAAGCAGACAAAATTACACAGAGTCATTGACAAGCCGAGACACCAAGTGGAATTTTCCTATTTTCAGCTGTGTTGTGGTTTCCCCTGTTACATAATTTGTTCTTCCCTGTTTATTTGTAAGAAAATGTAAAACACTGACATTGATTGTGTACCTTGGCTCTGCTTCTAAGCTGCAGGGGCGTGGTGTGTCTCATTATTTGTCTTGCGTCATGGTCACACCAGACCTCAGGTCTCTTTGAAGAACCCCTCTCTAATTATTTTGGAAAGCGCGATGAATTTTAAGTATCGCTTGACGCAAGAAGAGGTTTAATTCTAGCTCTTAGAGTGACTGAAGTGAGCCTTGGCTATCCCGCTGAATACATTTCCGCTGCTTTCGCACACAGAGGTTTGAGTGTCAGAGAGACAGCGAAAATCATGTAGCCTTTCAAGGAAACTGGAAATTAAATTTCCTTTTCCTCAGTCAAGGATGAAGGACCCATTCCTTCTCTCCAGAGATGCTGCCTGTCCCGCTGAGTTGCTCCAGCGTTTTGTGTCTATCTTTGGTTTAAACCAGCATCTGCAGTTCCTTCCTGCACATGAAATTTCTTGTGTCGGATTGGGGGCCTAGAGCTAGGGTGAGAAATGCAGGTGGATCAAAATGCACTGCATGCTTTTACTCTCAGATGAACTGGAGATGGTGAGATCTCGAGTAGGAAGTCACATTAGTAAATCAGCTGAGTGAATAGGTTTTAAATGCAACCCCCACACCTTGCACAGACTGAGGGTGTAAGCCTAAATGCTCTGCAGATACAGTGGTACACTGCCGCTGCTCCCAGTCTATTGAATGGCCTGCTAAACTGAGGCCCAGTCTATTGGATGAACATAAAAGGTGTCCAACACTATTTCAAAGAAGAGCAGTAGAGTTAACTCAGGTGTCCTGGACAATGTTTATCCTTCGATCAAATCACAAATCAAGCGTCAAATCATTTTCACATTCCAATTTTTGCTTGGTGACAAATCTCCTGCGATACAACTGTGGCTACCCTTCTAAAACTAGTTCATCAATTATAAAGCAATTTGGACCTTATGAAAGGGATATAAAGGGGGCTTAAGAGTGAAGGAATCGTAGTCATACAGCGTGGAAGCCCAACGTCCTCGCCACTCTCCTCCCTCACTCCCCCCCTCTCTCCCCCCTCTCTCCCCCCTCCCTCCCCCTCCCTCCCTCCCTCCCTCCTCCCTCCCCCCTCCCTCCCTCCCCCTCCTTCCATCCCCCCCTCCCTTTCCCCCTCCCTCACTCCCCCCTCCCTCCCTCCCCCCCTCCCCCCTCCACTCCCCCCTTCCTCCCCCTCCCTCCCCCCTCCCTCCCTCCCCCTCCCCTCCCCCTCCCCCCTCCCTTCCCCCCTCCCTACCCCCTCCCTCCCTCCCCCCTCCCTCTCCCCCTCCCTTCCCCTCTCCCTCCCTCAGAGATATATTTAAAATTTAAAATGTGAATAACTTTAAATATATAACACCAATTTCAATGAAATTTCTTCCATTAGCACCAAAGGGACGACGGTGAGCCTAAAATTGTCATGCTATCGTGTACCGTTTTGGCTGTACTTCAGGAACAAACAAACAAACAAGAGTTTTAATATATAGATTTCCTAAAACAGAAAGGTTTCTGTCTTGCGATTTGTGCCACATTACCCTTCCCATCAGTGGCCCACATGCTTAGACCTGTTTCAAGCACAACAGCATTTGGCAAGCCCTGTGAGGAAACTGGTAGAAAGGTACATGGGAGTACCAACTCGTTTGTAAATTAATCTTTCTCATCACCTTTAACTTTCTATGCAAAAATCGCTGCTGAGCCTAGTTAGGTTTTATTGCAATTTTAAACATACCTCAGCTAATTAGTTGGAGTTTGGGATACAATGCCACTGAAACTTGCAGCTACCAGGAAGAAAGGGTTTGTTCACTGCTTTTGCTGAGTGCTTGGGCCCAGTCTACCTCCCAGGTTGTGTTCCAAGTGGGGAAGCAGAAGTTGGCAAAGAGAAACTTAGAAATACAGTAAAACGCCGATAATCCAGCTCTCTCGGGACATAGGTGATGCCAGACTGGTAGCTTTTCTTGACTATTAATACTCTAATATGGGTTTTTTTAATGTTTCACAACAGTATAATAGGTTTCTAAGTGAGTCCTGTATGTTTAAAGAAAGCACAGGGAAAAAAAAAGGCCAAATAAATTTTAAGTTAGCACAGGAATCACGGCCCTGGTGAATTTAAAGGGAGCAAAAAAAAACAAGGGCTCTGTAAGTTTAAGAGAGTTTAAATGCAACCTGGTCAGTTTAAAGAGCACATGAACCAGGAACTCAATGAGTTAAGGGGAGCATGAGAAACAGGGTCCAGTGAGTTTAAAGAGTGTGGGAAAAAGGTCCTGGTCAGTTCAAACAACCCAGGAAGCAGGGCCTTGGTGAAATTAAGTGTGAACTGTGGGAAACAGGGGCCCAGTGTGGGAAACAGGGGCCCAGTGCATTTAAAGAGAGTGCAGGAATCGAGGCACTGGTCAGTTTAAATGGATCGGTTTATTCCAAGGAAGCACAGGAAATGAGGCTCTGGTGAGCCAGATGCTAAGCTGTAGGTTTATCATTTTATTGTACTTGTTTCCCAAATACTCTATTGTTTCTCAATATATTCCTTTATTCAACCCACACCGGGGAAATTTACAGTGTTACAGCAGCAAAGTGGATAGCAAGAGAGCATTCATTATAAATAAAAGTAAAGACAAGGATAAATTGTCATCAGTTTTCTGTGTGTTCTGAGCTGTTACTGTTGACTCGTCTGCTGGGAGCAGTGCTGGTTGCGCAGTCTCACAGCAGCGGGAAGGAACGACCTCCTATATCTCTCCTTCACGCACTTGGGGTGAAGGAGTCTGTCACTGAAGGAGCTACTCAGTGCAGTGATAGTGTCCTGCATGGGGTGGGAGTCGTTGTCTAGCATCAATGTTAACTTTGCCATCATCCTCCTCTCTCCCACCACCTGCACTGAGTCGAGGGGGCAACCCAGGACAGAGCTGGCCTTCCTGACCAGCTTGTCGAGTCTCTTCCCTTCCGCCGCTGAGATGCTGCTGCTCCAGCAGACCACTCCATAGAAAATGGCTGATGCAACCACCGTGTTGTAGAAGGTCCTTAGGAGTGCCCCCTGCACTCCAAAGGACCTGAGTCTCCTTAACAGATAACGTCTGTTCTGGCCCTTTCTGTATAGCGCATAGGTGTTTTCGGTCCAGTCCAATTTATTGTTGAGGTAAACACCCAGGTACTTATAAGAATCCACCCTCTCGATGTCCATTCCCTGGATGTTCACCGGTGTCGGGGGGACCTGGCTGCGCCTGTGGAAATCTACCACCATTTCCCTGGTTTTCCCCGTGTTGATCCGGAGGCAGTTCCGCTGGCACCAGTCCACAAACTCCTTAATCAGTTCTCTGTACGCCCTGTACACCTGTGATGAGGCCGATGATGGCAGAGTCGTCAGAGAACTTCTGTAGATAGGAGTCTGCAGAGCTGTGACTGAAGTCCGCAGTGTACAGGGTGAACAAGAATGGAGCTAGCACTGTTCCCTGCGGAACCCCAGTGCTGCAGACCACCCTGTCCGAGACCAGGTCCTTTGTCCTCACATACTGTGGTCGGTTGGTGAGGTAGTCCAGAATCAAGGATGTGAGGTGGTGATCCACTCCTGTGCGCTCCAGCTTGCCCCCCAGAAGCCCAGGCTGGATGGTGTTGAATGCACTAGAGAAATCAAAGAACATGATTCTCACAGTGCTATCCGGCTTCTCCAGGTGCGAAAGAGCTCTGTTCCGCAGGTAGATGATGGCGTCCTCCACCCCGATGCGAGTCTGGTAGGCGAACTGCAGCGGATCCATTGATGGTCTCACCAGGGGGTGGAGATGGGCGAGGACCAGACGCTCCAGTGTCTTCATCAGGTGTGATGTCAGTGCCACCGGCCTGTAGCTGTTGAGTTCCTTCGGGTGCGTAGTCTTTGGTACCGGTACCACGCAGGTTGTTTTCCACAGCTGTGGAACTCTCCCCAGTTTCAGGCTCAGATTGAAGATGTGCTCCACTATCCCGCACAGCTGGTCTGCACAGGACTTGAGGAGCCTCGAACTGATGTCGTCCGGACCAGCCGCCTTCCTCGTATTGATCTTCCTGAGCTCATTTCTCACCTGGTCTGTGGAGAAAGACAGATTGGAGCACAGGGCCTGGGTGCTCAAGGGTGTGAGAGGAGGAGGGGGTGTGGGGGGGGGGGGTGGTGTGGAGGGAGGAGGTGGGGGTGGTGGGGTTGGGGCAGGAGAAGCAGAAGCAGTGGGTGGTGACTGTGACCCAAGTGCTTTGGGAGGGGAGGTGGGGCAGCGTACTGGATGTGCAGACAAGGGGGGCTGCAGCAGGGGTGACTGGACCGGGGGAGGGGTAGGTGACTGATCGAACTTGTTGAAGAAAAGGTTCAGATCGTTCACCCACTTCTGATCCCCCACGGCCCGGGAGTCCGGTTCCTTGTACCCAGAGATGGTTTTGAGGCCTCTCCAGACTCCACTGATGTTGTTCCTCTGCAGCTGGTCCTCCATCTTCTTCCTGTAGCTGTTCTTCCCCTCTCTGACCTTCCTACTCAGCTCCTTTTGCACAGCCTTCAGCTCCTCCTTATTTCCTGACATAAAGGCCCTCTTTTTCTCCTTAAGGAGATCCTTTATGTCAGGGTTGACCCAGGGAGGAGATCCTTTATGTCAGGGTTGACCCAGGGTTTGTTGTTGGAGAATCACCGTACAGTCCTCGTGGGTACAGTGTTCTCCACACAGAAGTTAATATAGTCCGTGATGCACTGGGTTAGACTGTCAATGTCCTCCCCAAGGGGATCACAGAGTTCCTCCCACACAGTTGTTTTGAAACAGTCTCTCAGAGCCTCCTCCGTCTCCTCGGACTTTCCTCTAACTGTGCGGGTCACTGCTGGTTGCCTGTGCACGAGGGGTTTGTACACAGGCTGGAGATGAACCATGTTGTGGTCAGATCTCCCCGGGGGGGGGGGGGGGGGAGGGGTGCTGAGTTATATGCCTCCTTGGTGTTGGCATAAAATAAGTCCAGTATTTTGTTGTCTCTGGTGCGGCAGGTGACGTACTGGGTGAACGTGGGCAGAGTGGATGATGGGGCCGTGTGGTTGAAGTCCCCGGAGATTAGAAAGAGGGCATGTGGGTGCTGTGTTTGCTAGCTGCTCACAGCTGAGTGCAGTACATCACAGGCCGTGTCGCCATTAGCAGAGGGGGGAATATATGTTGCTATCGCAACAACATGTGAGAATTCCATCGGTAGATAGTAAAGCCTCATGCTAACAGCTAACAGCTCAATATCCCTGCAGCAGAGCTGCTCTTTAACAGTGATGTGCCCAGGGTTACATCATCTATCATTTACAAACACAGCCAGCCCTCCTCCGTTGCTCTTACCACTCTCCACTGTTCTGTCCGTCAGGTGAAAAGCGTCCAGTGAGGCGTTTGTGTCTGCAGTTACCGTGTTCAGCCAGGTCTCTCTCTGTAAGCAGCATGATGCTGCACTCCCGATATTACAGCCAGGTCTCTCTCTGTAAGCAGCATGATGCTGCACTCCCGATATTCCCTCTGGTGCCGGGTCAACGCCGCCAACTCGTCCATCTTGTTGGGGAGAGATCTTACATTTCCCATAACGATGGACAGGAGCACTGGTCTGTAGCGTCTCCTCCCGACTCCATGCTGGATTCCAGCACAGCACCCTCTTCTCCTCCTCCTCAGCTCACGGGGGACGTCGGGTCTCTCCTTCTAAACTGCAAGGAATATGTTAATTATTTTCTGTAGATTTCCCAGCCAATCTTTGGCCTGGCTGAGTTTCCTTTTATTAGTGGGGTGAAGGAGGGGGGGTGGAGCCTCACCTCATGGCTGTAATTAAGCGGAGAGCAGGTGGGTCGGATGCAAGTGGGATTAATCATGGGAAGCAAGTGGGTGACATGGGATCTGACTACCGAAGTCATGCAGGTTGGTGGTCTGTGGGGATCCATCCATGGGAGACATATTGCATATTGGCCAGTACTGTTTGCAAGTGAGCTAAACACCTCCCCCCCCACCCTCCTATCTTTCTCTCCTATAATTTCCTATTGCACCAGGAACCCAAGTACGTGATGTACCAGTTGAATTGAAAAGTTATTCAGATTGGTATCAGGCACAAGTCAGCTTCACACATGATCACCGACTGGCTGAGCAATGACCATCCAGATTAAACAGGGGGATGCAAGAATTACAGACACCTCGTTGACTTGTTCGAAATAAAAACATTAAAAAATGGACAGATTTAAAGCATTTGCACCGTGAAGTGGTGCAATGATCTGGATTTTGGCTTTGAGGCTCAGACGAACCATGCATCTGGTAAGATGGAAGGAGTCTGGTGTATCTGGTAATCTTAGTTTTGCAGGACCTACGAAATAATTTAATGCCGAAGCTCACCAGGACCTCTGACAGAATGTAACTCACCAAGTGGATTCCCTCAACGCAAAGCTAGACCTGGAGTCTGATGAAAGGTCCCGACCTGAAACGTCACCCATCCTTTTTTCTCCAGAGAAGCTGCCTGACCCGCTGAGTTACTCCAGCACTTTGTGTCTATCCCTAGACACAAGTTGATTTGATTGATTTGCTGGAGGTTTCTCACCCCTTTCACAAGCCTGAACATCATTGGAAAGTGTGGATAAGATGCTGGAGCAAGACAGATCATGCTGAAGGATCAGCATCATAAGGAAGAGCATTTGGATCACAGGATGTGTTCTTACCACATGGGAGTGGACCTAAAGGCAATTATAGGCCTCAAGTCTCAAGAAGGGTTCTGACCCAAAATGTCACCCATTCTTTTTCACCAGAAATGCTGCCTAACTCGCTGAGTTACTCCAGCACATTGTGTCTTTCTTTGGTTTTCAGCCTCAATTACATGGGTGGAGTTTGCATGAGAAGATAAAGAGAAGAGAAAGATTTAATGTGCTGGAGTAATTCAAAGGGTCAGGCAGCATCTCTGAAGAACATGGGTGGGTGATGTTTCGGGTCAGGATCGTTCAGACTGATTGGGGGGGGGAAGGAAGCTGAATGAGAGCTCAAAGCTTGACAGATACTAGATAAACAGACGTGGCGGGGAGAGGTTAATAGGCAGATGGGTGGACAAAGGCCAGAGATGAAGAAAAAAAAAGGTGTGAGACAAAAGGATTGAAGAGTTGCGAATTGTGAAGGCAGAGGAAGGAATGTAGGTGGAGGGGGAGGGGAGAAATAGGTTGAGATGGGGCACAGGGGAGGTGTAGGGGAAGAAATGGAGGGGGTGGGTGGGGGGGTGGGGGGTGTAGGAGAGAAATGGGTTGGGGAGGAGGAGGTTACAGAAAACTGGCAAGTTTAATGTTCATACAACTTGTTAGGGTTAGGGTTATTCTACCCAGTAGAATATAAGGTGCTGTTCCTCCAGTTGCATGTGGCCCCACTCTGGCAATGGAACTGAAATGTCAGTATGGGAATTGGTAGGGGAGTTAAAATGATTAGCAAGTGTGAGATCCTATAGGCTTGTACGTTCTCGCCGTGACCGCGTGGGTTTTCTCCGAGATCTTCGGTTTCCTCCCTCACTCCAAAGACGAACAGGTTTATAAGTTAATTTATTCACAAAATGCTGGAGTAACTCAGCAGGTCAGGCAGCATCTCGGGAGAGAAGGAATCGGTGACGTTTCGGGTCTTGTGTTTGTATACTTGGTATAAGTGTAAATTGTCCCTAGTGTGTGTAGGCTTGTGTTAATGTGCGGTAATCGCTGGTCGGTGCAGACCCAGTGGGCCAAAAGGCCTGTTTCCGCGCTATATCTCTAAACTAAACTAAAGGTAACATTTCGGGTTGAGACCCTTCTTCAGATTGAGAGTCAGGGGAGAGGGAACCGAGAGATATGAGAAGGTGCATAGAGCAAATTAATGAAAGATATTCAAAAAGACAGATCAAAGCCAGTAACAATAATCAAGGAAAGTTGGAGCCCACAATGGTCCATTGTTGGATGTGGGGAAGATGATAACGAGTAATACAGACCGTGAAAGCCTAGTGTGTGTAAGCTTATGTTAATGTGCGGGGATCGCTGATCGGCGTGGACTCAGCGGGCCGAAGGGCTTGTTTCCGTGTTGTATCTCTAAATTAAACTTAACAAAACTAAATTAACAATGTGTATCCCATAAGCAAATCTGTCTCCTTTCCTTGTCTCACATTCATTTGAATCAGAGGAAGATAGATTTAGCTCCTCTTCAAATTTCTTTGGCATTTTAATCTTTGGGAAAGCACCAACCTAATTGTTTGGGAGTTAAGATTCTGCTCAACATTGATTATTTTATATTGTATAGAAAAAAATTCCATATACAAAAAGGATATTTCCAGGTACATGTCCACCCACCACCGATTTTCCCTCATCCTTGGTTCCAGAGCCTTTCTGGATTATCCGTTTTGCCGGACCAACAGAAGTCATGCCCTTCGCGACGAGTCCAACTGTACAGGAAGGAACTGCTTAGGCCACCGAGGGACCGAGATGCCGGCTCACAAAGAAGGCCTCAGAAGACGGCTGTGGGAATGGATCTGCTGTCTCTGGCTGGGCAGAGTTCAAGACCCCCAGCCGCAGGGGGAAGTTACGTCCCACTGATGGATGCCAAAGTGGTCAATGAGGTCGAGATCGGTTGCCTTACCCAGCCTAGGTGGCACATTTGCGGGGGGACTACCGGGGGGGTCTTGGAATTTATTTGCACTTGGAATTCAAGTGCGCTCTTGGAATTTTTTTGTCTGGATTAAAGGAGGTGCTGGATCCGCAAAAGCTATAACCTAGTTAACCAGAAAATGCATTAGCTTTCAATGAGGTCAGCTATCATTGTTCTGAACAACAGAATGTAGGTCTAATCTGGTTAATCTTTCCTGTAAACTCAAGGCAGTACTCGAATGAATCTTCACTGTATCTATAGCCATTTGCTTCCTCCTCTCATTCTCCTTCTTCCTTTATCCTACAGTTTCCACTGATAAACATTACAATGTTCCTGCATCTATTGTTCCGATCTACTATAGACTCGTAGAGTTATATACCAACGAAACTGGCGCCTCAGCCCAATTTGTCCATTCTGACCAAGGTGTCTTTCTGAACTAGTCCCATGTGCCTTCATTTGATACATATCCATGTACCTATCCAAGTACATTTTAAAAGTTTCAATTGCACTCACCTATAAGGTCATAAGGTCATAGGTAATGGGAACAGAATTAGGCCATTCAACCAATCAAGTCTACTCCACCATTCAATCATGGCTGATCTATCTCTCCCTCCTAAGCCCATTCTCCTGCCTTCTTCCCACAACCCCTGACTCCCCTATACTGCTTCCTCCGGTAGCTTGTTCCACATACCATCCTCTGTGTGAAAAACATACCTCTGAGCTCCCCTTTAGATGTGTCACCTCTTAGCTTAAGCCTAGGCCTTCTCTCTTCTTAACTCCCCTATCCTGGGAAAAGATGGAGGCAATCCATCTTTTCTTCATTTCTTAGTTATTTACTCTTTCCTATTTCCAGGACCCGTCCAGTTACTAAGGTACCAAACAAGGATTTCCCAACTCCTCTATGCCAATACCTTAGTCAAATTAAATAGTTCCATGTTCTCTGGGTTCTCCAGGTTCTCCATGTTTTCCAGGGATGCTACTTGACCTGCTGAGTTACACCAGCACTTTGTGTCTTTTTTTAAAATGCCTTCATCCTCTGCATAAGGATGCTTATTGTCACAGAAATTCCACTTTGAACATACTGAGGCCAAAAGTCAGTAACATCAGTGTTAAGAATAATGTTAAAGAGAGGTGCCTTGAAAGTGTTGATTTTATCAGCCAATGTTGGCATGCTGTCCAGACCACAAGTGTTGTGTGTCATTGTGAAATGATGATGGTTGGCATGTAAGATTAGATGACACATTACGGTCTGACAGAGAAAAATAAATGTTTCCATTAATAAATACCATTGCATTTCAGTAATTACATTAACCTAAAGTGGAGTTTTCTCAATAGGGCATTATAATGTAAGTTTGTGCATTTTTAATAAATCTTTAGCTAACGTTGGCATATTGCCGACTACGCTTATGTATCACAAATTTATATTTAATAAAGTATTGATTTGTAGAGTTAACGCAGTCCACAGTATGAATGTTTGAAAGTCTTACCAACTAGGCTGTGCATGTCAACAATCTTTCCAGTTATAAACTATTTTGTTTAGCCAGATGAGCAGGCGATTTGCAAACGAGGAATGCTTAATAGAGTTAATGTTCATGTCACAATGCTAAATGATGCTTAAAATGAAGATTAGATACTGTCCCTAAAGTTTGTACTGTGTTTGATTTGGAGCAGAGTAGGAGGTCAAAGGTGGGGAAAGCAGAGTGGGAATGGGAGGAGTGTTAAAGTAGAAAGCTTCAAGGAGGTCAGCCTCAAACTTCCAGACAGAATACAGAAGTTTCAGGCAACAGGATTTGACATGATGTGTGCCTGCTTATTCGAGTGGTAGTTTAAGCAATGTTTATGTCCACGACATTCTGTAATAAAATCACCAATCCGAACCCAGATTGTTTGAATTGTGAATTACATCATCTTCTTAAATCTATGCCAATGGGTTGAACAAGAAAGAGTAACGATCTGCAATGTTGATCTGATAAAGAAGACGTTTGCCCTCTGGTAAGCACAGAACCTCTAACGCAGTGAGGTCTGAGGGTTGTAAACAGCTTCTGAAATCCTGTTCCATTGAACAACTGTTTTTTGATTAAATTCCTTTGCACAGCGCATAAATGTATTCTGCTACATAAAAGAATTTATGCAGCAAATGGCGTTCCAGTTAAGGCAATTGATGTAAAAATCTAATTCAAGAGCCTTCCAAGGCTACAATAACATATGCGGGAGGTTAAGCAAAATGACCACATCATCCCACTCACCAAATCGATTTATTCACAAAATGCTGGAGTAACTCAGCAGGTCAGGCAGCATCTCGGGAGAGAAGGAATGGGTGACGTTTCGGGTTGAGACCCTTCTTCTTTATCCCACTCACCAAATATGCATTGTTCTAATCCACACCAAGCCCTGATAACATATCGCCCACTTGCTTGCTGAAGTAAAGCAATTACTTCATTTTAAAATGGTTCTCTATGTTTTCAAATCAGACTTTCTCTGTTAGCCTTTTAAACAAACCCGAAGAAGGGTCCCAGAGATGAGAGTGTGCTGAATGCAAATAATGGATTCTGTTATGTGGAGCATGGTCAGGAGTGTTCATATTTAATCCATCTCTGCCCACCACGTGGCAGACATTGTTGGAGAAAGACGTGATTTGAAATCAGTACATGTCAGGAGGAATTTTAGCAAAAACTGGACATTGAACTTGATCTTAACAGGGTAAAGACGAAGCTGATGACATACTGATCTTTGAAGAAGGGAAAGAGCAGAAGAGACCAGGATAGACCATGAGTGGAAACTGAGAGTAATAAAGAGTTGATGCAGAGCAAAACACTTGAATTAGAACAACAGGACCATGCCTTCCGGAGGTGCTGCAGCGGCAGACGCCTTCCGGAGGTGTTGCTGAGAAGCCGAGGCTGGGGCCTCGCGGCCCGAGCCTCGTCGGCCAGAACCTCGCGGGTCGGAGCCCGGGCCTCGTGGGTCAGAGGTGGAGACTCGCAGGTCAACGAAGCCAGCGACCATCAGTGCCTGGGTCTGCAGAGCCCGTGGCTGGGGCCTGGGACTGTGGAGCCCGTGGCTGGGGCCTGGGACTGTGGAGCCCGTGGCTGGGGCCTGGGTCTGTGGAGCCCGTGGCTGGGGCCTGGGTCAGCAGAGCCCGTGGCTGGGGCCTGGGTCTGTGGAGCCCGTGGCTGGGGCCTGGGTCTGTGGAGCCCGTGGCTGGGGCCTGGGTCTGTGGAGCCCGTGGCTGGGGCCTGGGTCTGTGGAGCCCGTGGCTGGGGCCTGGGTCTGTGGAGCCCGTGGCTGGGGCCTGGGACTGTGGAGCCCATGGCTGGGGACTGGATCGGCGCCACAGAGGTGTCCGGAGACGACCCCACAGTGTTAGTGAAGAGGTCGGTGCGGCGGTCAATGATGGCGTCGTCTGACGGACACGTGGAAGTGAAGACACCGCTGCTACGTGGGGGAACCGCCATGAGGGAGGAGGGGGGAATGAACGGGGACTTAGTGCGTGGGTACTCTGTATCTTTGGAAGCGCCATTTATGGGTGATTATTTGCATACCTTAGGTCTGCAAGCAAAGAATTTCACTGACTTGTCACATGTGACAATAAAGTATTCAATTCAATTCATTTCAATTCATTTTAATACAGTTCAATTTCAGTTGACTTGATAACCAAATAGAAAAATAGAATAGGCAAATCCAGCCAAAGTCATTTCAGTAAAGGGGATGCAAAGCCAAATGGATGTTGCGGGAGTATAATGCTTTCTGGAGTTCATCAGTTATCTGAGCAAGTGCCTGCTCTATCATAGTTGGATTTATGAGCTATCCACACAGTAACCAAGGAGAATGTGATGCAAAAAAATAAATACTGGAATCACTCGGCAAGTCAGAAAACACCTGCGGAAAGAGAAACAGAAATCCTCGTCATTTCAGGTTAGAGACCTTTCCTTTGGCATTAAGTCATAAAAGCTGCAATATGCCCAGACAGAAGATGAGGTGCTGTTTCTCAAGATTACTTTAGTTTCCATTGGAGCTGTGCAGGAGGTCAACACAGGCCAGATTGAGAATGGGATAGAGAATTAAAATGACAAGGAGATTGCAAGTTGAATATAGGTACTCTACAAAGCTGTTAACTAATCTGCTTTTGGTTCCTCCAGTGTGGAGAAGGCCACATTGTGAGAACTGAATGCAGTGCAGTAAAATGGAAAGAGTGCATGCGAATTATTGTGTCTCTGTCTCTCTCCATAGTTGGTGGGAAGGAAACAGGTGAAAGAATAGCTGTTGTATCTCCTGAGGTTGCAAATATCTTGCACTAAACATTATTCTTTTTATCATGTATCTGTACACAGTGAATTGTAATCATGTATTGTCTTTCTGCTGACTGGTTAGCAAACAGCAAAAGCTTTTCACTGTACCTCAGTACACGTGACAATAAACTAAACTAAACTAAACTAATCCAGTACTTCGCAGAATGGCGTACAATGTTGTGCGAATACTTATGAATATGTGGTCAAACGAATTAAGGAGACAGCCACCTGAAGCAAATGTTCATGCATAGAAGCAGCTGACATTGCAGGGAAGCAGCTCAGAAAAAGGAGCAATCATTTTCAGGAGGAGCTGCCAATGATAAACACAGCAGAGTCTGAGAGATTCAGAGATGCAATTAGCGATGGAGCTCATTGTGGAATTTTGACTGGATAACACATTTAGGAGAACTGCAAGTATGCATAAGGACCATAAGCCACTTCAGATCACAATAGACAATAGACAATAGACAATAGACAATAGACAATAGGTGCAGGAGTAGGCCATTCAGCCCTTCGAGCCAGCACCGCCATTCAATGCGATCATGGCTGATCACTCTCAATCAGTACCCCGTTCCTGCCTTCTCCCCATACCCCCTCACTCTGCTATCCTTAAGAGCTCTATCCAGCTCTCTCTTGAAAGCATCCAACGAACTGGCCTCCACTGCCTTCTGAGGCAGAGAATTCCACACCTTCACCACCCTCTGACTGAAAAAGTTCTTCCTCATCTCCGTTCTAAATGGCCTACCCCTTATTCTTAAACTGTGGCCCCTTGTTCTGGACTCCCCCAACATTGGGAACATGTTATCTGCCTCTAATGTGTCCAATCCCCTAATTATCTTATATGTTTCAATAAGATCCCCCCTCATCCTTCTAGATTCCAGTGTGTACAAGCCCAATCGCTGCAGCCTTTCTGCTGCTAAGCACTTGCAAAAATGCTTACGGATCAATATACACAAGATAAAGATTTGGTACGGTTTCCTGCAAGGATATGCATGTAGCCTATATGGCTAGCCAGGTCTAACTCCAGAACAGAGGGGCGGTATGGTGGCGCAGCTGTGGAGTTGCTGCCTTACCCGGGTTCGCTCCTGGCGATGGGTGCCGTCTGTACGTTCTCCCTGTGATCATGTGGGTTTTCCCCGGGTGGGTCAGTTTCCTCCCTTATTCCAAAGATGTACAGGTTTGTAGGTTAATTGGCTTCGGTTGTAAATTATCACTAGTGTGTCGGATAGTGCTTTCATATCGGATGATCGCTGATCAGCACGGATTCGATGATTTCTAAAACTAAAACTAAACGAAAGAATACCAAAGACATCAAGCTGAAGGCAATCGATATGACACATTCCAATCCCTTAGCCATTCAACAGAGGTGATGAAAAGACACAATGGGATAATGCACCATTGTACTTCAGACAGTGTGGGAAGTGACATGAGTATTTACTTGGGTGATACTTCCATGTATAGACCTAGTCTGCAGAGGTAATGGGGTGACTTTTCCCAAGCTCTGAGGGACTTGCATTAATGGGTTAATTCCTCAGACCTGAGGGTGTTTGGTGACCTCTTCATAGCAAGAGAAAACATCGGCAGAGCAGGGTTGAATGGGGAGACTGGGGACCATGTGCAGGAATGTGAAACCTTCAGATCTCTAGAAACCAACCAGCCAAAGAAAACGCCTCACTCTCTGCAAGAACCAGGCAGACACTGGACATACATCAGGTCAAATCTGTTTCACCATGGTGGGAAAAACCATCAGAAGCAGGGGATTACAATTTAAACTTTTGGGAGACATATTTGATAAAACACCCATTCATCAAAGGCCAATTGCAAATTCCATACAAGCATTCCTAAAGTGCTCACTGCATAAAATGTAAATATTTTCATTGTTTTACCCTAACCAAATCAAATTTTGAGCATAAAAATGATGAAATAGTAGCCTCTAGATTACATTATCCAGCTTTCCTCCAATCTGAGCACAAACCTTCCATTGTATGCCCATCAAATAGCTTTTTATCCACATCAATATTTTTCTGCTCATATCTTACACATGAAGTTTGCAATGTTTGAGAAACATTTTTGAACACTGTTTGAAAATGCATTTACAGTACAATTCTTCTACATCTGCACATACAAACTTTAATATTAAAAACTCATTTACAGAAGCTTGAGGAAAATGGAGACCAAGACAAAGGAAAAGTGGATTTTTAGATTTTTAGATTTAGATTTAGAGATACAGCGCGGAAACAGGCCCTTCGGCCCACCGAGTCCGCGCCGCCCAGAGATCCCCGCACACTAATACTATCCTACACACACTAGGGACAATTTTTACATTTACCCAGTCAATTAACCTACATACCTGTATGTCTTTGGAGTG
This sequence comes from Rhinoraja longicauda, assembly GCF_053455715.1. Classification (NCBI taxonomy): domain Eukaryota; kingdom Metazoa; phylum Chordata; class Chondrichthyes; order Rajiformes; family Arhynchobatidae; genus Rhinoraja; species Rhinoraja longicauda. The sequence continues at coordinate 82,751,058 of NC_135953.1, read as the reverse complement.
TGGGAGAAAACCGAAGATCTCGGAGAAAACCCACACGGTTCATGGGGAGAACGTACAAACTCCGTACAGACGGCGCCCGTAGTCAGGATCAAACCTGCGTCTCCAGCGCTGCATTCGCTGTAAGGCAGCAACTCTACCGCTGCGTTTCATCATCAAACGGGCTGATGATCAAAGCTGAGACAAGGAGATATCCTGTAATTGAAGGAAGCTCTTAAAGGAGAAAAGGGAGGTGGAAATTCTGGGGAAGTCTAGAGTGTGGTAGCTAAAGACCCAGCCACCAACGATAAAGTGAAGGCTGCAACAATGAGTGAAGCCCAAATGTCGGAGAAAATGAAAGCCTTTCAGGGAGAAGGTTCATACAGCACCAGGTTTGAATAAGCAAATCAAAGATTCCTGATATGTATGGTTCTTGGATTAAACAATCGCCATGACATTTAGTTAGTGCTGACAGAATAACGTAGAGGCCTTGAAAATAAACACAAATAGTTATTATCACACAATTTCTGTTTTCATTTGGACTTAACATCCATGGAGTTACCTTGAAAGTTTGAGTTTTAGATTTTAGGTATCTGAGGATTCACATTGCATAGGGCAATGCGAACAAAGATGAATTATCAGAATCTCTGGCCCCTTCATTTTTCTCCTTCTAACCAGACTGTTTCTTTGAGCAAAAGAACTAATATGTCTGGAATGTCAAAATCAATCATTCTTGTTGATATGGGCTGTCACTCTTGGAAAAGCAGATATGTACTGGAAACCATCAAGAGATTGCCAACAGCGGCAGTGGGGGTGATGAAGAGGAGGAAGTGTTAGTTATCCATGGACATCCATATGATACGATTTTGAATTGTAGTATCATAATCTGTTTGGCCTCGTGTGGTGCATATGAGGTACATTAGTTAAATAATCAAATATTTCCCAAGATTTGATATCGATCAGGCGCAACCATATTGTGTCGGTATTGAGAAATAGCCCCCTGATTGTTAACTACTTGTTAGACATTCTACAATCATTCTCTCAATAGTCTCCACTGGGGCATTTTGGATAACAGCTCTTGGTCATTGGTATACAGGTTTTTGTTTGATTTTGCTCAATTCTATATATTTTAAGGGTACATAATGCCTTTTTAGTAATAGACAATAGATAATAGACAATAGGTGCATGAGTAGGCCATTCGGCCCTTCGAGCCAGCACCGCCATTCAATATGATCATGGCTGATCATTCTCAATTAGTACCCCGTTCCTGCCTTCTCCCCATACCACCTGACTCCGCTATCCTTAAGAGCTCTATCTAGCTCTCTCTTGAATGCATTCAGAGAATTGGCCTCCACTGCCCTCTGAGGCAGAGAATTCCACAGATAATAGGAGGAAACTAGATCAGCTGAATCACATTTCATTTTAAAATAGAAATGGATAAATATTGGAAATAGATATTTAAATGGTACGAACATCATAGGATTGAAAGTAGAGCAAGTAGTGAAGCAATGGGCCATTGTGTTACTAATTCACTAGCTGAACTGATCTTGCCCCATCAAACCTAATCCTTCCTACATCCTTTCTCCCTGGTCCACTCCCTCCCATTTATACCCATGGCACCTCTGAATCTCTCCACCACTTTGAAAATTTCCAATTTCCCAGTCCATACCAGCTCGTCATTGACATGGACATGCATTCCCACTGCACTTCCATCCCACACCAAGATGGTCTGCGGACCCTCCACTTGTTCCTTGAACAAAGGCTCAACCAGTTCCCTTCCACCAACATTTGCCAGGTTGCACTCAAAATTGAACAACTTTTTCACTTCCTCCAGATCAGAGGTATAGCTATGGGCACTGGTATGGGCTCAAGGTACCCATGTCTTTGTGAAATATGTAGAACAGTCTGTTCTTCAATCCTACTCAGTTTTCCTCCCTCAACTCCCTTTCTGGTGCATGAATGCCTGCATAGATGTTGCTGCTTACTCTCATACAGAACTCAAAAATGTTATTATCTATGGTGCCATTTTGCATCCTGTGCTTACCCTCATCTTTAACTTTTCCTTTCCCTTCCCTTTCTGGAACTATCTGTCTCCATCTCAGTGAATTGGCAAAAACAAACCTTCACCACTGCGCCACAGACTCCCATAGCTATCAACTATTGTTCAGCCTACTCTGCCTCCTGTAGTAACCCCATTTCATTCTCCCAGTTCCTTCATCTCCATCATGTTTGCTCTGATTACACGATTCACCACACAGGTGTTTCTCAGATACAGGTGCTCCCCGGCTTACGATGCTTAGACTTGCGATATTTCGACTTTGCAATGTTGCAAATGGCAGCGACCTGTAGCAGGCCGCAGCTCGCTTCCGGCCACGTGATCACGTGTATTAAATGCATTTCTACTTACGATATTTTCAGTTTCAGATAGGTTTCTCAGAACGGAACCCCATCGTAAGCTGAGGAGCACCTGTATCAGCCTTCTTCACAAATTGTGACTTTCTATCAATGCTGGTTGTTAAAACCTTTGACCAGATATTACTTGCCTCCCCTACCTCTCCTCTCAGCCCCTCTTCTCCTCTTGGCAGTGTCAAGAAAGACTTCTGTCGGTCCTCACCTTCTACCCCACTAGTTTCAGCTCTCTTTACATCATCCTTCCAGCCCAGCCCAGATATCTGGCCACTGCTGCTTGATATGTTTGAGTGTTAACACCCATTGCCTTTGTTGGTACTTGGCATTTAGCTGCTGCCGCCCATTTCCTTATCTATTTGTGCAGGAATGAACTGCAGATGCTGGTTTAAACCGGTTAGACACAAAAAGCTGGAATAACTCAGCAGGACAGGCAGCAGTTCTGGAGAAAAGGAATGGGTGACATTTTGGGTCGAGACCCATCTTTCTTATCCATTTGTGCTTTGATTTCCCTTTTTGTCACACAAAAGTAGCATGATCAAACAAGAAGAATAAAGAAGAAAATAAGAGTGCATTGATGCTCAAAATAGGTTTTCTAAACTGGTGCATACATAAGTATATATACTTATCAAGAAACAAGGCTTGTTTTCCCTGTAATTAGTAATTATATGGTGTTTCACCCTCTGAGTCTGAAATGCTGACAAATAAATGGACAGAGGCCAGCCGATGCTGGTTGTCATAACCAACTTGGAAAGAGAATGTGGATTTTCTCACTTTGTTTCATGCCATGCCTGCACATGATACAAAGTGAGCAATCCTCCTGGTCTCAGAGGTGACCCAAAACATCGTCTTGTTGGAATTGACAGTGCCGTGTACGGACCGTCTGGAGGAGGCCCACGAGAGGAAGAAGACCAAGTACGAAGAGCTGGTCATAGACTGCCGTAAGCAGGGCTGGAAGGCAATGTATAGGCCCATCGAGGTTGGCTGCTGAGGTTTTACAGAGCAATTGCTCTACAAAGCACTTGAGTGCACTGGGCATCACTGGAATGGAGAGGAGAAGAGTCATCAAGAACACCACAGAGGCAGCGGTGAAATTCTCGAGATGGCTCTGGATCAGGAGAGGAGGTCCATGGGGAAGAGGGAATGCCACCTGAAAACAAGTCGTGGTCTGATCAACCACGGCTGGGTCGCCCGGGCGAGGGTGTATGATGTTGAAAGACCCAAAACACCCAAAACACCCAATGACCCCAGGTTACATCACTGATGATGTGTTCAGGAGCATCAAGAAATGTATTTTATCAATCAGCTATCTGATGGTGAAAACAACATCAAATGCACAATAATACAGTAGGTCTGTGCATTGCAAACTACCATAAGGCAAAATTGGAGCAGAATTCATAGGTTCTTGTGAATTGTCCTGTCGGCTTTCACAAACATTCCAAAATATTTCAATATTTAGAGAAATTGAAACTTTGTCTTTTGATACACGATGTTTTGCAATTTAAGATAAAGTTCTGCAAGTCACTCATTATTAAATTGGCAAAAGATGCAACTACTTTGAGAGATGGCTATAAAATCTGATTCATCCATTACTTAAAGTGAAACACGATCTTGGTTATTGAGCATACTGCAAAAAAAGTCTACATGGGGGAAATATAATTTTGTAAGTGACTGAACAGGAACCAATCCATTTGGAATATACGATCTGTTTTAGACTTTGCTAGACATGTGTTTACATTTGGTAAGTTTGGCTTTCTATGAAGCATCTAAGAATTTCCATTTTAATACAACTTACTTCATGGAAACACAGATCACAGAGATTAAAAAGCTATTAGTTCTGCTACAACATTCATTAATCCCCCTTTGCATAACACATCAGCAAAAGTAGTCTGTTACATTTCCACATGAATGATATAATAAGATGCCTTCCAAATCCCTGGCTTGGAGCTCCTAGATTTATGATAGAAGTTGATTTTTCCTGTAGTGTAAAATATGAATAACTCTTCTGTTTAATACATTTATGTTTCAGACTTGTTTCAATTATAATCTCCTCAGTTGGCTCCAATTATCCTTACCTCCTCAATTTTGTGTGGTAACTTGTTACAAAAACTCCAATGTGTAATTCTACCCACAATATACTTATTCTTAAAGCATTCAAATACATCTTTACAGTTTGACACAATAGTTTAACTTATGTTTTGGAATATGGAATGCATTAACCAAGCTAACATTTTCAATAAATATATTACACTATTATTTATAATGAAGTATTTATTATTTGTTAAATTAATAGTTTCAGATAATGTTCAAGAGGATGAATGAAATCTAATTGCTGTCACTGAAATAACATATTCCCTTTGCCTACCGTACTCAAAATCAATGATAAAATGCACAGGTTTATAGATTTTGGCATAATTGTGTCCCTTTTGACAAATGGAGCTTCTTTCCTGTACTTAAAGTAGATCAGTGATGAAGTAGAAGCAATTATTTATATTTTATGGGTTTTAGTAAACAATAACCATTTGATGATATGAAATAAAGCATATAAGTGATATGTGATATGTTTATGTTATGGCAGAATGATGATCCACAGGAGAGAGAATCTATTCAATAAATATATTTTACTCAATGTAACATGGAGAAAAATGATCTATATTTATACAAGATGTATACTACATAGGCATGTAGTACCAGACTGTGGCAGTGAATGGCTCTCATACGCCTTCCCTTAATCAGACATCCAATCCAGTTTGGCATCTTTAACAGAGCATCGAGCATGTTTGATTGTGGATGGTAAGAGGCTCCTTAACTTATCAGATTGAACAATCATCACTGAGACACAGTTTTCAAACAAGGACATTTACATCAGAATGTATAACCCAAGAATTATGGGGACCCGATGGAGGGTGGGGGAGGGGGAAGAAGGGATGAGTACTTTTTGTAACTTTGTCGGCACTTTTGTGGTGACTCTATTGTGTATTTTGTAAAAATAAAGAATTTCACTGCACCTGGCCAGGTGCAAGTGACAAAAAGTATCATCAAATTTATATCCTGTTTAGAGGCAGAATAAAACTTGGGAGAAACAAATGAGATGTACAGAGATAAGAGCCTATGTTTGGAGTTGTATAACATTTATAACATTTATTATTTTATATTGATTATTATATTTTTACATTGATTATTTTCCCAATATAATTAAGGTGCAAAAAAATACAAATCAATTATTACTTCAGGAAATGGTCAACCATGAAAGAATTGATTTGTGGACAACCCTCCTTACTGGCAGCTCAACGGGGCAACTGCAAGCTGCCTCTCCACTCTAATTTAGATTTTTAATTGTACATCTAACTCTACTGCATAATTCTCCCAAACTATTTTTCTAGGAACTTAATCTCAAAACTATTCAAATTAGCCACCTCAAAAACTTACAAGTTTACAAAGTATGAAGGTTTCACTTATACCTCTTTGCACAACTTGCAATTAAAATACACGTTGTCACATTTCAAAAACTATCATCTCAACAATGGCATCAATTACGACTCCTTACGATTAAAAGTAATTTCACACTCAAAAGTATCTTAATTTTGATTTTGGTTTGTACTCATCACTTTTGCTTTGATGTTCTCTGAGTAATGAACCAATCTGTCAAATAATAAATCTGAACTTTCTAATCATTTGTATGTAATTGCTTGTTGTGTCTATTTCTGCTGAGATTGAGATGCTGAGTCGAGTTCTCGAATAAAATGCCTCCAGAAAAGAACCTGGACTGCCCTGGATCATTGTAAGTTAAAAGCTATGATGAATACTTTTGGATTGGTATAAAAATATAACCTACTACATTGGGTAAATGTTTTTCTTTCTTTTCAGGTTCTAAGTGTAAAACCTGTTTAAAGCATATACCATCACTGGCAATGTTACTGGTCAGGTACTCTATCATTATTCCATTAGGGAGACTTAGCATATTTTGAAGAGCAAAGGTACATAGTCAGGGTAATTACTGCCTGTGGGTATTACATCCAGGATTTTGTTTCTGAAAATAAGCAGCAGGTACAGCTGCTTCTCTCAGTTACAGGATAGCTATTTTGATCCATCTGACCTTGGTGGGGCCTCCCCAAGGTCTAAGGGAAGGGGTTGCAGGGGAGGTGTCATGTAAAAAGCAAAATAATGCCAAACACCCTAAAGTCTTGTTGTCAAGGACACGTGTGGGAATTAAGAAGGAGGGATTTGTTTCAAATAATTAAACCAATTACTGGGAACATTTAAGAAAAGAAAAATAGCTTATTATTATGACATGTCAATCCTGATTTCCCCTTGCAAGGCTGATATTTATGTGTTTTTAAAATCTCCAATTTCTGCTGAAAGAATCCAAGGAGCAGGGGCTGGTGTTTTGCTGCTGTAGTGTGTGCCAGATGGTGGCACTGTGACAGGTGAAGTGCTTTGCTTCACACAGTCATTTGCATTTGTGTCCAATTCACACATACCTGTCTCAAACCATTGACCTTCGCTCCAAGAAACGTAAGGAGCGGCTTTGATATTTGACCACCTCTTTGTTGTGGGATTTGTTATGTTTGAATTCAAGGCTCAGGGTACTCATTTTTACAAGAGCTTCATTTATTTTTACCTTAAACGCACGACAAATTAAAAGAAATGTTTTATCATAGTTACATTGTGGTTTTCATTTATCATATCATATCATATCATATATATACCGCCGGAAACAGGCCTTTTCGGCCCACCAAGTCCGTGCCGCCCAGCGATCCCCGTACATTAACACTATCCTACACCCACTAGGGACAATTTTTACTTTTTTTTTTTTTACATTTACCCAGCCAATTAACCTACATACCATAACCTACATAAATTTATGATTTAGGATGAAAATCACTGCTCCTGATCATAAATGTAGCCTTAGTTGGGCTATCATTATACAGTCACAGTACAAGCCTGAAAAGGGCATAGCTGAATGCCACTGTTTTTCCAGCTTGCAGCCCATCTACAACTCTTGAAGTTGGAAGCACAGGACAAACCGAAGGATGCATTGTTTCACCCCGATCGGCAAACTATTCCTGCCCCAATACAAATAGTATGGGCCAAGCAACAAAAGCTTTTCACTGTACCTCGGTGCACATGACAATGAACTAAACTCTGCCGGTGCACACTAGGTGGGCTGAAGGGCCTGTTTCCATGCTGTGTCTCTAAACTAAACTAAAAACATGATTATACACTAAATTTGCAGCAGGCCTTATTACCAACTAAGCAGATATGATAGTACCATTTAAGAGGCATTTAAGAGGCGCCAAAACCGGGCGACTATTAAATATAGACTCAGTGGGCTAACCAGGGATTGATGAATGAGAATAATCTTACTGATCAGTATGCAAAAACAGTATCTCACTGCACCTTAGTACACCTGATAAGAAAGGAACCATTGAACCATTGAACCATTCATGTTTCACTGAAAAGTTAATTGCAATTATGAGTGGTCTGTGATCAATTCTTACATTCACTTCAAACATGCACCATATAATGTATCTATTTATGGATGCTAATCGTTCATATTGTGGGCACATCACTCATCCAGTCCATGGCTTATTTTCTCAGCGTCTGCTCGAACATAGCAGCAGAGGGAGCCATTTTCAATACTTGTTCAGTGCATTACTGGTCCACAGCTACAAGGTCAAGGGTAAAATTATAAGCCAGCAGCTAAGGAGATAGAATGATTAAGAGAACCTCTAAGGTAACTAAAGGCAGATTTTGTGTGCCCTTTTGTTCCTTTCTTTACTTAATTTTCATTCAAACAGAAACTAGTTTTTTTTTGAGCAAATGATAAGGATGTATCTACTTCTGTGGATGAATGGGAGTAATCATTTAAATTTCCATATTTTCAGATCCACATCAGTCTCATATATTATTATCCCTTTCTTCTACTGCAAACTTCGGATACTCTGAACCGTAGTGAATCCCTTGACTGAAATACCATCACAATGATAAATTTGTGTTTTTTTGAAGAAAGTCATTGAGATTTGTAGCACTCGGTTCGACCTCGACTACGGGTATTGTCTGTCTGGAGTTTGTACGTTCTCCCCACGACCGCGTGGATTTTCTATGAGATCTTCAGTTTCCTCCCACACTCTAAAGACGTAGAGGTTTGTAGGTTCATTGGCTTGGTATAAGTGTAAATTGTCCCTAGTGTGTGTAGGATAGTGTTAATGTGCGGGGATCGCTGGCCGGTGCAGACTTAGTGGGCCGAAGGGCCTGTTTCCGCACTGCATCTCTAAACTAAACTAAAAGCATGATTATACACTAGATTTACAGCAGGCTTTATTGCCTACAAACTTAAGTGCACACAAAAGAGTATACTCACTGACTTTATCATGTGCTAATGACAGTCTTAGTTTTAGAACATAGAGCACTACATCACAGGAACAGGCCTTCGGCCCACAATGTCTGTGCCAAACATGATGCTAAGATAAACAAATCTCATTCAAATGATCCATTTTCCGCCATTCCCTGCATTTCCATGTGCCTATCCAAAAGCCTCAAACACCACTATGGTATCTGCCTCCACCACCCTTGCCTGTGCATCCCAGCCACCCAACACCCTCTGTGTTAAAAACCTGCCCCACACATTTCCTTTAAGGTTTTCTCTTCTCACTTTAAATCAATGCTCTCTAGTCCATTTCCCATGTTTACATTGGGAAAGATGTGCTGTCAGTCTACCCTATCATATTTTTTGGATTTCATGTCCAATTTTTGGATCACCCTGATGTATTTGAATAGGTATTGCACATTTTCAAATTGTATACTAGCCTTGGGTCATAAGCAGGGGATAGTCTGAAGCATCAAACGTCAGAAAAAATTAATTCATGTTACAGGCATTGCAATATAGTTGTAAGGGAGATGACCAACAATGTGAGGGGACTTGGACTGAGTTAATCACAGAATGAACAACTCAGTCAAAGTCCCCTTTCAATACTCCAAAAGGAATATTTCATGGGGAATGGCATTGTCTCACATAAGAGGCTGATGCAAGGGAGATGAGCCAGTCCAATTTCCAGAGGGACACAAAAAAATCTTGAAATGTTCATCACCACATATGCAAAATCAGTTTTCAGTTGCATAATGTTGACACAAATAACACCAAGGGATTAAATTCCTCTACAAATGTCTCAAAAATATCCTGTTATTTTTGATCTCACTTCATTTTGCTGTCCAGCTGCAACTATTTGTTTTAATTGATGTCCTCAGGTGAATTGGCTTCAATAAATCAGCAATGTCAATACGAATCAAGAACAGGCACTCGTCAGTCATCTGTACTCTCCCTTTGAGCAATGTCAATGTTTGCCCATATAACATTCAGTTCGAATGGCTGACTAGCTTCTGATTAGTGTGAACATCTCAAGGTGAGATCGATTCAGTTTGAATCTACTGAACGAATTTAAGGAAATGCTGTGTATTTCCAAGAAACAGTTGAGATTAAGTATGAAGCCATTTTTCTCAGCATCTGCCAGATGGGAATGGTGTGACAGTGCCCTGAATATGCCTTGTACTCGCTGCCAATAAATCTCCCAGGCAATTCTGTACATGCCATCAGATAGACCTGCCTATTTTTGGTGAGGATCAACATACAGCACTGCTGGAATCCGGGGATAATTTGAAAGCAAAAGTGTAACTCCAGGTAAGTGTCTGGCTTTCACTTTGTATAAACATTTGAAAGGAACAAACTTTGGTTGGTTGGATCGGCAGCAGTCTCACAGATCACTACCCAGAGGATGACATAGCATATTTTTCATTGCTTCAATGATACTTTATTGTCACATGGTATAGGTACAGTGAAATGTTTTGTGTTGCATACAATCCGGTAAAATCATGCAGCAGACCTCACCTAGGCAGTACACAAGTGTCGCCAAGTGTGTTGGCACTGACAAAGTTGCAAAAGTTCACCCAACAGTCCCATCTACTGCGTGCCACCGCATCTGGCAACAGCCCCCCACTTAATGGTACCATTTGGCTTTCATGTCAACAAAATAAATTTAGTGGAGGGATACATCAGTGGGGAATGAGTAGTGAGTACAAAGAGTAGAATGACATATTGATTAGGAAAAGGAAGATGGATGGGAAGAAAGGAAATTGACACAAAAGATAGAGCTGTTCAAATTGAAGAATTACAGCAGGGGTGTGCCCAGAATGTAAACGACCACTTTTCAGGAGAATGTTTAACCAGCCATATATTATACAGAAATATGTACACATCCACATCCATTTGCACACCTGAAAACCAGACACATTGGAAATTGTGTTCCCACGATCTTTAAAATTGCTGTACAAAAAACAGATGGAGGCTAATTCGATCTCCATTGTTCTAATTCCTCAAGGCTTTTTAATAGGCTGCAAGGAAATGGGCAAAGTAATTTGGTCATTTTTGGTACTTAAAATTGAGTGAACTGCTTCGCAAAACAAATGCTGTGGACACCGGAAATCTGAAGTACAAAACCAAAATGTGCGAGAAACACTCAATAGTTTAGAGAAGCAGAGTTAACATTTCAGGTCAGCAATCTTTCATATAAACTAAGAATATAGATAAGTATGTTATAAGATATTAAGAAAGAGGGGAAGGGAAGAGCATGATATCCACCTTCTTCCCCTTTCTCCTTCTCTGCTCCCTTTCTTTGTAATTTGAAACTTTTCTTTCTCAATCTTTGCCAAGTTCTAACAGAAGGTCATGAACCTGAAGCGTTAACACTGTTTCTCTCCCCAGAGGCTGAGTGACCTGCAGAATATTTGTTGACACGAAATTACTAACTCAACCCATTAGTTCGTGAAAGCTCCTTTTTACAGATCTGAAATATGAAGTGTTGATATGGTGCCACCTGTTTGCTTATAATAACTTAGGGTGCCTGTTGAACTTTTAACTATTGGATGTTTGTAGTAAGATGGTGCCAGACCATGGTGACCCTTTGCATGCCTGTACAAGAAGCAGATCTACTGTCATCTATTGCAATTGTTCCACTAAATGTTGTAACCTTTATTCTTTATCTGTGCATGGCTTGATTGCAAATCAGGAGTAGTCTTTTCTTTGGCCATATAGCACGCAAACAAAAACTTTTCACTGTATCTTGAAACACGTGATAATAATTACCTAAATTAAACTAAAGCTCTTTCAAATCTCCATTTGCACACTGTTTCCTTTCTCCAATTGCATTACTCATGTGTGATTTGATTGTATTCATGAATGGGATAATTGGCCTGGATAGTATGCAAAACAAAGTTTTTCACTGTATCTTGGTACACATGACAATTGTGATGACACATCCCCTTTAAGGTCCACTCCACTCTGGGCCACAGGGAAATGAGCCACAGCCAAGTCCAATTAAGGGTTATTGGACCAATTAACCCAATCACACAGATCCACCCCATATAAACCCTGGAGCCCATAGGGAAAGGGAGAGAGAAAAAGCTGTGGGGATGGTTTTGGACGCTTGTGTTTGTCGCTAGAAATAAGGCCCATTGGGTAAGTTCACTGTGTTGAATGTTACAGTGTATGATTATTGAGCTGGTGTCAGAGAGTAGTCAATCTGTGGAACATTCCCTCTAAGACCTGTGGAGGCCAAATCAGTGGATATTTTTAAGGCAGAGATAGAAAAATTCTTGATTAGAATGGGAGTCAAGGGTTGTGGGAGGAAGGCAGGAAAATGGGAATAGGGGCAGAGATCAGCCATGATTGAATGGTGGAGTAGACTCAATGGGCTGAATGGCCTAATACTACTCCTATAATGTGAACTAATGTCACACAATAATAAACCAATAGCTTGGACACCAGACTCTTATCTTGGACAAGGAAATGTTTCAGGACCCTGAACTGATTTTGACCAACACAGTGTTTAGGTATAACATACTGATGTTTCTATCATTAATTAATTAGGAGTTTAACAGTTCCACATATTTATCCTGAATGGATTTCCAAAAAGTGACATGTTAAAAATGTTATGATTTTAGTGGCTTATGATATCCAGTTTCATGAACTGTGGGTATGATTTGCGACGGGAGTAAATAATAATAATAATAATAATAAGCATTTATTTTATATAGTGCCTTACCAGGAGCTCAAAGCGCTTTACAAAAACAATCATAACATAAAAACAGACAAACTATCCTAACGGAGAAGCGGCGAATAAACAGCGCCAGCGTCCTCTCACGTCAGGGTCCGGCAGTAGACAACAAAAAGCACAGGACGCACAGATACAATTTTTACACAAACAGCCATCACAGTGATTGCTCTGTTGGCAGACTCGTTCCTCTCTTAAGCAGTCCTGCAGGGTTGAGGATGATTTGCTTCCACTCTAGTTAAATGGGTTCTGGATGTTTGCTTGGAGAGTTGTTTGCTTAGTCTACCAGTAGACTTTGAGGATTTTGCAGAGACAGTGTAACTCTCCAGTGCTTACTATGTACGGTTTGGATCTCCAGAGAATGCACAAGGATAGGATCACTGCTTCCATGGAGAAGCAAAGAACTGCAGGTGCTGGTTTATACCAAACATAGACACAATGTGCTGGTGTAACAGTGTATCAGGCAGCATCTCTGGAGAAAAATGATGGGTGCAGTTTCAGGTCAGACCCTTCTTCAGACTTTGGATTTGAAGAAGGGTCCTGACTTGACCTCATCCATCCATGTTCTCCTGAGATGTTGCCTGACCTGCTGAGTTACTCCAGCACTTTCACTCACGGCTTTGATGTCTACCATGAGTTGAGAGAGTTATGAAGTGTAATTGTCATTTGTCGTGACAATGGAAAAAATAAATTCTTACTTGCACAAGCATAACAATCCTGTAAACAAAATACACATGGATAATATATAATAAACAAAAAAAAACATCAATAAATTAATAATCACAATACTTGGATTTCAGGTCTTGACGTTCTCTTTTCTTAAATTGACCTGGCATTGTGCTGACTAACTGAGCTTCTGCTTTCTCTCACCCTGACAAATATTTACAGGGATAATGAAGTGAGAACAACAGGACTCTGTGTGATGTCAGATGGGGACCAAGAGTCGACATCTAACAACTCTACAGATTCTGGTTCCCAAGTGATTAAGGTGTACCTCCACATACAATGTATAGACTGCTGTGGATATCTAATAACAACCACTTTTTTAAAAAAAAGATATCATCCTGGCATTATTCTGTAGGTCACAATGTTCTCATCACTGATTAACAGCAGGAATATGAGAAATGACACAGTTCTACAGAACTATAGAATGCAGCACAGTGGGGAGAGCTGCAACCTCACAGGGCCAGAGACCCGGGTTCGATCCTGACTTCAGGTGCTGCCTGTGTGGAGTTTGAACGTTCTCCCAGTGATTGTGTGGGTTTCCTCTAGGTGCTCCAGTTTCCTTCCACATCAGGTTTGTAGGTTAATTGGCCCTCTGTAAATTGCCCCTGGTGTGTAGGGAGTGGATGAGAAAATGGGATAACCTAAAACTAGCATGAACGGACGATGGCTAATCAGCATGGACTCAGTGGGTTGATGGGCCAGTTCCATGCTGTATCTCTAAACTAAACTATCTGCTGGCTTTCTCCAGACTTTAGAGCTACCACATACGATGCATACAAAATCTTTAACTCATGGCATGGAGCATGAGATCACATGTGATGTAATACACATTTCCAAGAAACCCACACACTTCATTTATTTTGACCCATTAATCTGGGTCACTGTTCAATTAGCCAGGAATGGCATGACATCATTATTCAAACTATGGCAGCAGAGCAAGAATGATGAAATGCATTCCCTGCGCAAAGCTATCGTTAAACATACTGTCGCAGTTCAGTGCAGTACTCCAGGCCTCTGGGTAGATTAGGATCAAACGTGTATAAAATAATTAACTTTGGACAGCAGAATAGTTACTGCAGGCATAGAATAGCCAGGTAAGGGAGAAAGATGTTACAAAATGCCAGAGGTAGCACCTCCTGGAACGCAATACATTTCCAAATACAAATCTCAGGTGTATTTAGGATCACCACACAAAATGGAACTCTGCAGGTAAGGATGCCCAAACTGCGTTTCATTCTTTGCCTCTCCCAATTTAAGATGAGTTCTTAAATTTTAACCACTGACAAATTAATGTTCAGTACAATGTTCTTGTTAAAAAAAATAAGGCACCTATCTCTGCAGTTGTGGATTAAGATATCAATACATCTCCATGCCCACTGCCCACAGTTATTCTGCCACATAAAAAATTGACAACATTGACAACATTGGCAAGAGTTAAGGACTGTATGGAAGATTCACTTTAGAAACAGACTGTGATCCAACAACCTATCAGCATTTTCCCTTGTCACTAGCAAATGCCTACTTCCGTTCCTGTATTTGAACATGCCTTCTGTCCCATTCCTTTCATATGTCGTACTGCAGGGAAACAGCACTTCAGCCCTAAACATCCATGCCAAGCAAAATGCCTCATGCAAGCTCGTCCCATTAGCCAGCACCTTGTCCATTTCCCTCTAAAATTTTCCTATTAGGGTGGCACGCTGGCGCAGCAGAGAGTTGCTGCCTTACTGTGCCAGAGACCCGGGTTCGATCCTGACCATGGGTGCTGTCTGTACGAAATTTGTATACATTCTCCCTGTGACCTGCATGGATTTTCTCCTTAATCTCCAATTTCACCCCACAGTCCAGAGACAGGTTTTGAGATTAATGGGCTTGCTAAAATTGTAAATTGTCCCTAGTGTGTAGGATAGTGCTAGTGTACGGGGATCACTGGTCAGTACAGACTCGGTGGGCCGAAGGGCCTGTTTCTGCACTATCTCTAAACTAAACTATTCGTATACCTGTCCAAATGTCTTTTGAATGTTGTTATTGTATCTACCTTAACAACTTAATCTGGCAGCTTATTCCATATACCCACTGTGAAAAGGTTGTCCCCCAGGTTCCTATTAAATCCTTCATCTCACCTTAAACTAACACCTAGTTGTTAATTCCTCTACTCCAGTAAAAAAAATGTGCTCTTACCCCATCCATTCCCCTCATGATATATACACCTCTACGAGATCTCCCCTCAGTCTTCTGTACTCCAAGAATTAAAGTCCTACACTGCCCAACCTTTCCTGATAGCTCAGGTTGCAGAGTTTAGAGATACAACATGGAAATAGGCCCTTCAGCTCACCAAGTCCACGCTGACAAACAATCACCATACACTACACACCAGGGGTAATTTTTTACAGGGGTCACTTAACCTATAAATCACATCTTTAGGATGTGGGAGGAAACTGAAGCATCCGGAGAAAACCCAGGCAGTCACAGGGAGAATGTGCAAACACCATACAGACAGCAACCGTATTCAGTATCAAACCCGGGTCTCTGGCACTGCAAGGCAGCAACTCCACCACAGCCACCCTGAGTCCTTGCAGCATTGTCATAAATCTTCTCTGCACTGTTTCCAGCTTAATGGCATCTTTCCTACAGCAGGATGACCAAATCAATCTAACCTTTCACTTCCATTAACCTTGAAATTGAATTTCACAGCTGGTATCCATGAAGCTATATCTGAGAATTAATTACATCAATAAAAAAGCAGAAGTAGAGAAAAAGAATGTAAAAAGAGTTGCAAGGAAACACTGACCATGAGTAACTTATTCAGGCTTACACTAAAGTTTCCATATCAGAGGCAATTAATCTCTTCCATGTGGTGAAGACAGAAATCTAGCAGCTTATTTTCCATGGTACTTCTGAATTTTTCTTTTTGTCACTTCTAGATTTTTTTTAAATGAAACTTGAGGATTTTTTTGGCAGAAAAATAAAGTCTGAAAGCAATTTTTGAGTAACAATGTTCTTACAAGGTTCTCAGATTAGTTTAAACCAAAGAAAGACACAGAAAGCTGGTGAAATTCAGTGGGTCAAACAGCATTTCTGGAGCAAAGGAATAGGTGCCGTTTTGGGTCGAGACACTTCTTCAGACTGACAGTCAGGGGAAAGGGAAATGAGAGGTATAGAAGGTGATATAGAACAAATGAATGAAAGATATGCAAAAAAGTAACGATTACAAAGGAAACAGGCCATTGTTAGCAGTGGGCTAGCTGAAAACGAGTTACAGACAATGAGACTCAAAAGACGACTTTGAAGCTAGTATGACTTGGGTAGGGAAAGGGATGGAGGGGGGGATGCAAGGGTTACTTAAAGTTAGGGAAATCAATATTCATACTGCTGGGTTGTAAGCTGCCCAAGCAAAATATGAGGTGATGTTCCTCCAAATTGCATTTGGCCTCACTCTGACAATGGAGTCTGGGACAGAAAGGTCAGTATGGGAATGGGAAGGGAAATTAAAGTATTTGGCAACCGGAAGATCTGGTAGGTCCAAACGGACTGAGCGAAGGTGTTCAGTGAAGCGATTAATTTGTTGTCTCAATCTTATCAGCTAAAATATTAGAAAGACTTTCCCCCACAGTGGGTCACTGAAAAGGAGCCTAGGTTTTCAACCTTTCTCGAAAATGCACATGAAGCGAATGGATCAGCCTTGCCACATGCACAGAGCCAACCTTAGGAGACTGATACTGAGTGGCTAGTGAGAACAGGCATGTTATTCTTGGTCCAACAAAATTTTAATAACTATGAAGTTTAGGCCCACAGCTAATCAATTGTATTGTACTCCATCCATCCATTTGAACTTGTACTGCAGTAAGTATAAAACTTCAATTTACATATAAAGTCATAGATTATAGATCAAAGGGGTAGGCCATTTAGAACTGAGATGAGGAAAACCTTTTTCAGTCAGAGAGTTGTGAATCTGTGGAATTCTCTGCCTCAGAAGGCAGTGGAGGCCAATTCTCTAAATGAATTCAAGAGAGAGCTGGATAGAGCTCTTAAGGATAGCGGAGTCAGGGGGTATGGGGAGAAGGCATGAACGGGGTACTGATTGAGAATGATCAGCCATGATCACATTGAATGGCGGTGCTGGCTCGAAGGGCCGAATGGCCTCCTCCTGCACCTATTGTCTAAAGCGCCAAAGCCAAGCGACACTTTGCATGCTGGTCGCAGAAGTGGATCTGCTATCATTCAATAGACAATAGACAATAGGTGCAGGAGGAGGCCATTCAGCCCTTCGAGCCAGCACCGCCATTCAATGCGATCATGGCTGATCACTCTCAATCAGTACCCTGTTCCTGCCTTCTCCCCATACCCCCTCACTCCGCTATCCTTAAGAGCTCTATCCAGCTCTCTCATTCCAAACGTTCCATTCTTTTAAATCATTATTTACTCTAAACATTATTGCCTTTATCCTCTACCTGTACACTGTGGACGGCTTGATTGTAATCGTGTATATTCTGACTGGATAACACACAACAAAACGTTTTTCACTGTACCTCACTCAGTACACGTGACAATAATAAGTGAAGTGACTAAAGTAACGGGTCCTTCAACCCATCACATCTATGCTGACCTTTTTGCTCATCTATAATTGCTCTATCTAATTCATGCAATTGTGCCATTTGTCCAGTATCACGGTTATCAGAAAAGTGCACCAAACAAACCTTGAGGGTCTAAATGGCATGGTTTTCCATGCTGGTAGCTCAGTTTCCACAGTAATTGACAGTGGAACAGTACTTCCAGATATTACTGGATTGCTTGACCAAGGTGGGATTTAATCTAAATCCTGCCTATTTTTAACCAATATCTGCAGATATTACATCTTTCAGTAAGGGGGCAAAAAGTTGTGATTAAGGGGTGGAAGCATGAGTGATTTATTTTTATCCACTTTAATACAATAACTGATGTTAATTATACAATCTTGTCAAATCAGTCAATTTACATTGGTAATTCAGCCTCATTTTAGGCTTATTTTTACATCCATTTTGTTCTATCAACTCCAAGAAGAACTCTTCATCATTTTTACATTGAACTTGCATTTTTTAAATGAGAGAAACCTCAAATGCCTTTCTAGTTGTTGGATCAGATGGGTTGAGTTTTTTTTACCTGGCAGTTTGACATATAAATGGAATCCAGTGGGCTTATACGTGTTTATACACTTTTATAAAGTTAAGAATTCAATTAGACTTCTTTTTGATAAAGTGTATTCAAATTGAAAACTGCTGGATTTTGTATAGTTTATGTATTTATGAGCTGATGTGATAATGTGGAAGGGTCCTTTATATTCTGCAGCATAAACTATAAAATGAATTCCTTTTACCAATTAACCTTATAATACCTTCTATTAGTCTGGAAACAAATAAAAATCATAGTCAACTAGCCTTTGACCCCTCAGTGAAGTGGATGTGAATGAAGCTTTAGTGAACTGAATTAGGGAATTAAATGACAGACACTGTTTCCATACCAGTTTCCATATTCCCTATTTTTAGATGCAAAGCTACTGAAACCCGTAATTTAGATTTGTAGGTCTGTGGCTGAGAAAAGCAGAAACTTCACCTCACAACTCAAAGGAGTTGAGTTGTGAAAACTCAAAGAGCTGTTTGTGAAAACTTGCCATTTGTGAATAGACCACTGTAAGCTGCCGGGAGCTAAAAATGTAAAACACTTTTGATGTATCTTGAATAAAGAAGAGTCTCTAATTAAAATAGTACTTTAAGACAACAATTAGTCAGTAAAATGTAGTGCTTGCTTTCACACTAAATGCCAAGCATTGCAATGTAGGAAGCCAGTTGAGACAGTTCTTATGCACCAGATTTCACAACAGGATCAGTAAAAAAAAAAATCATCATACTGGCTTTTAGTTCAGTTCAGTTATCAAAATAATCCATAAATAATGTATGCAGTACAATGCTGCAATTATTATTTTTTAAATATGCTTCATGCGAATGCCATCAGATGTGAAGTGATTTTTGGAATCAGTATGCACTAAATATATATTTAAATATGCTCATCTTAAATCAAAATCCGTTGTAGAAACAAAGAACTGCGGATGCTGGTTTATACCAAAGATAGACACAAAGTGCTGGAGTAACTCAGCGGGTCAGGCAGCAACTCTGGAGAAAAAAGATGGGTGACATTTCGGGTTGGGACCAAACAGTCCCCACACGAAACGTTACCCATCGTTTTTCTCCAGAGATTCTGCCTGACCCGCTGAATATCTCCAGCACTTTGAGTCCATCCTTTGTAGTCGAGTTGTCTTTTTTTGTATTTGCACTAAACTGTGTAGTTGCAATTTTTAATGGTTCATACTTTTAAAAAAAAGTCAAGATAATTTAAGATAACTGTTTTATATGGATGTAACCTTCCTTAGTGGAATCCTGCTGATCATTTGAAGAATGTTAATATGTCCCCAAAAGCCCTGCACTCAGAAGCCCAGGTAAGTCTGAAGAAGGGTCTCAACCCAAAACGTCACCTATTCCTTTTCTCCAGAGATGCTGCTTGATCCGCTCAGTTACTTCAGCATTTTGTGTCTATCCCCAAAGAAATTTGAGAGAAACTAAAATGTCTTCACCAATTTCTGCAAGGATGCAAACCTTATCCCTCTGTGCATTCATGGCAAAGTCAGGAAATTGGGCTGTGCATCACAGTTTTTATTGAGAATGCAAATCATCTGAAGATCCACATCTTCTTCTTAGGCCCCCTCGGTCATGGCTGACCATGGGTGATGCATCCTTGTTGGCTGCTTGCTCCACACCTCGGCAAGAACAGCGTCGCTTGTGGCTGAAGAGACCATTGCGGGAGTGACAGTCTCTGTCGCAAAGGTCACATTTGTGTGTGGTCTCTGGTCGGTTGAAGTTGCTGCGTTCCTTTCTGCGTGCCCACTTGTCTGCCGCTGCGTTCATCAGCTTCTCTTCCCCCGTTTTGAGATGTTGGTTCAGGATACCTCTCCACCTCGTATGGTCAGCTGCAAGGCTCTCCCAGGACTCCACATCGATGTTGAGCGCCTTCAAATCTCTCTTGCAGATATCCTTGTAACGTAGCTGGGGGCAGCCGATAGTTCTCCTCCCAGACGTCAGCTCTCCCTAGAGGATGTCTTATGGAATATGGCCATCCTCCATGCGATGGACATGACCCAGCCACTGCAGTCTGCGCTGCCTGAGTAGAGTGAACATACTGAGAAGGCCAGCGCGAGACAGAATCGAGGCGTGGGACACTGTCTTGCCAGGATATACCCAGGACACGGCAGATGCTTCTAAGGTGGAAGGTGTTGATTTTTCTCTCCAGTCTGGCATATGTAGTCCATGTCTCACTGCCGTACAGCAGCGTGCTGTTGACATAGGCGTTGTAGACTGTTATCTTTGACTTCACTGTCGGCTTTGCATTGGTCCACATTCTAGTTGTGAGGCGAGCGAGAGTTGTAGCTGCCTTCCCGATTCTCCGGTCAATCTCTGTGTGCAAGGACAGGTTGTCAGTGATGGTGGACCCGAGGTACGTGAACTGATGGACGTCATCGAGTTCGTTGTCATCGATGGTGATGACAGGCGGTGCCTCTGCATCCTGTCCCAGGATGTTCGTCTTCTTCAGGCTGATGGTCAGCCCAAAGTCCTTGCAAGCCCGATAGAAGCGGTCCATCAGTGACTGTAGTTCCTGCTGGGTGTGGGACACAACTGCTGCGTCATCGGCGAACAACATGTCTCTGATGAGAGCTTCACGTACTTTTGACTTGGCTCGGAGGCGGGTGAGGTTGAAGAGCCTGCCGTCTGATCTAGTACGCAGGTAGATCCCCTCTGTAGCGGTGCTGAAGGCATGTTTCAGGAGCAGAGCGAAGAAAGTGCCAAAGAGTGTGGGAGCGAGGACGCAGCCTTGTTTGACGCCACTGCGGATGTCGGAGGGCTCCGAGAAACTGCCATTGAACTGCACCGTCCCCTTCGTGTTGATGTGGAAGGATTCTATCATGCTCTGCAGTTTTGGAGGGCAGCCGATCTTTGGGAGAGCCTTGAATAGGCCATCTCTGCTGATGAAGTCGAATGCCTTGGTGAGATCAATGAAAGCAATATACAGGGGGCATCCGCTGCTCTCTGCACTTCTCCTGGAGCTGGCGAAGGGAGAAGACCATGTCTACTGTTGACCTTCCAGCTCGGAAACCACACTGTGACTCTGGGTAGACACGTTCTACCAGCTTCTGCAGGTGGATCAAGATGACCCGAGCAAAGACCTTGCCGACGATGTTGAGGAGGGAGATGCCTCTGTAGTTGTTGCAGTCGCTTCTCTCGCCCTTGTTCTTATAATAATAATAATAATAATAATGCATTACATTTATATAGCGCTTTTCAAACACTCAAAGAGGGTATAGAGGGTAATGATCGTGGCATCCCTCATGTCCTGCGGTACACTAGCTCCTTCTTGCCAGCACTGGCAGAGGACTTCATGCAAAGGAAGCAGTAAGGTCGTCTTGCAGTGCTTGATCAGGTCAGGGGGAAACCCATCGGTGCCTGGGGCCTTGCCTGAGGCCAGGCTGTCAATGGCCTTGCTCTTCTACCATCGGCTCTCCATCTAACTCATCCATGGTCGGCAGTCACTCAATGGAGTCAAGGGTTAAGGGGGACACAGTGTTCTCTCGAGTAGAGGTTGGAGTAGTGTTCCACCCATCTCTCCATCTGCTGACATTTGTCTGTGATTATTTCCCCAGTGGAGGTTTTGAGTGGGGCTGTCTTGCTCTGGTCTGGTCCTAGTGCCTTCTTAATACCATTGTACATTCCCCTGATGTTCCCTGTTATGGCGGCCATCTGGATGTCCTCACTAAGCTGTGTCCAGTACTCAATGGCCCAACACCTGTCAGTCTGCTGAGCCTTGCTCCTGGTAGCCCTGAGGATCTGCAGGTTCTTCTCGTTGGCTGACCGCTTGTACTCGGCTAGGGCGGCGTGCTTGGCTTCGATGACGGGAGTCATCTCGGTCGACTTGGCCTCAAACTAGTCGTGGGTCTTTGAGATTTTCTTCCCACAGCTAACCGAGGCTGTGTGATGCATGGTGGCCCGCAGAGTGTCCCACTTCTCTGTTGTAGAGTCTCCAGGACACGAGGTGCCAAGTTCTCTCTCAAAAGCCTCTGCAAACTGTTGCACGAGGCCTGGATGGGGCATCTTGCTGACATCGATGCGGGGTTTCCCCTGCTTCTTGGTATGGTGGAACCTCTTTGGTTGAAGCCTGATCTTGCAACACACCAAGGAGTGGTCACAAAACAGATGATAAATAAATAGCAACTCATTTTGTTGAAAGAAAACCTATTTGAAGTGGCTAACTGCCAATCATCAGCCTATGTTGAATGGCATACAATTCAGTGACTTTTCTCCAGGAACTTTGATTTTTCAAAATGATATTGAAGTAGATTTCTGTTTTTAACACTTGGATGTTAAACATGGTCTGGGTAGCACACAGGAAGAAGTCCAGTTGTCTGCAGCTGATTTTCCTTCCAATTACCAGAAGGAAATGGATTGTGTTCTGTATAATTCTCCATGGAGGATTTTTGTCTTTAATCTCTGCTCGATTTTGTTAAACAAAGAAAAAAAAATCCATAAATATTGTATGCAGTACAACACTGTAATTATTTTTTTAATGTGCTTCATGTGTGTACCATTAGAGGTGAATTGATTTTGGGAAACAAATATCAAAAAATAAATATTTTTTAATATGCTCATCAAAAATCAAAATCCTTTGTAGTAAAAAATAATGAACTGCAGATGCAGGTTTATACCAAAGGTAGACCCGAAGAGTCCCGACCCAAAATGTCACCCACCCTTTTTGCTCCAGAGATCCTGCCTGACCCGTTGATTTACCCGAGCACTTTGTATCTAGCCTTTGTAATGGTGTTGGTTTTATTTAAAGTATTTACACTAAACTTTATAGCTGCTTTTATAATTTAGTTATTTTCAAAAGTCTGTTTCATACTCGGATCCTAAAAAAATGAAATCTATCTTGTTGTTGGCAGGCTCCAATGAGCAAATTTTTCACTGTGTTGCACTAATATTGCTCGCAGTTTACCTATGAAAGTAGACCACACTTACTTGGTGCAGCCCCAGTGAGGATATCTCCATGATACGCACCAGCTTCAACCTTAGCAGCACGACTCTGCACCATGACAAGACATTCTGTATATTTAAATTCCCATACCAGAACAAACCCTGCCCAAAACTTAACACCCCAACACTTCCTGCTTTGCCAGCTGTTAATATGCTTCACATGTAAATAATGAAACTAACATTCTAAAACAGTAAAAATGCATCAAATTATTAAAACCATGTTTTTATTGTTTTTATAAATGTGTAGATTTTAATAACAAAATCACAAACTTTTATAATATTTAAATGTGGCCATAGTAGTTTTTTTTTTAAAACAGCTCAGTAATACTAGCACAGATTTTAATCCACTCCAGCCATGTTCCTCCATTGAAATTAATGGTGTAAAATTTGTCAAGTCAGGTCTGATTTGAAGGAAATTGTATGGCAAAATATACTGGGGAATAGCTGCAATTTTGTGGATCACTGTTGAAGGGCTGTTAAGTGTATAAAATCATGAAGGCAATAGATAGGGTGAATGTACAGAGTCTATTATCCAGAGTAGGGGAAACAACAACCCCCATTCTCCCCCCCATTCTCCTGCTTCTCCCCCATTCTCCTGCTTCTCCCCCATTCTCCTGCTTCTCCCCCATTCTCCTGCTTCTCCCCCATTCTCCTGCTTCTCCCCCATTCTCCTGCTCCCCCCATTCTCCTGCTCCCCCCCATTCTCCTGCTCCCCCCATTCTCCTGCTTCTCCCCCCCATTCTCCTGCTTCTCCCCCCATTCTCCTGCTTCCCCCCATTCTCCTGCTTCCCCCCATTTTCCTGCTCTCCCCCATTTTCCTGCTCTCCCCCATTCTCCTGCTCTCCCCCCATTCTCCTGCTCTCCCCCCATTCTCCTGCTCTCCCCCCATTCTCCTGCTCTCCCCCCATTCTCCTGCTTCTCCCCCCCCATTCTCCTGCTTCTCCCCCCCATTCTCCTGCTTCTCCCCCCCATTCTCCTGCTTCTCCCCCCCATTCTCCTGCTTCTCCCCCCCATTCTCCTGCTTCTCCCCCCCATTCTCCTGCTTCTCCCCCCATTCTCCTGCTTCTCCCCCCCATTCTCCTGCTTCTCCCCCCCCATTCTCCTGCTTCTCCCCCCCATTCTCCTGCTCCCCCCATTCTCCTGCTCCCCCCATTCTCCTGCTCCCCCCATTCTCCTGCTCCCCCCATTCTCCTGCTCCCCCCATTCTCCTGCTCCCCCCCATTCTCCTGCTCCCCCCATTCTCCTGCTCCCCCCATTCTCCTGCTCCCCCCCATTCTCCTGCTCCCCCCCATTCTCCTGCTCCCCCCCATTCTCCTGCTTCTCCCCCATTCTCCTGCTATAACCCCCCCCCATTCTCCTGCTATAATCCCCCTCCCCATTCTCCTGCTTCACCCAATTCTCCTGCTGCTTCCCCCCCTCCCCATTCTCCTGTTTCCTCCCCCCCTCCCCATTCTCCTGTTTCCCCCCTGACAACCATACTAATCAAGAATCTATCTATCGCTGCCTTAAAAATATCCATTGACAGCCTCCACGGCCTTCTGTGGTAACAAATTCCACAGATTCACCACCCTCTGATAAATAAATTCTCTCAATCTCCTTCCTAAAGGAATATCCTTTAATTCTGAGGCTATGACCTCTGGTCCAAGACTCTCCCACTAGTGGAAACTTCTGCTCCACATCCATTCCATCCAAGCCTTTCACTATTTGGATTAACTCTTGTGCCACACTCTCCACACCAATCAAAGATCTATTATTTCTTCATTCAATGTAGTGGCCAAGGTAGGATCTGCTGACACATTGCCTGCACAAAACTTTGGATATTTTCAATCTCTTAGGGTACATTTACAAGTGTTATTTGAACTTTCTTGTAGATGGCTTGCTAATATATTTTAATTGGTTTGGCATTGTTATAATTGCATAGGAAATTTTCTCAAACTTTTTTATCTTCATCAACAAATATTATTTTATGGTTTTCTTGGCTCTATTTCAGTCCACTTTAAAATTATTCTTATTTTTACAGCGCATTGTCCAAGAAGGGTCATGTAACTCTAATTTTTTGAACAGTGGAATTGATGGTATTGATCTCATTCAAAGAACTTGCATGAAATTACAGAAAGTTGGGCTGCCATTGCTTTCAACATTCAGAGTTATCAGGTAATAATTACCGCATGAGATCAGAAAATTCAACCTTCTCTGGATAAATTATGTTCCCACTGCATTGCTCTGTAAGTGATAAGCAATTCATCACCAAGAGGGAGTAGAAGTGATATAATCCAGGAAGGTTGAATTCCATTTTACGTGAGTTCACTATATTTCATTGAGAGTGCAGGACCCAACATACACTCGATTAATTATATGCTTATTCATCCAGTTATGAATCACCTGCAAACATTTCTCCTCCTTCTCTCCACCATGACCTGTGCTGTCATCAGAAGATATGTTTCACATCACAATGCTGTCTCTTGGAAACATCATCTAAAAATGCATGCATTTCCAAATCTGTGTTGAAGGCATCCTCCCCTACTTCGATACCATCTCCCTCAATATTGTTTTTATGTCTCTGAATTATTACTCTGCTTGTCTGACTTCCAAGAATGATTATGTCAAAATTTCTGGCACAATTGATATTCCTTAGCATTGACTCAGTCATTTCCCTGGCATGTCTCTGTTTGCGCCTCGCTATCACATTGACCATGCACCGAGTTACTAAGAATTTTTTATAGCCACCGTCACAACCTTAAGGTCATCAAAAATGATAGTCCCTTCATTTGCAATAAGTATCATTCACCCTCCAATTCCGTGTTTGCTGGTCCACACCACAAACTATTGAAGCAATCCCTCCATGCTTCAGTCTATCCAATCCCTTGTGTAACTTACCAAAATGCAATGATTTGCACCTATCTGACTTCAATTCTATCTGCCAGTCCTTGGCCTACTTTCCCAGGTTATCTAGAACCCGTTGTACTCTTAGCTAATCTTCACGATCTATTAATGCACGCACAAGCATACTATTCATGCCAACTAGATTCTTAGCCAAATTGTTAATAAAGATGACAAACAGTGGTCACAGCACCAAACGTTGCATCCCACCTCTGCTTACAGACCTCTAAACTGAATAACAACTCTCCACTATCACCTTCAGACTCCTCCAAAAGCTCCCTCTGACTTCTCCTTTGCGACAAAGCGAAGTCAGGCAGCATCACTGGTGATAGTGCTGCCCTCCCTGATAAACCTAATGCATTCTACACTCGCTTTGAGTAAAAGGCCAATCCGTCCCATCAGACTCGAGTGTGCCTTGTCCCACGGTCACTGTTGCAGAAGTAAGATTATCATTCCTGAGGGTGAACCCATGGAAAGCCACTGGCCACTGAAAGGTCCTTCCCTAGTTGGAGCTTCCAAAATCCAATACATCCCATTGATCTGCAATAAACTCCATTGGCCATTCCTCAGCCCATGTGCCCAGCTGATCAAGATCCCGCCGCAACTATTGATATCATTATTTAAGATACCATTACTGCCATTTGCAGCCTTATTAATGAAGCTTTGCACGTTCTCATCCAAATAGTTGATATAAATCACGAACAGCAATGGGCCAAGTACCAGCCCCTGAGGGACACCTCACATCACTGTTTCAATGCAATGGGCCAAGTACCAGCCCCTGAGGGACACCATGTCTCAAACATATTTATTAATTCATTACACAAATTCACTGCCCAAGGGTCCAGAGAAGATGTACAAGGATGTTGCCAGGACTCGAGGACCTGAACTATAGGGAGAGGTTGAGCATGCTGGGACTTTATTCCCAGTCCCTCAGAATTAAAGGACGTTCTTTTCGGAAAGAGATGAGGAGAAATTTCTTTAGTCAATTTGGTCAATACATTCTGGCACACATGGCCTATCCTAGCTCCTCACTATCTTGCTGGAGAGGAAGGGTGAGGGATGAAAATGTGGTCATGGAGAGAAGGACTAAGCACAAAAATGTGTTGCTGTTATTAAAATATCTATTTGAAATGGACTGTGATAATGTTCAACAGATTTTCTCCAATTAATGCATCAAAACAACCATCTTTTTGTGAGTAACTAACCAAACATATCTTGAACTTCAGAAAAAAAATGCAGAGCAAGAGAATGCAGAGCAATTATAGCTGGTAATAATTTGACAAGTTGAGTGATTTTATTTTAAAGAAAGGATACTGAAATGAACAAATGGAGTGTCGGTACCATAACCAAGAGCAATCACCTGTTGCTCATTGCACCATGTTAGCAACAAAGTTTGAAAATATATGGCAGGAAAGAGCTCTGCATTGCTTAGGCATTTTTGGTTACAACTGGTGCCCTCAGTAACACAATAGCCATACATTTCCTTATGTTAAATCATGAGCTGTCCTGTAAAAACTCTCTCCGGAGGGGACAGGAAGTGTAAGTAATATTTGCTCAGCCAATGTCAACATAGTACCTGCGATTCAGTTCGAACTTTCAAAAATAATTGAACCGAGTCCTCCACCCATCACCTCCAATTACTTCAACCACCTCCAGTCAGCAGTCAGACGTCTCTCAAGTCAACACCTTACAGGATCCTTTTTTCGTTAACATTTTCAACACTGCAATTCAGTTCCGATAGTCTTTGAGCTCATTTCTAGGTTGAAATTGCACTCATCATGAACTGGGACCAGGCTTTTATGATCAGATGAATGCATTTGCCCCTTACACAGGGTCAGGATAAGAGTCAAATGACTGGATATCATATAATTGACTACGTTTGCATTGAATATGGAACTATAATGTAGGGAGAGTGGTTAGGTCAGTCACAGAAAAACAAACGGAACAATCTGCTGAAATCTCCAGAGATTAAAGAATTCCTGTTTCAATGTCTCATGGATTCACATTTGAAAATATGGTCAAAATAATTTTTCATTGCTTCGTCATAGTTTGCAGTTGTTTATTTATTTTATGCACATTGGAATATGCCATGGCCTTTGCCTCACATCTCAGTGTGATTTCACACCATCACACAAACCAACCTCCCTTCCATTTACTCCATTTATACCTCGCGCTGCCTTGGCAAGGCCAGCAGCATAATCAAGGACAAGTCGCTCTCTGGCCACTCCCTCTGCTCCCCTCTCCCACCAGGCAAAAGGTATATAAGTGTGAAAACGCACACCACCAGATTTGGGGATAGTTTCTTCCTAGCTGTTATCATGCAACTGAGCCATCCTACCACAACTAGAAAACAGCCCTGAACTATTATCTACGTCATTGGAGACCCTTGGACTATTTTTGATCAGACTTTACTAGCTTATTTTGCATTAAACGTTGTTCACGTTATTCCCTTCATCATGTATCTGTACACTGAATAGCTCAATTGTGATTATGTGTTGTCTTTCCGCTGACTGGATAGCACACAGCAAAAGCTTTTTGCTGTACCTCAGTTCATGTGACAATAAACTAAATTGAACTAAACAGTGGCGTGGACCAAATTGCAGGTCAATGAATCACACAGGTATGGGGTGACCACACATATTGAAAATTCCACAATTCCCTCCCACCACCACCGCCACATTTTCCCTCATCTCCATGGAATGCTGTTTGCTGCTACTGTTGGCTAGTTATGGAGATGGGTCCTTTAAGGTCTGATGGCATTCCCTCCAGGCAGGTGGGCATAGACATAGCAATCACTGTAATTCTCCATTACTCACATTGGAAAATGTGCTGGTCCTGTTTTACCTCAGTTTCCTGGTGTTGCACCTAAACACCATGGTGTTGTTTTGATAGTCTTTTAGGCAAACACCACAACATTTCAAAGTTAAGTGAATCAGCATTAGCAATAAGCACAAGAATGGTTCAGCACACCAGAAGTCAGCAGAAAACAATTTATCGGAATGTTGGTTTAAAATGAGTAAACAGAGATGGGATGCAAAGGTTTTCATTTAATTAAAATTGAGGGAAGTTGTTCATGCTTGAAGAGTTGATGGAGTTAGGGAAATGCAGAGATTAGTAAACATTCAGGAATGTTGCTTGCTGACCTCTACATACCGTACACTTACACGAAGCTCTCCCCAAACAGATTAAATGATTAAAACAGATTAAATAAGAGACCTCGTGTATGATTTGGGGTAAGACTAGACAAAGTGGTCCTGTTATCAGACGTTGCATTCAGATGCCTTTAATATTCAGTCAATTTCAGTTGATGTGTCTTCGAAATGCCATCAAGTAATGGTAGACACAAAATGCTGGAGTAACTCAGCAAGTCCGGCAGAACTTCTGGAGAAAAAGAATAGGTGACGTTTCAAGTCGGAACCAACTTCAATCTATCATCTGCAGTTCCTTCCTACAATAAACCAACATCTGCAACTCTTTCCGACAATCTGAAGAAGGGTTCCAGCCTGAAATGTCACCCATTCCTTCTCTCCAGAGATGCTGCCTGTCCCGCTGAGTTACTCCAGCATCATATCATATCATATCATATATATACAGCCGGAAACAGGCCTTTTCGGCCCTCCAAGTCCGTGCCGCCCAGTGATCCCCGTACATTAACACTATCCTATACCCACTAGGGACAATTTTTACATTTACCCAGCCAATTAACCTACATACCTGTACGTCTTTGGAGTGTGGGAGGAAACCGAAGATCTCGGAGTAAACCCACGCAGGTCACGGGGAGAACATACAAACTCCTTACAGTGCAGCACCCGTAGTCAGGATCGAACCTGCGTCTCCGGCGCTGCATTCGCTGTAAAGCAGCAACTCTACCGCTGCGCTACCGTGCCGTCATGTGTCTATATTCGGTGTAAACCAGTATCTGTAGTTCCTTCCTACATAACAAGTAATGGTGTTGAATTGGAAGAGAAAATTTACAGACAAATTGGAAAAATATTCAAGAACTTTAAAATTTAAATTTTGTAATCTATAGTGGAAGAATAACCATGTAAAAGGCAAAGATAGAGAGGAGATAAAGAGAGACACTTACACAAGGGAAGTTTTTGATCGTGATATGTCCAATAATGAAAGAAACAGGCTTGATCCAGTTCTGGTGATTGAGTTGGATCAAATGGATTATAGTTCAGTGAGAAAAATTTGGGGCAAAACTTTCAACAATTTCTGTAGGTTTGAACGATTATAGAAATGGACTAGAAAAAGTATCACATTTTACATTTTAAAAGGTGGGAAAGCGATGGATTTGAATGAGAAAATATCCAAATTTCAAGTTCTCTGGATGACTGAATATGTAAAGTTTGTAATGAAGCAGTGAAAGAAACCTTGTGATAAATACTGGATTCCTAATTCAATATGCAACAAAACTGAATGCATAAAGCAAAAAGGTGCAAATTGAAAC
Source organism: Rhinoraja longicauda (assembly GCF_053455715.1). Taxonomy (NCBI): domain Eukaryota; kingdom Metazoa; phylum Chordata; class Chondrichthyes; order Rajiformes; family Arhynchobatidae; genus Rhinoraja; species Rhinoraja longicauda. The sequence continues at coordinate 82,720,408 of NC_135953.1, read as the reverse complement.
ATAAGAATGGATGATCAGGTACACAAAAAGACCTTTGTAAACAGGTTCTAGACTGTCACAATTCTGAGCAGCTCTTATCAAAGTGATATTTTGCACGATTATGACAAAGATAAGTTTTCCCTCTTTGTTATCCTCAACTTTGGAATTTGTTCAAGTATAATTCCAACCTGTTTGAACATTAGTCAACAGTCGTGTTGATGTTTAACATCAAACACAATCCTATCCAAGATGAAACCATCTCTAGAGACGCGACCTGAACGGTTGAGTATTTCCAACAGTCCTGCTTCTGCACCAATAATAGACAATAGACAATAGGTGCAGGAGGAGGCCATTCGGCCCTTCGAGCCAGCACCGCCATTCAATGTGATCATGGCTGATCATTCTCAATCAGTACCCCATTCCTGCCTTCTCCCCATACCCCCTGACTCAGCTATCCTTAAGAGCTCTATCCAGCTCTCTCTTGAATGCATTCAGAGAATTGGCCTCCACTGCCTTCTGAGGCAGAGAATTCCACAGATTCACAACTCTCTGACTGAAAATGTTTTTCCTCATCTCGGTTCTAAATGGCCCACCCCTTATTCTTAAACTGTGGCCCCTTGTTCTGGACTCCCCCAACATTGGGAACATGTTTCCTGCCTCTAATGTGTCCAACCCCTTAATAAGGGGGTATGGGGAGAAGGCAGGAATGGGGTACTGATTGAGAATGATCAGCCATGATCGCATTGAATAGCGGTGTTGGCTCGAAGGGCCGAATGGCCTCCTCCTGCACCTATTGTCTATTGTCTATTGTCTATTGTCTATAATCTTATACGTTTCGATAAGATCTCCTCTCATCCTTCTAAATTCCAGACAATACCACACAATGGAATTGTTAGAAAAATTGAAATCCATTGGGAATGACAACATAGATGGAAAAGTAGTCAGTGTCGGTATTACAGCTAAGTTAATGGGACTACAGAGGCATAAGGGAGGAGATGGCAAAGATTGACTGGAAAGGGGCTTTAGTAGGAATGACAATAGAGCAGCAATGGCAAGAATTTCTGTGGATAATTTGGAAGGTGCAGGATCATTTCATTCCAAAGTGGAAGAAATATTCCAGGGGGAGAGTAAGACGACCATGGCTGACAAGAGGAGGTCAAGGACAACATAAAAGCAAAAGAGAAGCCATATAACATTGCAAAGATTAATGGGAAGCCAGAGGATTGGGATGCTTCTAAAGAACAACAAAAGGTAACTAGAAGGACAATACAGAGAGAAAAGATGAAGTACAAATGTAAGCTAGCCAATAATATAAAAGATAGCAAGAGTTTATACGGATATATAAAGAGTAAAAAGAGGCAAGAGTGGGCGTTGGGCTGCTGGAGAAGGAGGCAGGAGAAGTGATAATGGAAATCAAGAAATGTCAGATGAATTGAATAACATTTTTGCATCAGTCTTTACAGTGGAAGACACCAGCAGTGTGTCTGCAATCCTAGAGAGTCAGGGAGGGGAAGTTAGTGGAATGGTGATTACTAAGGAGAAGGTGCTAGGAAAACTGAAAGGTCTGAGGGTGGATAAGTCACTTAGACCGGATGGACTGCACCCCAGGGTTCTGAGCGAGGTGGCCTCAGAGATTGTGGAGGCATTATGATATGATGTTATATTTCAAGTATCACTAGAGTTAGGAGTGGTTCCTGAAGATGAGAAAATTGTGAATATCACCCCCCTGTACAAGAAGGGTGCGAAGCAGAAGAGAGGAAACTATAGGCCGGTTAGCCTGACTTTGGTGGTTGGTAAGGTTTTAGAGTCAATTATAAAGGATGAGTTTACGTAGTACTTAGAAGTTCATGATAAAATAGGCCAAAATCAGCATGGTTTTGTGAAGGGAAAATCTTGCCTGCTGTCTCTGCTGGAGTTCTTTGAGGAAGTTAATAGCAGGACAGACAGAGGGGAGGCTGTAGATGTTGTTTACCTAGATTTTCAGGCGGCCTTCCATAAGGTGCTGCATGTTAGGCTGCTAGGGAAGATGAGAGCCCATGGTATTAGAGTGAAGATACTAGCCTGGATAGCGGGTTGGCTGGATGGCAGAAGGAAAAGAGTTGCAATAAAAGGCGCTTTTTCAGGTTGGCTACCAGCGACTAATGGAGTTCTGCAAGGGTCGCTTCTCTTCATGTTGAATATTAATGATTTGGATAAGGGGATTGAAGGCTTTGTGACCTAGTTGGCAGATGATGCTAAGGTTGAGGGGCAGGCAGTGTAGAGGAAGCAAGGACTCTGCAGAAGGACTTGGATAGGTTAGGAGAGTGGGCAGAGAAGTGGCAGGTGAAATTCAGTTTCGCGAAGTGCGGAGTCATGCATTTTAGTAATAAGAATAAAGGCGTAGATTATTTTCTAAATGGAGAGAGAATCCAGAAATCGGAGCTGCAAAGGGACTTGGGAGTACTGGTGCAGGACTCCCAAAAAGTTCATTTGCAAGTCAAATCGGTAGTAAAGAAGGCAAGTTCAATGCTAGCATTTATACCAAGAGGACTGGAATACAAAACACAGAGATGTATTGCTGAGGCTTTGTAAGGCACTGGTCAGGCCGCATTTAGAGTACTGTGAGCAAATTTGGGCCCCATATCTGAGGAAGGATGTGCAGGCTCATGAGGATCCAGAGGAGGTTTACAAGAATGATAACAGGAATGAGTGGGTTAGCATATGATGAGTGTTTGACAGCACTGGGCCTGTACTCACTAGAGTTTAGAACTCATTGAAACTTACAGAATAATGAAAGGCATGGATGTGGAAAGGATGTTTCCACTGGTGGGAGGGTCTAGGACGACAGGTCATAGCTTCAGAATTAAAGGGCGCTCTTTTAGAAAGGAGGTGAGGAGGAACTTCTTTAGTCAGAGGGCAGTTAATCTGTGGAACTCATTGCCACAGAGGGCTGTGGTGGCCAAGTCAGTGGATATTTTTAAGGCAGAGATAGACAAATTCTGGATTAGAATGGGTGTCAAAAGTTATGGGGAGAAGGTAGGAAAATGGGATTGGGAGGCAGAGATCAACCATGATTGAATGGCGGAGTAGATGCGATGCGCCGACTGGCCTAATTCCGCTCCTATAACTTGTGAACGTGAACTGAAAGCAGACTAAAGGTGCAAAAGGATATTTTTAGACTGAGACATGGCACAGGGAATCGTAAATTAATACATTTTGAATCAGAAATGCACTAATTGAGAGCTTGATGCGACTATTGTAGGCAAAATGCAAAAGTAAGTTTGATGAAAGGGAAAAATAATCCAAATAGTGTACATTTTAAAGGCGTTGTGCAAACAAAGAAACATCTTTCAGGCTAGTAGGATATGTTCAGAGGGTTTTTTTTTTAATGCTGTTGGGATCCTAATGAGAGTTCTGTGGTGGAACCACAGGGAACTTATGCTAAACCATAATTCCCAGGAAGGAATATTGTGGACATAAGTAGGTGCCAGATTATGGAAAACATTTCAGGAACTCGGAGAGCAGCATAGGAAATTTACTGGAACGGTAGCAGAGGTGAAAGATCTCAGTTACATGGATAAACTGAAAAATCTCAGATTTATTCGATATGGTAAATGCACTGAAAATTATGTTTCTGGAAACTTGAGAAACAGTTTCCAACGACAGCAGAGTTAGTGACTGGCACAGGAGGCAGCAAGTTGCTATGGTTTGGAATGTACTGCCTGAATGACTGCAATAACTTTCGAAAGTGAATTAACTACATACATGACAAGGAACAACCTATGGTGCTATGGAGAAAAAGCGGGGAAATGGGACAAATTGAATAGCTCATTCAAGGCTCAGTGTAAGAACAGTGAGCTGAATGACTTCCATTCTGTACAGTATCAAACTGCGATTCTACATTCAAACATAATGGGCCAGATCTCATGATAAGTAGAGAAGCGATGTTGATAGCATTGATGTAAGACGGTAAACTGAACAACTGTTGTCCTCAAATGCAATTGAACCTTTCCTATTGAATATCCTATCTACCGTAAACAATATGGAGCCTCGTCTTATCAAAATAAAAGCAGCATTAAAAGAAATTTATTGTAACTTTTCTTTTCCTTTCTTTTACCTCTTTCCCTTCAAGAGCATTTTCACATTCTTTGTTTTGCCTTCTATTCATTGCTTGAATCGAATTTATATTTCCTGCTTTATACTTCGTGGTGTAAACTCATCGTGTCTCAGTGGAGCTTTTTCAATCTACCCTGCTTACTGCTTCCCCACACGTGATGCCTCATGAAGAAGCAGGTCTAGTGGCAATAGGCCTGCGAGAAGTCAATGGCAGGTGAAAGTGACGTGAAGCGCTTGTGACTTCCTTGACTTCAATATCCAGGCCAATGCATTGGTTAAAAAAGTTCACGTTCTAGAAACGTCAACTGGTAGGACTTTCCCAGGTACACTGTTCTATGAACAATGGAGAATACTTATAAAATATTGATGTGTTACCGCTCATAAAATATTCAGAAAACATGATGCGATTTGGCTGTCCCTCAGTTAAATGATTGTTATAGGCAGTTTGCATTTTGCCTTGAACACAACGGTCAAGCTGTACCTAAGTGTGTCTTTGATTCAATCATTTTTAATTGCTTCTATTGCGGTTCAGACAAAAGGTCTTCTGTTACTATGGCTGCCATTGTTGTTTCTTGATAAGTGTAATCCAGACCATTGAAAATTATTCAGCCTCCTGTCTTTTTCAAAGGGACTAAACATAATAAGCATGACAACATGAGATGCTTAGGAGTTACTTTGCTACACTGGATATAATTAGCCAATTGTGAGTTAGCTGCAGTGTATTTATAGCAACACATAATGAAGTAAGTAGCTGATAATTGAACAGTCATGATGTTTTATAACTATCTTTATCTAAAACATTGGAAAGCAAATAATTAGCCGAAAACATTCATAGATAAGGCAATGAATTCCTTACAAGTTAATTCCAATTTTCATTACTTCAGTCAAAATTTGATATTTTAGTATTGCACAATATGTTTTTCGTAATATATGATTTCATTTTTCATAATTTGTTTGCAATTCCTGCTGGAATAGTACCTGGTCTTATGATTGCCAAAAGGCTAGAAATTCTGACAACATTGATGAGTTTTCATGTTTAAGTCCATCCAGTTTGAACAGAAGTCAACCACAAAGTGTATCAACACAAAACATAATCCAATCTACATAGAACAAACACTCATATTAGCTTTCCAAGCAAGGCTCTTTGTTACTAATCATAGGCAGGGTTCCTGGTTAATTTCAGAGAGGTAAACTTCACAATTGAGAGGAAATTTAAGGCGTCTTAATCCAAGTTAAATCCTTAGAAAAATGTAGTATACATCGAAGCAAGTATAGTGCTTAACCTGAACTATTATTAAAGCATGTGCAAAGTATATTACCCAATAATAGTAAGTATTGTGTTATATATTAGGTGGTATTAGGAGAAGGAAGTCGCCAGTGTTCTGTACAAGCTTTGCATTTATTTTACCTATTTTATTATTTCAACTTTTCAAAATTTGTTCACTATTTCTCTGAAGGCATACTTGTTCAATATATGATCTGATTCCCCCGAAACTTGAAGATTTATGAAGTTAGGAACATGGAAATCTCACGTCAAGAAGCCCAACTGGTCTTGGATGCATGATGAAAGATATTCTTTCCAAGAATCTGATTTTAATGCTTTTCACAACTGTCCTTTTTATTTTAAAATTTTCAAAAATTAAATAACACATGGCTATCTAAAGCAACACGTTATTTAATTTGCTACAAGATACCACAAAGTCCTCAAGTTGCAATTAATCCTTTCATCACAATTGATAATGAGAATTTTGATGCATAATTTTAAATCAAAAGAACAATGAAAATTATGCAGAATTTGCTATATAAATGGAAACGATTGAGCAGATTGTGTATATTCATGAAAAATTAAATATCCCAATTCAACATAATTTTGTTATTATTTTGAAGATGTGGCAATGTATGGTATCTCAAGGAATGATTTAAAACAATGAACAACACGGATTTCTGGAAGTTGATTCTAAAGGAAGAGTGAAATTTAAAAAACAAGATTGTGGAAATGCTCAGCGGATCAGGCAGTATCTGTGGGGAGAAAACAAGTTAATATTTCAGTTCAATGACTTTCAATTAGAACTGGAAGTAGGTTAAGATCTCGCAGTTCATAGGCAACACAGAACCCAAAGGGATGAGAAGAAAACCTTTTGGTGGGTAGTGTGGAATATGTCACTTTTTTTCCTCGGAAAATATACAGATTAGAACTGACATTTCCCCATTACAAGAAGGAATAAAGCACTCTGGCAATATAATTTTGGTGGAGTATTCTACCCTGCTGTAGGGGCAATCTTATATATCATTCTGTTGAAATAAAATGATTGAGTTTCCTTAATTTCTTGAATTATTAAAGAGATAATTAGCCTTACTCAATTGCGTGTGGAACATGACTCTCAGCTGCATTGGTAAGTGCAAATACCAGAGTAGCTACAAATTATGACAGCTGGTTATTTGTCAAAAGTCTGGAGTTTATTCAGCTTTTAAACTACCATTAAGTAAATAGACATTCAGTCAAACTTTCTGATGGCTCTATTGATTATTTAATTTAGAATATCTAAAGCCTGGAAATAATGATGTAATTACTAACTTACCCTGCTATGAATGATACATTTGAATTATTATAAATATTCATTCTAAATTCAGTTTCACATTACTATGATTGAAATCCTGCTAATATAGAACTCTTGTTCTTGATTTTTTCTGAAGTGATATCCAATAATAAATTAGCTACTGACAATTATATGTTATGAATTTTTAATGCTAAATACATGCATATCATAAGATTCACTTTCCAACATTGTATGGTGGGTTAAGTCATCCTTTAAACATTATGGTTGTTCTGTTGACATCCTATCTATTAGCATCAGTGGAGCCCAGCACAGTAATAATTTTTGGATTAACCAATACAGCATTGATAATTGTATTGGCTATCCTAACAATGTTCAATGACATACATTGAACTTGTTCTTTTTCCTTGTGTGATGGCAAAGTAATTCTTTCATTTTAATAAAATTTAGTAAGAATGGTGTAAAAGTCTGAGTCTCGTGCACTATAAGAATGTTTTGCTAGAAATAATGTGTGGATCTTACGTGACTAGAAGCGAGGAACTGTGGATACTGGTTTAACAAGGAAAGACACAAAATGGTGGAGTAACTGTTTTAACTATGGGAAGTTAAATATCAGTTTGTTCCATCTGTCGCTCTTTTTCAGAATGCAGTCTTTAGTCATGTGATACTTTTATATTATTGATGACTTCATTCCCCTTTTCTGAAATGTTTATTCAAAAATTGTTCTTCAACTGTTATTTGCACAAATTTAATTTTAGCACCCGCAACTATGTTTAGTTAGTTATGAATTAATAAGCTATCAAGTCATATTTTGACAGTGTTTAAATAATATGGGTGTTTACAGAAATTCTCCAACAAATTACACTAACTTCTGTCATAGCTATGTTCAATTATTTTTAAAAGCCTTCAATAAGCATTTCTACAGTTCAGGACTAACCATCAATTCTTTATTATTGTTGATATTGCCCACACTAGTTTAGTTATTTCAAGAGTTTAACTATGGAACAATCCTGAATCTTAAATGACAATTGCCAAAATGCTTTGAGTTAAACCAGTTTCCACCAACTTTTATTTAGCTTACTCAAGTGAATCTGCACACTTGGATTTTTACATACTGTAATAAATCTGATTGCAACATTTGTAAAGAATGTCAGAGAAAAGTGCTCAAAACATAAAAATTAGTCTAAACAACTTATAACTTCTTTATACGCTTGATTTAAGTGATGAAGATGTTAAACTTCAGCAAAGGAGCAAATATTAACATTCTCTGACTGATAATCTTCCTTAGTTTATGCTATTAAAATAGTATTTTACACCTGATCGAATTCTAAACACCATTTTAAAGTCCTTAGTCAAATTATGCTAACATTTCTGTACTCTGCAAAGTATCCCTTCGAAGTTGAATTTTTATTGTTGGTTTATTTAATAGTACAGGATTTCTATATAAGGAATATGCAAGAGTGCCAGAAAACATAGTGAATATTTGCAGCGCAAATAATTTCATGTATCAGCTCATATTTCCATACACAATATATTTTAATTATAACATACTTATTTTCACTTCTTGTACCTGAATAGATTCTCATTGAACAAAATAGTAAAAACACATCATTGGATCCTGTTAAAACATTGCAAGGTTGAGAGAACACGTTTTGAAATACGTTATTATAATTTGAAGATTTTGTACAGGTAGCTCTAAGTATTGTCAATGTACATAAAAATTGCCTTGTTAACATCATGCTAATATTTTAGAGAACTCGAGCACTGAATGATCAGCCATACCTCCTTAATTTCCATGCACAAAAATAGTAACTTGACTTTACATGGTACTTTTAACACAGTAATATGTCCCAAGATACTTCATTGAGTTGTAATAAGGTAAAAACTAGGTCAGGAGGAATGATCAGGAGCTTGGTGGAAATGCTGAATTTTAAAGAGGATCTCCAAAGAGAAGGTGGTGGAGCAACAAATAGGTTTATGAAGGAAATTCTGGAATGTCGGGCCAGACTGACAGGGTATCTTTAGTAATAGTGGTGTCCAGTGAGGAGGGTAGGAACTGAAATTAAATTTCGATGATTGAGGCATTACATTCAAATAACCTACAAAACAATAGACAATAGACAATAGACAATAGGTGCAGGAGTAGGCCATTCAGCCCTTCGAGCCAGCACCGCCATTCAATGCGATCATGGCTGATCACTCTCAATCAGTACCCCGTTCCTGTCTTCTCCCCATACCTCCTCACTCCGCTATCCTTAAGAGCTCTATCCAGCTCTCTCTTGAAAGCATCCAACGAACTGGCCTCCACTGCCTTCTGAGGCAGAGAATTCCACACCTTCACCACTCTCTGACTGAAAAAGTTCTTCCTCATCTCCGTTCTAAATGGCCTACCCCTTATTCTTAAACTGTGGCCCCTTGTTCTGGACTCCCCCAACATTGGGAACATGTTTCCTGCCTCTAATGTGTCCAATCCCCTAATTATCTTATATGTTTCAATAAGATCCCCCCTCATCCTTCTAAATTCCAGTGTATATAAGCCCAATCGCTCCAGCCTTTCAACATACGACAGTCCCGCCATTCCGGGAATTAACCTAGTGAACCTACGCTGCACGCCCTCCATAGCAAGAATATCCTTCCTCAAATTTGGAGACCAAAACTGCACACAGTACTCCAGGTCTCACCAGGGCCCGGTACAACTGTAGATATTAGGTTCTTGCATAAATAACTTATTTGAGTGTGACTCCAAAGATCAGTCCACCGAATAAGTAGACACAAGACACAAGGAACTGCAGTTCCACTGATGGGCACATCTGTGCCTCCTACCCCCAAGATTCCAGCATGATCTTAGGAGGCCATGCCTGGCCATAATGAAATTTCCAAAAAGTAATTGTTTCCAGAGATGTCTCTATTGAGGTAACCATTGAATGAGCATTTCAGCAGCTAAAATGTTGAAAAGCAATCATTCTTAGTTGTTGCTCGCTCTGTGGACTAGGGAACGTGTCAGAGCAACCTGCTATTTGATGTCCTAATGCCAGCAGTGGTCACTTGAACAACAGGAAAAACAATGAGCTGGCACATTGTGCTCTTAGTGTTGTTGATACTTTTGAATGCAAGTTGTATTGTGGAGCTTTCTGCTCCAATAGATGTCCTGTGGAAGCAGAAATATTTATGTTCATAAGTTATAGGCGCAGAATTATGCCATTCGGCCCATCAAGTCTACTCTGCTTTAATCATGGCTGATCTATCTTTTGCTCTCAACCCCATTCTCCTGCCTTCTCCCCATAACCCCTGACACCCTTATTAATCAAGAATCTGTCAAACTCCGCCTGAAAAATATCCATTGACTTAGCCTCCACAGCTGTCTGGGGCAATGAATTCCAGAGATTCTCCACCCTCTGACTAAAGAAATTCCTCCTCATCTACTTTCTAAAGGTATGTCCTTCTATTCTGAGTTTTAGTAATGTAATTTGGGCACTGGGAAAATGTCATGTGTGGTAACATGCCTCATGAACACAAGTGCCTGAAACAGAACAGCTCTGTTCCAGAAGATCCAATTTCATGCCTGGTGCAACTTCACTCTAAAATGATCTCTGTTGCAATCTAATCTGTTAAAATTAGATTGCATAACACCTTAAAACAGGCGATACATGTTCCAATTTCTAGGTGTATAATTCCACACAGTTTGTTTCTCCATCACCCTTCCTGTGGGGTGATCAATCTGTTAAGTGCAGTTAACTTGGCTGAGAACAAACGTAACCCACCGTAAAGTAGAAGAAAGGCCTTCCTGTTCAAGGTGAGTTGCAGTCGGTCATTTATAGTTTGAACAACTGTTTCAGGGAATAAAAGTGAAAAAAACACTGCAAATCCCAGCAATCTCAAAAGAAAACAGTACCTGCTGCAGTCAAAATATTCACTGGTCTGTCGTATTTTCAGATGCTATCAGATCTCTCCATATTTGCAGCATTGCTCTTTTAACTTTTCTAGAAGTGTGATCCTTTCGCTAATGTACCATGGTTTATTTGTTAGAGCCATCAACTTTCCATCTATGTGGCGTTCCATTAAAAAATCTAGACTCAATAGCCGAGAAATTAATCTGTGTTACTTGACAAATTTGAGCGAGCCACTGATTGCCACAGTTTTGTGGATTTAGTCGGCAGTGCAGTACTTTCTGACTGAGGAAAAAAAAAGATAATTGAGCAATCTCACAGCCCTTCTTTACATCTCAGGTCCAATGACCCATGCGGGCAGTGAGAGGTCCACAGACGTCCAGCAGCTGACCAACGTTGCTGAGAATTGCTTTCTCCTGCCATGTTAGGCCAGGAAACCTATAACTGGAGTCTGGAAGAGTGGGTATGTAGATAATCAAATGGTGAAAAAGGAAAGAGTAGAAATAGATGATATTGAACTGGAGACCGAGAGAATTACAATGACAGAGGTACTTTGGCGGCAATGATTGAAAGCATTCATTGGATCCAGTTTATCAGTTGATCAGATTTATCAGTTTATCAGATACAGCAATATAAAGGGTTTAGGGAGTCAATGGTGCAGAATGTGTAAGGAGTGAAAAGATGGAGAGAATTTAATGGATGGCAATGATAGAAGGAATTCAATGGGTTCAATGAAAAAGGGGGTACAAATCGCTGCAAAGACAAAAGGTGTTCAGCAAAAGGCAATAGGAGAGGAAGTTCATTGGGTGGAAAGGGTACAGAATGTTCAGTGGGTGCAAAAACACAGAAGGTGCAGTGGGTGCAACATCCACATTTTGGGGGCAGCACAGTGGCGCAGCGGTAGAGTTGCTGCCTTACGCTGCCAAAGACCCAGGTTCGATCCTGACTACAGGGGTTGTCTGTACGGAGTTTGCACATTCTCCCTGTGACCGGATAGGTTTTCTCCGGGTGCGCCAGTTTCCTCCCACAATCCAGAGACCTGCAGGTTCATAGGTGAATTGGCTTTTGTAAAATTGTTCCTAGTGTGTAGAATAGAAGTAGTGTTTGGGTGATCACTAGTTGACTGGACTCAGTAGCCCATAGGGCACTGTTTACATTGAAGGTAGACACACCATGCTGGAGTAACTCAGCGGGTTATTGCAGCATCTCGGGAGAGAAGGAATATGTAACGTTTCGGGTCGAGACCCCACTAACGAGCACCAGGCCTTAATCTCAAACACCATAATATAACCCAACACGGCCTGTTTACATGTTGTATCTCTAAACTAACCTACACTAAAACTAATCAGAGTGCATTAGATAGGCTGGTAAAGACTGTGAGTGACATTGCAAAAGTATGCAATGGGTGCAATGATAGGGTGTGCAAAGAATGCATTGTCAATAAGAGGTCAGTGGGCAGCAATGGCAGAGAAAACTCAATGGTCCCAATGCAAGAGGGACTTCAGTGGGAGTTAATAGTAGAGAATACTCAGACGATACCAGGAATCTAGTGGCAAAAATGACAGTGAGTATTTGGTGGGTTGCAGTTATAGAAAGAGTTTAATGAGAGGAATGATAGATTTCAGTGAATACCATTGATGGCCAGGGTTCTCTGGGTCAATAGTAATATTCAGTAGGAGGCAAAAATGAAGGTTGCCAAGTACGGTAAGTGCTGATGAGAGCTATTCAGTGGTGCAGTGTACGCTGAAGTAGACCTTGGTTACTGCTGGGGTTTTGCTAAGTCCACTTACAGTAAGAGTCGCAGAACACAGCAGCTTCAGCAAATATGTTTGTTCCAACTCTAACATCACGAGACTCCCTACACACCGTGCTTACATCTGTATATGTATCCACGTAATGATGTCACTATGTCCTCTGACCACATGGATATTTACATAAATACATACACTCTACTCCTTCCCTCATTCAAAGAAATATCTATAAACACCTCTCACAGTTACACATAGCCAATCTGGGTTCGTTCTCTTGAGTGAGATTCCTTAGCCTATTTGACCTCCTCATTTGTGCATGTCTCTGACATATTCATTCCTGGTAGACACAAAAAGCTGGAGTAACTCAACTGGTCAGGCAGTATCACTGGAGAAAAGGAATAGGCGGCGTTTCAGGTCGAGACCCTTCTTCAGACTCCCTATTCATTTTTGGCACTGAGGAGCTTGCAATCTCCCAGTTTCATGCATTGCTAAAGTGCTGGCCTATGCATCAATGCCAGGAATAGACTAATCATATCATATATATACAGCCGGAAACAGGCCTTTTCGGCCCACCAAGTCCGTGCTGCCCAGCGATCCCCATACATTAACACTATCCTACACCCACTAGGGACAATTTTTTTTTTTTTTATAACATTTTTACCCAGCCAATTAACCTACATACCTGTACGTCTTTGGAGTGTGGGAGGAAACCGAAGATCTCGGAGAAAACCCACGCAGGTCACGGGGAGAACGTACAAACTCCTTACAGTGCAGCACCCGTAGTCAGGATCGAACCTGAGTCTCCGGCGCTGCATTCGCTGTAAAGCAGCAACTCTACCGCTGCGCTGTATATTATTTCAGTGCTTACAATGTGAGTCTCTTGCAGTGAATATCTAAACTATATGGGCATAGCTGACATGATTTTCAACAAAAATCTAAAAAGAATAGGGCCACAGGTTTTGATGCTTTGACTGTGATCTCTTTTTTGATTCTTGCACTTGTTCACTGACCTGGTGACTTCAACTCACTCATTCAGTTCCAATTTTCTTTAAGTCAAAATATTGAAATCTGCCCTAGTTGCCTCCTTTTTAGCCTCCTCTTTATTAGGTTGTAGCATGCTCAATAACTTGCAAGGACAATGATGCATTAATAGCTCTGCCAGAGTGAAATTAGGAAGTGGAATGTGTTGTGCAGTTCAAAGAAGAGGTTAGTCAATTGATAATTTATTGAGAAGTTAGCATAATTCTGAAATATTTGCTTCCTTAAAGCTACGTTTAATGCACATATGGGAACTCTGTGCTGCCCCATTAGAAGCACGGTGATACAGAGGAATCAATAAATGTTTGATGTGATTATTTTGTGTAAATAAGTGCAACAAAAATGAACCGTGATCCATTGCTAAGTACTCGTTCTACTGGGACACCATGCAAAGCAAAGATCCATCTGTACTCTTCAATACGCATCCATCTGTAAAATAAGGACCCAGATGTCTGACTTCCTTCCATTTAGAGTGTACATCAAAGAGCAAAGGAAATGGTTATTATCCTTTTTAACAAAAATCACATGAATTTATTGGAATGATTGATCTGATCATATTTGTAGGGAATTTCTTTTAGACATTTTGCTTTGATTTGTTGGCAAATTCATGGGGTAGAGTGATAGTCACAGAGACGTAGAGTGATAGAGTCATAGAGACATAGAGTGATAGTGTCATAGAGTGATTGTGACTCTGTGACACTATCACTCTGTGACACTATCACTCTGTGACACTATCACTCTGTGACACTATCACTCTGTGACACTATCACTCTGTGACACTGAGTGTGGAAACAGGCCCTTCAGTCCAACTTACCCACACCAGCCAACATGTCCCACCTACACTAGTCCCACTTGCCTGTGCTTAGTCCATACCCCTCCAAACCTGTCTTATCCATGTACCTGTCTAACTGTCTCTTAAACGATGGGATACTCCCAGCCTCAACTACCTCCTCTGGCAGCTTGTTCCATACACCCACCACCCTTTGTGTGGAAAGGTTACCCCTCAGATTCCTATTAAATCTTTTCCCCTTCACCTTGAACCTATGCCCTCTGGTCCTCGGTTCCCCTACTCTGGGCAAGAGACTCTGTGCACCTGGGTATTGTTTACTTTTTATTTCTCATTGTATTTGAAATATGCTTGGAGAGTGTATTCAAAGTGCTGCATCACAAACATTTCCCTGATTTCTATGAAACTCTGCATACAGACACAATTCCCTCCAACCTTTCATCAATATTTGGCTAGGTCACAAACTCCATGGCTTGCAAATTTACAATTCCTGTGTGTATGATATGTGACTCATCCTTATATGGAGAGCTCTGTGAACGACTGCATTACCTGTCTCAGTTCTCCCCAGTCTCCCCTACCGACCTCTCTGAACTCCTCACAGGAATGAAAACTGCCACCTGCTCTCTGGACCCCATCCCCTCCAGCTTTGTCAAGGCCTGCCTTCCTGCTCTCTCTCCACTTATCACTGCAACAATAAACTCCTCCCTGTCCACTGGCATCGTCCCACCATCCCTCAAAATCGCTGCTGTCACCCCTATTCTGAAAAAACCTGGACTCAACCCTGACACCCCAAACAACTTCAGACCAATCTCCAACCTACCCTTTTTGTCCAAAGTTTTGGAACGCGCTGTAGCTTCTCAACTCAAACATCACCTCTCTACCAATAACCTGTATGAAACATTCCAATCCGGCTTCCGCTCCAACCACAGTACTGAAACTGCACTCCTCAAAATCACCAACGACCTTTTCCTCTCCTCTGACGCTGGCAACCTCAACATTCCCATCCTCCTCGACCTCAGCGCCGCCTTTGACACCATAAATCACTCCATCCTCCTCACCCGACTTGAAACCACCTTTAACATCACCGGCACTGCCCTCTCCTGGATCAAATCATACCTCTCCGACAGGCACCAGTTCATCTCCATTAATAACTGCAAATCCTCCCCCAAGGTGTCCCCCAAGGTGTCCCCCAAGGTTCAGTTCTCGGCCCCCTCCTCTTCATCCTGTACCTGTTCCCACTTGGTCAATTAATCCGCTGTCATGGTCTCCAATTCCACTGCTTCGCCGATGATATCCAGCTCCTCATCTCCACCAAGTCAATCTCCACCGCCACACACACTATCCTGACAAACTGCATCACTGAAATAAAATCTTGGCTTCAAATCAATTTCCTCAAACTAAACTGTGACAAATCCGAAATCGTCATCATCGGACCAAAAACGCCCACCAAATCCACCCACAACTTCACCCTCAACATCGACGGTTTCTCAGTATCCACCTCCCCTCACATCCGGAATCTTGGCATCATCTTTGATCAAACCCTCTCCTTCGACAAACACACTAAACACATCACCAAGACACCCTTCTTCCACCTCAAAAACATCGCCCGTCTCAGTCCATCCCTCTCCTCCACAGCTGCAGAAACCCTCATCCACGCCTACATCACCTCCCGTCTGTACTACTGCAACAGCCTCCTCTATGGTTCACCCTCAAAAATCATCAATAAACTCCAATACATCCAGAACTCCGCTGCCCGTCTACTCACCCACTCCCCGACCCGTGACCACATCACCCCCGTCCTTTACAAGTTCCACTGGCTCCCCATCCCCCAGAGAATCCAGTACAAAATCCTCCTCATGACCTACAAAGCCCTCCATAACCTGGCCCCATCCTACCTGACTGACCTCCTCCACAGACACACTCCCACCCGCACCCTCCGCTCTGCTGCTGCTAACCTCCTGTGTCCCCCCATCCGGACCAAACTCAGATCCTGGGGGGACAGGGCTTTCTCCATCGCTGCTCCCACCCTCTGGAACTCACTACCCCAAACCGTCAGAGACTCCTCCTCACTCACCACACTCAAAACATCACTGAAGTCTCACCTGTTCAGCACCGCCTTCAATCATTGACCGTCGCTCCACCTTATTCTTCCTTTTCTGTTTGATTATTTACTTATCTTTATGTTATATCTAATATGTAAAGCGTCTTTGGGTTTCTAGAAAAGCGCTATATAAATGTAATGCATTATTATTATTATTATTATTACGTCCCCTTATTAAAAGTTTAATCAGCTGATAATTCAACCAAGCTTAATTTGGACGTTCATCCAAGGTTGTCCCTCGTCTCGAAGTATGCCTACAGACCTGTTTTATTATCACAACATGCTGAATCACCTGAGAAAATACATTGGCTGTTAACAGCAAATCTTCATATACAAGTTGTAGTATGAGAGTTATATTTTCAATATTAATATCAGATGATACATACAGTAATCTGAACATATCCGCCTTTATATATAATACTTGTGCAGTTTCTGCTTTTGTAAATCAATCCTTGTCTATTATCACTGGTCACCTCAATTAAGTTTCCTATGAAGATTGGTGACTAAAGACACTGGTTGCCAAAGCATATCATACACTGCATCTTTCAAAACCTTGTCCTGATTGTCTTGAGATAAATCATATTCTTTATTCATTGAAGACTAAAATGCTTTACATAATGGAAAAATCTTCCGCTCTACTGGCATCATCAATCAAAACTGTGACCTTAAAGTTGTCACACGGTATAGTTATATGTGACATAGATACCGCACTAAGTAAATTCTCTGTTATCTGCAGCAATTATAATATTGTGCAGATATCCTTTTTGTGACTACTTAGAGGAAGCCAACTCAAGAGAGAGCTGGATAGAGCTCTTAAGGATAGCGGAGTCAGGGGGTATGGGGAGAAGGCAGGAACGGGGTACTGATTGAGAATGATCAGCCATGATCACATTGAATGGCGGTGCTGGCTCGAAGGGCTGAATGGCCTCCTCCTGCACCTATTGTCTATTGTCTATTGTCTAACTCTCTCATGCTGATGTTGCCTTTGAGACTTGCACTAAAATAAATATTCTCCAGACGGTCAGCCTCACGATGTTCATTCAGCTACCCCTCCATGTTCTTCCTATTAGACTTCCAGGAGATAATCACTCCACCTGCTGACCTACTGCTCTGCTTCCCACCCCTACTCATTTCCTTCATTCCATCATTCCCTCTCACCTCTTGATTCTCTGGTATTTCCAGTATGTTTTTGAGTCTTCATTGTGAAGTCAGATACAAATAAATTGTCTGTTTTCTTTGCCGTTTCTTTCTTCTTCATTCTAAATCTTCCAACTGTTTTAAGGAGACCCATATCTACCCACACAAGAGTTTTTATCTTCAAATAGCTCTTGAAGCTGTATTTATATTTAATCTCATGTTCTATCATAATTTTTGTAATCGGTTTTATTTGTCCTCCTTTGCTGAATTTTAATATGCTTCTATTGCTCACATGTAATATTATTTTTGGCAGCTTAATAAGCCTTTCTTATTTGATACTATCTTGGGTACAATGATGGAGCAAGTTCAGTGTATGCAACGGTAGATGGGTTCATTGAATGCCATGGTGGGAATTTGTGGTGGGATAACAGAGGGTGTTCAGTGAGTCAGCACTAGAAATAATTTAGTGAGTGCAATAACAAGGCTGTTCAGTAGAAGCAATGTTAGAGAAATGATGGTGTCTACAATCATATGGGGAGTTCACTGACAAAGATGGAGATAGTTCATTTAATGTGCTGGTATAGGAAATTCAATGTGTTCAATGATACATGATGTTTCATGGGAGGAAATGGGTGGTAGGTATATCGAACAAACTGCCAGAGGGGGTAGTTGAGGTAGGTTCAATAACAACACAATGCGGGCAGGTGGGACTAGTGTAGATGGGGATGAAGGACCTGGTTCTGTTCTAAACCTTAAAAATGCTAAACCCTGACAGTGAGTTCAATGAGAAGGTAGTAATGGAAATAGACAGAGCTTGAATGGTTCAGTGGTACAAAGTTGAGGCATTGACTTGTGCTGTACATTGAGTGGCAATAATGGAGAGGGTTCAGTAACTCCAATAATAGCCAGTGTTCCATGGCATCAGGAGACAATGGAAGCTTCTTCAAGAGCACACATTTGTTTTATTCAGTCTACAGACATTATTTCTTTGCGCTGGAAGTTTGTTGTCAATCTTACTTCCCTTGCACTAAAAGTTAAACCGACACTCAATCTTTGGAGGAAGTTCACGAATGATCAGGTTGGGGATTTAATTATTGTTTCTACGAGTGTGGTTTTCTGACATTCAGTAGCTACTGGAATACATTTAGAACATCCTTATATTCAGATGTATGCAAATGCAAAAATGTTAAACCATAACTACACTGTTTAAAAAAAACACAATTTCACATTTACCATTTTCACTATCAGTTGCAATCAATCATTAAATCATTAACTTATTAGAATTATGTGCTTATTTAAGTACTACAGTATTGTGCCAAATAGTTTCAATAGGTTGATTATGAAAAACGATCTTCAAAAGTATTCAGTACCCTTCTTCAAAAGTTCACCGTAAGTGCACTAGTTATACACTAAAGGGGTCACTTTTAAAGGATAATAATGTGTCTGGGTTATGTTATCAAAGATCATTAATCATAAAGGTATCTGCAGATGACTTTGTTTTCTACTTGTGAAAATTTTCAATCTGGACGATCTATATCTCAACAGTTTTGTTTGATTATTGTTCAGCTGTAAAGTGTATCTGATTAATTGTTTCTGGCATCCAGTCAAAAGGCTGGAAGGCAGGGGGCTCAGAAACAGAGCCAAGCCCTGACAGTTTGCCAGACTGCAGCAGTTGAACAGAGCCCCTATTGTGCAATTGAGAAATCGGCCTAGAGTGCGCTCAGTATTTTCACCAGTTTTTTTCTCCTGTGACAGTGTGAAGAGCGGAAGTGAGCTGCTGGTTTCTCAAATGAAGCATGCTGTGAAAAGTGAGTGTACATTTGATCTCTGAAAACCAGATAGGTTATTAGTCTTAATCTCAAGGGGTCTGTTTGTCACGATAGGTTAGCCTCATAATAGCAAGATCCTGTTACTATGCCATTTACCTGGTTCTATGACCAATTGTGTGTCCTGTGAGGTGATTATCTTCATTTGCAATTGTCATAGTTTAGGAACTTCTTATACATGAATGTGATATTCTGAAAATATAAAGTAGCCGTATTACTGTAACATAGTTTTGGGTATCTTTGAAAACAAACATGTTTAATTTGAAGGCTTAGTCGTGATATTTCCAAGGCAACATTCAACTGAAAGCTGAAGTTCCAAAAAAGATCTTGCAGAAGAATAAAATTTCCACCATATTAAATAACCATACCTGCAGGTGAGAAATTAATATGGGCTCAGAAACTCCAAGAGGTACCTGAATCATTTGAAAAGCCACATTGTACTATGAAGTGTGCTTCCAGTCATATACTAAAACGGATACAGTGTCATAGGAATACACGTTGTATGCTGAATTTGACTGAGAAAAAATCATTTTTTTTAATGGTTAAACCCCTAAGCACGTCAAACACTTCAGGGAAAATTCTGGGTGAACCTGATGCATCATAATTAATGACTCATATCTGTCATTTGTGGGAGAAACTTACGATTACATGCAATCAAGTAACAAACTTCCCATTTTCTGTGGAAAGACCGAGCCCACATTACTTACCTCTCAGATTGATGAGCCAGGATTGGAATGTTCTGATGAAATGGAATAATTTGTAAATATTATTAAAATAAATGCTAAATGGTGCAATTGATGGGGCCCTTCCCTGTGGAATGGCCCCCACCTTTGATAGATTTTCTCCAGACATATGCGAGAGTGGGGCTAAGCCATGGCAATTACCAATGACCACTTCCAGTTTATTGCATCTCACCTCCTCAGCTTTCTCAGCTCATTCATTCCTGGCAGATCAATAAAACAGCCAAAGTCACGCTGACAGTTGAATTCTATGATCTGAGTGAGTCCTTTGGCCCAGACCTTCCAACTCGACACCAACCCTATTGCTGGGCGTTACCCACATTTTGCCACAATGGTATATTTCCGCTGCTTATGTTGGCCAAAGTCATTGGCAGCTACACCAGTGATCTTACCATTATCCAGAAATGCAATGATTTGGACCACTGACCCGGTGGTGAGTTCAATCTGGTGCAGGCATAGCAACAATTAATGAAATCGTGAATGAAATAAATGAATAGTGGAAAATAAGTTTCTCCATGTTAATTTCAATTTGTTGCATTTGAACAATGGAGTAGAATGCCCATAATAATCGTGAATAACTTAAATAATAAAACAAAATCTTTTCCATTTTAAATTACATTTTTAGAGTGTGAATGTGATTTTCAGTGGACTAACTGTAAAATGAAACATTTTTTTAACAGTTTTTAATCTTTAATGCACCACAAAAGTCAATAAATGTTTGAGAATGAGTAAGACATGCATAAACAATCAACAATGGTGGCTGCTGGTGAACCTGGGCAGGAAAGCGAATGGTATGTTGGCATTCATAGCGAGGGGATTTGAGTATAGGAGCAAGGAGGTTCTGCTGCAGTTGTACAGGGCATTGGTGAGACCACACCTGGAGTATTGCGTACAGTTTTGGTCTCCTAATCTGAGGAAAGACATTCTTGCCATAGAGGGAGTACAGAGAAGGTTCACCAGATTGATTCCTGGTGAAAGACTGGATAGACTCGGCTTGTACTCGCTGGAATTTAGAAGATTGAGGGGGGATCTTATAGAAACTTACAAAATTCTTAAGGGGTTGGACAGGCTAGATGCAGGAAGTTTGTTCCCGATGTTGGGGAAGTCCAGAACAAGGGGTCACAGTTTAAGGATAAGGGGGAAGTCTTTTAGGACCGAGATGAGAACGTTTTTTTTCACACAGAGAGTGGTGAATCTGTAGAATTCTCTGCCACAGAAGATAGTTGAGGGTTCATTGGCTATATTTAGGAGGGAGTTTGATGTGGCCCTTGTGGCTAAAGGGATCAGGGGGTATGGGGAGAAGGCAGGTATGGGATACTGAGTTGGATGATCAGCCATGATCATATTGAATGGCGGAGCGGGCTTCGAAGGGCCGAATGGCCTACTCCTGCACCTATTTTCTATGTTTCTATGTTTCTATGACCTCATAGAAGACACCAAACCAGGGACCACGCTGGAATTAAGAGCATAGTGCAGGACCAAGTAGACAGCAATTTTACGACTATGGAAGATTGGCACCACTATTGCTGCTCATCCTCCTCAATCCTGCATGAGGTATTACTTTAACACAACTACATCATCTTCTTGTCTCCCAGCTTAATAGAGCTATATTAATTTGGCTGGCTCAGCATTATCCATCCAACCGTAGCTGGTGCGATACTTCGTCTCATTTCTACATTGTCACATCCATAGTCCACCAAGAAGCTTTCCTTGGCCTCTTGCTTTCTCTCACTTGCCCTTCACCATCTTCCACGTGTATCGAACCCAGCCATAAATCTTCATTGCTTCAATTTTGTTAACTTTAGTGTCCAAAGTCTAGCTTGGAATTAGGTAAATGTTGGAAAGAGCACTTTGTTCTTACAGTAACAAGAAATTATTGGTAAACCTAGTTTGCATATTAACAGCAGACAAAAAATGGAGTACAATTCCCATACTAATCGTGGATCATTTTATAACAAAACCAAATCTACTGCATTAATAAGATGGCTTTCCAAAATATGAAAAGTTCACTATTTCAAAATGTGCATAAAAAGGGTCTAGATTATTTTCAGTATACAGTATTTTTCAATATTGCAACTAATTTCAATTACCTTACAGAACTACCTTTCTTTTCCTTATATGAAATTTAACAAGATCCGAGTAACTTGCTTTTCAGAACTATTTTCACGATAAGAGAACCACATGCTGATATTGCTTTATTTTATCCTTGTTACCTCCCAGTGATTTCTCTATTTCCATATTTGTAACCTCAGATTCCTTTGTCCTATCCTATTTCAACACTTTTTCAAGGGCTATGCATGTGCCTGCTTTATGCTTTTATCAAAAAATTATTATCAAAACCTCACATTTATATTGCAATTATTTTCCTTGGTCTACGTGTTTTTTAATGTCTTACTGTATTTTGTTGCAAATTTGTTTTGGCCTCACCTACTCATCACCCAACCCCTCTGCACCCTCACTAACTCATGACCAAATCTGGTGTCATCCACCAATTTTGAAATTGAACTTTTGAATCCCAAATTCAAATCCCGATAGTTTTTGCAAATATCGAACCATGTGGTTCCTTACCTAATATTCTTTGAATGCCCATTATTTAAACCTTTAGTCTCCAGTCTCCGTTTTCTGTTTTATAGCCAACTTGCTATCTATTTTGCTGCTTGTGTCCAGATGCTACATGTCCTATCCTTGGTCATGGTTCTACTTAGTGATATGTTGGGAATTTAAATATATTGCCTACTACATTATTCTTATGGACCTTCTCAATTACCTCTTTAAATAATTCACTTGATCCATCCCTTCTGAAATATATGCTCACCATTCATTATTATATTTTCAGTTTATGCAGTAGATGTCTTCCTGTTAAATGTTTGAGTCAGCAATTTATTCTGCTTCCTACCGCTAACTTCTAACTTCCTGGTGTTGTTCTGCCTCCATTCAGATCAACTCTAGTTCAACGACACACTTTCATTTTCTAACATATTTCCGTGTTATCTTTAGTACCTCTTCACTGACATATTTTAGTGTTCATGGATACACCAGACCAGAGATTTTATTCTCTTATTTTAATTACTTCATAATTACCACCCCTCTTTCAGACATAAACATGTTTCTATCTTTTTTTTTCATCTTGTTAAATATCATGTTTGCCATTAAAACTCACCTGATAAATAACAAAGCAGTTTCCTGGCATGACAGGCAAGTCTATAAACAGAGACTTTTATGTCCCGCTCAGAGCATCCCAAAATGCTTTAAAGATGTGTAATCAGTATTTTAAGAAACTGCAAATATTCTTTCATGGGTCCAACCCTTCACCTGATTTTTCTTTCTATGTTTCTATATTTCTTGATAATTATGTTTTGTACTCCCTCTTTCCTTTCATAATTACTATATTTTTACCTTTCCAGGGGCCACAACATGTGGGGCTTTTGTCATTTTGCTTTGCAAACATGCTTTCTTCGTGTACATGTCGGCAAGCCAGACAGGATTTAACAGCAGAGCCCAGAAGTGACATCAGGACTGGGGGTGGACAGGATGGAAGAAACACATCCATTCAGTTAGATTTCCCCATGCGGCTGGGAATGACAGGTATTCAGAATGAATGAGGTCTACTTCAAACCCCTCCACCCTGCCTGGAGGGAACAATTCTGAACTCTCGGTTTGACACTATCATGTTTAACTGAAGATGCTTTTTGAGCGTAAATCTTGTACATCTATTAGTTCAGGAAAAAAGCTGCATATGAGATTTGATTTTCCACCTTTTTCCATTATGATAAGCATTTAGATGCAATTTATATCCACTCATAATCCAACTCCCAGCAACAATTTCATATGTTCCCCTTTTCACGTCTATCCTCTGTACTCTCTATACGTTCCAGGCCAAAATGCCATATAAAGTTACATTTAAGTTGTTTGACAGTTGTAATAGATAAATTATATAAATTGGGTTTCATGTTGCTCTCTAGTGTTTCCACACCATTCCTCTTCCACTGCTTCCCAGAGAAACGGACACATAATGTATCATTTAATGACCTGAAACTGTTTTTGTTATCTTTTTCTTTCTGTATTTGCAGTCTGTCCTGCTGCATTGGCAGAATTCTCTGTTTCTGTTTAACATTTGTTTTGTAGTTTGTATTGCTCTTAATATTATTGACAAAAGCAATCTTAGAATTGTGTAAGGTTTTATGATCATGTTAAAATTTTGACCAGTAATAATAATAATAGCAAAGTAGGGATCCCGGCTTAAAATCATTCTCAATCAGCACATTAGAAATCATGAAGAAATAGCCATATTTTTTCATAAAGGAAACATGCTAAACCTGTGGCGATTTCCAGAAAGAATCAGAGCTCTTTTTGGCAGAGAACTGATTGGCCCCAATTTCAGTATAAGCTTGCAGGTCAATTTCAAAGTAAATATGGCCATATTTCTTGCGTGCCAGTAGGTGAATGTTTATGTACCAGAGGGAATAAATCATTATAAATATGTCTATTTATTGGCAAATAGTTTAATGACGGCAGAATGATTGAACAAAAGGATTTCCAGTGGCCAGAGATCCTAGGGTGACAGAGGAACTGAAGGAGATTCACATTAGGGAGGAAATGGTGTTGGGTAGACTGATGGGCCTTAAGGCTGATAAATCCCCATGGCCTGATGGTCTGCATCCCAGGGTACTTAAGGAGGTGGCTCTACAAATTGTGGACGCATTGGTGATTATTTTCCAATGTTCCATTGATTCAGGATCAGTTCCTGTAGATTGGAGGGTAGCTAATGTTATCCCACTTTTTAAGAAAGGAGGGAGAGAGAAAACGGAGACCAGTTAGTCTGACATCGGTGGTGGGGAAGATGCAGGTACAGCAGGCAGTGAAGAAAGCCAATGCAATGTTGGCCTTCATAACAAGAGGAGTTGAGTATAGGAGCAAGGAGGTCCTTCTGCAGTTGTATAGAGCCCTAGTGAGACTGCACCTGGAGTACTGTGTGCAGTTTTGGTCTCCAAATTTGAGGAAGGATATTCTTGCTATTGAGGGCGTGCAGCGCAGGTTTACTAGGTTAATTCCCGAAATGGCGGGACTGTCATATGTTGAAAGACTGGAGTGGCTAGGCTTGTATACACTGGAATTTAGAAGGATGAGAGGGGATCTTATCGAAACATATAAGATTATTAAGGGGTTGGACATGTTAGAGGCAAGTAACATGTTCCCAATGTTGGGGGAGTCCAGAACCAGGGGCCACAGTTTAAGAATAAGGGGTAGGCCATTTAGAACGGAGATGAGGAAAAACGTTTTCAGTCAGAGAGTTGTAAATCTGTAGAATTCACTGCCTCAGAAGCCAGTGGGGGCCAATTCTCTGAATGCATTCAAGAGAGAGCTAGATAGAGCTCTTAAGGATAGCAGAGTCAGGGGGTATAGGGAGAAGGCAGGAACGGGGTACAGATTGAGAATGATCAGCCATGATCACATTGAATGGTGGTGCTGGCTGGAAGGGCCAAAATAAAATGTTCTGGAAGAACTCAATGGGTCAGGCACTATTTGGGGAGGGAATGAACATGCGACGTGTCAGTCTGAAGGCGGCATTGGAGAGGGTCCAAAGGAGCTTTACATGAATGATTGGGATAACATACGATGAGTGTTTGACGGCACTGGGACCATACTCGCTAGAGTTTAGATGAGGGGGGGCCTCATTGAAACTTACTGAATAGTGAAAGGCCTGGATAGAATGGATGAAGAGAGGAGGATGTTTCCACTAGTGAGAGAGTCTAGGGCCAGAGGCCATAGCCTCAGAATAAAAGGACGTAGCTTTAGAAAGGTGAGGAGAAATTTCTTTAATCAGAAGGTGGTGAATCTGTGGAATTAATTTCCACAGAAGGCCGTGCAGGCCATGACAATGGATATTTTTAAGGTGGAGATTGATAGGTTCTTGATCAGTAAGGGTGTCAAGGGTCAGAACATCAAAGTCAAAAAGTCAAAGTCAACTTTATTGTCAATTTTCAGTTAGTTTACACAAACAGAAAATCGAAATACCGTTTCCCACAATCCCGAGGAATAAAGTGCATTAAATTAAGTTAAAATTAAAAAGGCACAGCAAACAACAGTCAATATATACAGTTTAATAAAATATAGTCACTTCAATGAAAAAAAGATGAAGATGAATATATCACAATCAAAAATAATGAACAGTAGTGCAAAGCCTGTCCATAGCAGCGTTAAAAAAAAAGTGTCTGGTGCTGGATGTGCGTGTGTGTGGGGTGTTAAAGTCCAGGTCCAATGGGGGCAGGGGAGAGAGGAGGGAGGGAGGGGAGAGAGTTCAGCATCCTGACAGCCTGGTGGAAAAAACTGTTCTTTAGTCGGGTGGTGCTCGACCTCAGGCTGCGAAACCTTCTCCCTGAAGGCAGGAGGGTGAAGAGGCTGTTGGAGGGGTGGGAGGGGTCACCCACAATGCTCAGTGCTTTGCGGGTGAGGCGGGTGGTGTAAAGGACCAGCAGTGTTGGGAGTGAGGCGCCAGTGAAACATAGAAAATAGGTGCAGGAGTCGGCCATTCGACCCTTCAAGCCAGCACCGCCATTCAATATGATCATGGCTGATCATCCAAAATCAGTACCACATTCATGCTTTCTCCCCATATCCCTTGATTTCATTATGATTGATCAGCCATGATTGAATGGCAGAGTAGACGATGAGTCGAATGGCCTAATTCTGTTCCTATGACTTATGAACTTATGAAGAGTCCCAACTCCAAATGTCACCTGTTCATTCCCTCCACATATACTGCCTCCAGCACTTTGTGTTTCGCTCAAGATTCCAGCATTTGTAGTTCCTTGTGCTTCCAGGCATATTTTCTATGCAGGATGTTTTGGGGAAAAAATACCTTTTAAATGTTGTAACAAAACATCACTGTAGTGCACATTTATCTTGGTTATATTCTGGCAAATTATTACTTTGCATCCTTCAGATAATACACTGGAAGTTGCTGAGGCACAGTGTTCATCTTTTGAGGAGCACTAAGTCTGCTAATGTTAGCATGAAAATATGAAACAGATTTGCTTGTGAATGATTGAAAGAATGGGGATTAGTGATTTTTTTTAATGGGATTTAATCCTTCCATTTGATGGGCTGAATATTCTCAGAAGGTAGACACAAAATGCTGGAGTAACTCAGCGGGACAGGCAGCATCTCTGGGGAGGAATGGGTGACGTTTTGGGTCGAGACCCTTCTTCAGACTGATGTCAGGGGAGTGGGCGGGACAGAAATAGAATGTAGTCTGAGACAGTAAGACTGGTGGGAGAACTCAGAAGGGGAGGGGATGGAGAGAGAGGGAAAGCAAGGGCTATTTGAAGTTAGAGAAGTCAATGTTTATACCACTGGAGTTTTGCTACCCAAGCTAAATATGAGGTGTTGTTCCCCCAATTTGCGCTGGGCCTCCCTCTGACAATGGAGGAGGTCCAGGACAGAAAAGTCAGTGTGGGATATTCTCAGAGTTTCTGTCAACTGTCATGATATCATACATTTAATCTCACTGAAAATACAAAGTCAGAGCTGGTTTTGGGAGAATCTACATTTGGTTTCAGTGAGTTGATGATATGTGCCTTCTTCATGTGATACATAACTTTTGAAAAGAAGAATCACTATTTACAATCAATCAATTTGTATTCTACCTTATGAAGTTAAAGGCCCATTTTTTACTCCGGGCATGAGTTCAGTTTAGTTTAAAGATACAATATGGAAACGGACCCTTCAGTCGACGATCGATCACCTATTCAAATTAGTTCTATGCTCATTAGTTCATTCTCATCCACTCCCGACACACTAAGGACAATTTACAGAGGCCAATTAACCTACAAACCTGCGCAAACCAGCAGTTGTAATTCAGTTTAACAGTAGGGGGAAATGAGATCAGAGGGAGGTCTTGCATTCCCTCTCTTTCCATCTCTCCCCCACCCTAGTCCTGCTATTTTCTCTGTTCGTATCCCTTCGTTATCACCTATTCCACAGCCAACAATGGACCATTGTGGGTTTGATAGTCATCTGTGCCCACTCTGATTTGTTCTGTATTATAAGTTCATAAATCATAGGAGCAGCATTAGGCCAATCGGCCCATCAAGTCTACTTTGTCATTCAATGATGGCTAATCTATCTTTCCCTCTCAACCCCATTCTCCTGTCTTCTCCCTGTAACCTTTGACACCCTTAATAATCAAGAACCTGTTAATCTCTGCTTTAAAAATACCCAGTTACTTCTTTTCATTCCTCTAGTTTCAATGTCCCCTGCCCCTTAATCTGAAGAATGGTCTCGACCCGAAATGTCACCTATTCCTTTTCGCCAGAGATGCTGCCTGACCTGCTGAATTACTCGAGCATTTCGTGTCTATCTTTGGTATAAACCCTGCATCCTTCCTACACATTTCCTGCCTTTTGCTGTAAGACTCAGACAACATTCAGACATGGGCTGTTAAATGGAAAGCAACATTTGCTCTACTGAAATTCCAGGCAATGACCACCTCCAACCATAAAGTACTTAACCACCCATCCGGGACATTAAACCATCGCTGAGTCGCACATCATTAACATCTGAGGGAGTAAACAACGTAGCTACAACAGTTCAAAGTCTGGACAGCCTGCAGTGAGTGACTTACATAGAAACAAATAAAATAGGTGCAGGAGTTGGCCATTCAGCTCTTAGAGCCAGCACCACCATTCAATATGATCATGGCTGATCATCCAAAATCAGTACCCCGTTCCTGCTTACTCCTCATTATCCCTTGATTCTGTTAGCCTTAAGACTCTCTCTAACTCTCTAGCTAAGAGAGTTAAATAGATCTAACTCTCTTGAATACATCTGTCTCATGATATGTACGTTCTTCATGTGATACATAACATTTGAAGAGAAGATTAACTATTTACAATCAATTTTTATTCTACCTTATGAAGTTAAAAGCCCATTTTTAACTCTTGGCATGCGTTCAGTTTAGTTTAGAGATACAATATGGAAACTAACCCTTCACCCACGCTGACCATTGAATAATTTTGTATTGTTTTTCTGCTGACTCGTTAGAAAGCAACAAAAGCTTTTCACTCTACCTCGGTACACGTGACAATAAACTGAACTCAAACTAATATGCTTACTGAAGCTCTCTTGGAAGTTTAAGTTATGATACTTATATTGTTTCCATTTCCTTTCCCTCACTGTTCCCATCAAATTAGATCAACAAGTTTTCAACTCATTCTAAGCTTCTTGTTCAATAATATTTCGGCAGGAGTATATCTTGTTGTGGAGGGGTAAGATTTAAAAGCTTTGAAAGAATGCTGCAAATTTGTGTTTTGTGCCCATGTTTGCTCAAAACTCTGTAACGTTCTCTCTTCAATACCTCCTCTAACATGTAAACAGACCTCTCCGAATCTGGGTGATCATCGGAAGTGGAACAGAACTTCACTCCATTGTCCTTCATGAACTGTTCAAACTGAAATAATATAAACTGTGGAATATGACTTCGATCAATGCTTCACTTGAAAGAACCTTTCTGGTTGATGGAAGAAAAGAAAGAGATAAAAGGGCAGGATGAGTAAGTGCAGTAAGAAGGGTGGTGATTATTAGTGACAGAAGAATGACAAAGGACTAGGCCCTTCAGAATACTGAAAGAGGAGCTAGTGGGATATCAAAGGTGGTAACAATTGGGAAGGATGACCCATTGAAAGCAGAGGTTGGTGTGGTGGAAGGTGAAGGCCGTGGAAAGAAATGGTACTTTCTATCCTTACTTTGTCCAAGAGCAGAGGTGCAGGAAATAGATGAAATACTATCAATGACTATCATCTATGATTATCATAATCAATTGTTTTGTTTTCTGCTGGAGGACAATGCATTCCATTTGTCTGAATGATAACTGGCTCTTGGTTAAATATTTGCCAATGTGTCCCTTGCAAAGACATAACAATCTACAACTATGGCAATATTTATCTCGATGACACAATTAATGTCCTTATTTTAATTTTGAAACCTATTGGTTTTCATCAACACAAGTGGTGAATATTGTAGTCAAATTAAATTTATTGGATTGCACATCCATTTGCAGTTTCCCACTGGAATTGTATCCCTTCCATTAAGACTTTGCTTGATTGCTACTGTGTTCCGTCTGGCCTTGCACGCAGAGGTTATGTGCCACTGATTGAAGCAATGAAAGCATCTTGCAGCTCTAAACAGACAAGCTTGAACTGAGTGGTCCCATGCCAATGGTAGTAGGTTATTTCCCCAAAAGCATTTATTACACCTGTTATGTTTACATGACCCATTGCAGTACCTTTTCTACTGTTGTTTTGTAAACCTCATTAACACTGACGTTTTGTGCTTGATAAAACTTTTAGAGGCTGTTTTCATTTATGGGGGTATTCTGCTTGCCTGTTTGAATGCTAGATGGCACGTGTTTTTTAACATGGACTGGATAGTTTCATCCTTTAATCTACACTTATCTCATTCATAGTACAAAATTGCACCAAAGTTACAATCCCCTAAAAGGTTTCTTCCATCAAGGAACCAGAAAAGGCTGAAAACCAGGACCTCCAGGGCGGTTATCTCTGGTTTGCTTCCAGTTCCTCGTGCTGGTGAGGGCAGAAACGGGGAGACAGGGGATCTGAATGAGTGGCTGAAGAGCTGGTGCAGGGGGCAGGGATTTAGATTCTTAGACCACTGGGATCTGTTTTGGGGTAAGGGCGAATTGTACAAAAGGGACAGGTTGCACCTTAACAAGCGGGGGACCAGCATTCTGGCAGGTAGGTTTGCCACTGCTACACTCCAAAGACGTACAGGTATGTAGGTTAATTGGCTGGGTAAATGTAAAAATTGTCCCTAGTGGGTGTAGGATAGGGTTGGTGTGCGGGGATCGCTGGGCGGCGCGGACTTGGAGGGCCGAAGGGGCCTGTTTCCGGCTGTATATATATGATATATGATATGATATGGGTGGGTTTAATCTAAATAGTAGGGGGGAGACAAATTTGAAATACAAGGATGAAGTTAAAGGGAAAGAGAGTACAGGAAAAATTAAGAAAAACACCAGAATTAACGGGACAGAAAGCTCACAAAGGGATAGTAGACAATGGCCACGCGAAATAGGAATTGATGTGAAAGATGAGGTGGATAATGGATTAAAAGTATTATAAATGAATGCACAAAGTATAAGAAGTAAAGTGGATGAGCTTGAGGCTCAGTTAGAGATTGGTAGATATGACATTGTGCGGATTACAGAGACGTGGCTACAGGAGGATCAGGACTGGGAACTGAATTTTCAGGGTTATACGTGCTACAGAAAAGACAGGCAGGTGGGCAGAGGAGGTGGGGTAGTTTTGTTGGTGAAGGATGAAATTCAGTCCCTTGCGAGGGGTGACATTGGGACTGATGATGTAGAGTCGCTGTGGATAGAATTGAGGAATTGAAAAGGTAAGAAGACACTAATGGGAGTTATCTACAGATCCCCAAACAGTAGCCTGGTTATAGGGTGCAAGTTGCAGCAGGAGTTAAAATTGGTATGTAACAAAGGCAATGCCACTGTGGTTGTGGGAGATTTCAATATGCAGGTAGACTGAGAAAATCAGGTTGGTTCTGGACCCCAAGGAAGGGAGTTTGTAGAGTGCCTCCGAGATGGATTCTTAGAGCAGCTTGTACTGGAGCCTATCAGAGAGAAGGCAATTCTGGATTTAGTGTTGTCCAATGAAACAGATTTAATAAGGGAACTCAAAGTAAAGGAACCGCTAGGAGGTAGTGACCACAACATGATGTTTTAATCTGCAATTTGAGAGGGAGAAGGTTAAATCAGAAGTGTAATTGTTGCAGTTGAACAAAGGGGACTACGATGGCATGAGAGAGGAGCTGGCCAAGGTCGACTGGAAAAGGATCCTAGCAGGAATGACGGTGGAACAGCAATGGCAGGAATTTCTGGGCATAATCCAGAAAATGCAGGATCAATTCATTCCAAAGAGGAAGAAAGATTCTAAGGGAGTAAGAGGCAACCTTGGCTGACAAGGGAAGTTAGGGATGGAACAAAACAAGAAGAACAGGTGCATAACATAGCAAAGAATAGTGGGAAGCCAGAGGACTGGGTAACTTTCAAAGGACAACAGAAGATAACAAAAAGGCACAAAAGATGAAATACGAGGGTAAGCTGGCCAAGAATAAAAAGAAGGATCGTAAAAGCTTATTTTAAGAGAAAAAGATTAGTAAAGACAAATGTGGGTCCCTTGAAGACAGAAACAGGTGAAATTATTATGGGGAACCAGGAAATGGTGGAAGAGTTGAACAGGTACTTTGGTTCTGTCTTCACTAAGGAAGACACAATCTCCCAGATGTACGAGAGGAGAGAGGTGCTAGGGAGACGGAGGAACTGAAATAAATTTGCATTAGGTGAGAAATAGTATTGGGTGGACTGATGGGACTGAAGGCTGATAAATCCCCAGGGCCCGATGGTCTGCATCCCAGGGTACTCAAGGAGGTGGCTCTAGGAATCGTGGATGCATTGGTGATCATTTTCTAATGTTCTATAGATTCAGGATCAGGATCAGTTCCTGTGGATTGGAAGGTAGCTAGTGTTATCCCACTTTTCAAGAAAGGAGCGAGAAAGAAAACGGGGAATTATCGACCAGTTAGTCTGACATCAGTGGTGGGGAAGATGCTGGAGTCAATTATTAAAGAAGTAATAACGACGCATTTGGATAGCAGTAAAAGGATTGGTCCAAGTCAGCATGGATATATGAAGGGGAAATCTTGCTTGACTAATCTTCTGGAATTTTTTGAGGATGTGACAAGTAAAATGGACGAAGGAGAGTCAGTGGATGTACTGTATCTTGACTTTTGGAAAGCCTTTGATAAGGTCCCACACAGGAGATTAGTGGGCAAAATTAGTGCACATGGTATTAGGGGTACGTTATTGACCTGGATAGAGAATTGGTTGGCAGACAGGAAACAAAGAGTATGAATAAACGGGTCCCTGTCAGAATGGCAGGCCGTGGCGAGTGGAGTGCCGCAAGGCTCGGTGCTGGGGCCACAACTATTTACTATATATATAAATATTAATGATTTAGATGATGGAATTAAAAGTAATACTAGCAAATTTGCAGATGACACAAAGCTGGGTGGCAGTGTGAACTGCGAAGAGGATGTGAGGAGATTGCAGTGTGACTTGGACAGTTTGAGTGAGTGGGCAGATGCATGGCAGATGCAGTATAATGTAGGTAAATATGAGGTTATCCACTTTGGTGGCATGAACAAGGAGGCAGATTATTATATCAATGGTGTCAGATTAGGAAAAAGGGAAGTGCAACAAGACCTGGGTGTTCTTGTACACCTGTCACTGAAAGTAAACATGTAGGTACAGCAGGCAGTGAAGAAAGCTAATGGCATGTTGGCCTTCCTAACGAGAGTATTTGAGTATTTGAGTGAAGAGGTCCTTCTGCAGTTGTACAGAGACCTGGTGAGACTATATCTGGAGTATTGTGTGCAGTTTTGGTCTCCTAATTTGAGGAAGGACATCCTTGCTATTGAGGAAGTGCAGCGCAGGTTCACGAGGTTAATCCCCGGGATGGTGGGACTGTCATATGAGGAAAGATTGGAAAGACTGGGCTTGTATTCATTGGAGTTTAGGATGAGAGGGAATCTTATAGAAGCATATAAAATTATAAAAGGACTAGACAAGCTAGACGCAGGAAAAATGTTCCCAATGTTGGGGGAGTCCAGAACCAGGGCCACAGTCTAAAAATAAAGGGGAGGCCATTTAAAACTGAGATGAGAAAAAAATCGTTTTCACCCAGAGAGTTGTGAATTTGTGGAATTCTCTGCCACAGAAGGCAGTAGAGGCCAATTCACTGGATGAATTTAAAAGAAGGTTAGATAGAGCTCTAGGGGCTCAAGGAATAGCTCTAGTGGAATCAAGGGATATTGGTTAGAAGGCAGGCATGGGTTACTGATTGTGGGTGATCAGCCATGATCACAATGAATGGCGGTGCTGGCTCGAAGGGCCAAATGGCCTCCTCCTGCACCGATTTTCTATGTTTCTATGTTTTTTTTAGAACGACTGTTTTGTGTCTAATTGTCTCCCTGAATTTATAACTCTCCATGATTTCCAATGATCCTGAGTTGAAGGGTTTTCCAAATTCTCCAATACTTTGTAAAATAGAATGGTATAGGTTTACCAGCATCATGTAAGTCTCAGGGACTGTTCCTACAGACAAAATGAACTTTTTTGTTGTTGAACATTGCTTCTTTCTGGGCATCTTTACCTTTACCCTACATTTCATTAACAACAATTATCTGGGAAACATTTCCATTCTTTCAATGCGTGAATTAAAGGGCTCCACTTCTTTGTTATAGCCCCCAAGCAAAATAGCTCATATACCTGATCTGGTACTGGCCTGTTGCCTTATACTATCTGCAGCTCTGACAGTTATAAGGGTGGTCTGTAAATTTTTTGATAAGAAATCTCTTGCCTTCATGAGATTGTCAGGCCCAGATCAGCTACACGAATTCCTGTCTCACGCAGTGTTTCAATCCGAAATGCCACCTATTCCTTTTCTCCAGAGATGCTACGTAACCCGGTGAGTTACTTCAACATTTTGTTCCTTCCAGCATCCACAGTTCCTTCTTACACACTAATATCTGACTTGAATTCTACTTCTAAATGCACGTGGCTCTATTTTCTACTGATTAGAATTTTGGATATGGATGTAAAACAAAACGTTTACAGGATAAAACATTTGATGTGCATTCCTTAGTTACTGAACTCGACAATTTGAATTAAGTACAGCAAGAGGTCTTCTTCCTATATTTTTCAAATAAATCTGTGTTAAATTATAAATTTAAATTTATATTAGTGGATGATTGTAATTCAAATCCATTGTTGTGCATAGGTCTACCTGGAGATCCTCACCTTATTAACAGGTCTAGTTCACCTGGTTAAGTTGTGGAATTTGCAACAGACATTCATCTATTGCAAATGTAACTGTGTCTTGAAAACATGATCAGAGTTTGACATTGAATTGGATAAGGATCTATTCAACAGTCAAGGTTTTGTTCCTTTCTCTGGTTGACAGAGAAACTTGACCTCCCCGAATCTGTATTTGTCTAATATCTACAATTCAGAAACATAACCTTTTATTTATTTCCATGTCTAGGTTTTCTGCCTTTAACCTCTCAGTCTGAAATGGCAAAAATCTTCCAGCATTCTCGGCATGTGGTATCAATCATGTTTGCAATTTTCTACAACAGACTAAATGTGGCCTGGTGCAAATACTATTTTTTTAAGCACAGTTCTCAACAATGAGACTGACAGGAAGAATATTGAGAAACCTAATTACTACATCTAATGACTGTCTTTATTTGTGTTAAAGTTATACATACAGGCTACAGAGACTGATGAAAATTTTGTTGGATTTGAAAATTTGATACGTTGGAATCAGAAAGATTTTTTGTCCAGTTTCCAAATGTTAAACTTTCTTAAAATATACCAAGTTTTCAGAACTTCTGAAAATCATGATACATAAGGTGTTGGTAGGAGAGCCAGCAAAGACATCAAACATACTTTTACTTTGTTGGGTAAGTGTGTCAAAATCCATGAAAGACTAAATTGGAAGTATTGACAAATCCAAGACACCATCACTGGTTGAATGCATCTGCAAGCGTTGATAATAAATTCAATAGGTATTTATTTTTCAACAGCAGTGAGTTGAATTAACACCCAGCATGTTGCTTGCTGAGCAACATTGAGCCAAGTATTCGTATCTGATGGTTACCTTCTCATTACTTGTTAAGTAGACAGCTGCCATAGTAAAGAATCAAGTCAGACCAATGACTGATCTTTTAGTATGTGATGATGCAGAGCAACTTTGGTGAATGTATGAAGTAGAAGAGTAAAAGGGTTGCTTCATGTGGTTCAGGACATATACAGAAAAGAGACAGAGATCAGTCTCCTTTTTGCTCTTGGCTGGGGCAGTAAGGTGCACTGCTCCACTGAAGGAATGTAGAGAAAATGTTAAGAGATTGCCCCAGAAATAAGGAAACTAGGTGTTTTTTAATTGGTTCCTGGAAAATAAATATATCATGTTTGCCTTTGACACCACAGATGGATAAATAAATAAATGTGCCCTCACACATACCACACTTACATAACTAAATAAATCATGCAATTAAGATGGAGGAAGGCAACCTTTACAGTGGGATTTTTTATAGGAAAGCCAAGACACACACATGCGCACACTCTCACATTCTTTCACACTGTCCCATGCATATTCCCTCTCTCTCCCTCTCTCTCCCTCTCTCTCCCTCTCTCTCCCTCTCTCTCCCTCTCTCTCCCTCTCTCTCCCTCTCTCTCCCTCTCTCTCCCTCTCTCTCCCTCTCTCTCCCTCTCTCTCCCTCTCTCTCCCTCTCTCTCCCTCTCTCTCCCTCTCTCTCCCTCTCTCTCCCTCTCTCTCCCTCTCTCTCCCTCTCTCTCCCTCTCTCTCCCTCTCTCTCCCTCTCTCTCCCTCTCTCTCCCTCTCTCTCCCTCTCTCTCCCTCTCTCTCCCTCTCTCTCCCTCTCTCTCCCTCTCTCTCCCTCTCTCTTTTTTATCATCCTTACCATTATGATTTTTTTTCAGTAATATTTTGTAGCATCAAAATACATTTCAATTCAGGGTTTCTTTTAAACACTCTCGATCCATACTCATGTAAAAACGATTTACCCTATCATGTCTATATTGAGTCTAAACTAACAAACAGAAATTAATCCTACGTTTTGCTCTATTATTTATGCCAGCTCTCAGAATAGTCCCATCAATCCTGTTTCCCCTATTATTTCCCAGTAACCTTTCTTCTCTCTGACAAGCCCATCAACAACTGTGGAACCTTCTGCCACCCACCTACAACATGGGTAATTTAACAGCAGCCAATTAACATTGGCATGTCTTTGGGATGTGGGGGGAATCCAGAGCACCTGGCAAAACCCAAACATTTGCAGCAAGAATGTGCAAACACTCCTCACGGACACCAGGATCAGGACACCAAGGTCAAAATCATATTCAGATCCATAGAGGCAACAATTCAAACAGCTGCACCGCCATGCCACATGCAATGGTCAATTCAAAAAGCGTTGTATTCTGTATCACTATTGTTGTTGTAATTCTAATTATTAAAATGCAACACCCTATTATGCCATTTCCAACCCAGTATACACAATTTTAGCTATAGGTTCCCATGCTTATGCAAATTTACTGAAAAACAAGAAATATATTATTGACTGCTTTGATTGCTCTTTGTTGGCAGTTTCTACAAATTGTGAAGTGGATTTTGAAATTGTTTTCCCACTTACGCAGAGTATCTTTGAAAGTGAAATCAGGTCATCAGTTGAATCATTATCCTGCCTGTCTGACTTTAGCCTTCACTGATTAGCCTTTTTCATTCCAACAGTTCTACCCTTTGATGCTTCATTATCATCTTATTATTATAATATGATCTACTTGCGAACTATCTGATGTTTAGTCGCAAAAGTTCTTCTATTCTAAAGTTATATATTTGTCAATGTTGATTTCCCTAAAATATTGCTGCCTCCCTTGTTAGAAACATAGAAACATAGAAAATAGGTGCAGGAGTAGGCCATTCGGCCCTTCGAGCCTGCACCGCCATTCAATATGATCATAGCTGATCATCCCACTCAGTAT
Organism: Rhinoraja longicauda; assembly: GCF_053455715.1. NCBI lineage: Eukaryota > Metazoa > Chordata > Chondrichthyes > Rajiformes > Arhynchobatidae > Rhinoraja > Rhinoraja longicauda. The sequence continues at coordinate 82,682,856 of NC_135953.1, read as the reverse complement.
CCTGTACCTGCCTTCTCTCCATACCCCCTGATCCCTTTAGCCACAAGGGCCACATCTAACTCCCTCTTAAATATAGCCAATGAACTGGCCTCAAAGATCATATAGCAGGAAGGATTTGTGGATTTTTTCAGGAAATTGTTTTCTACTTTGTTCACTTCTACCTGAAGATGGTGTATTTCATTCAACAATCACCAACAACATTTCTTTGTTGCATTTGAAATTCTCTCTATAGTTCTATAACTATCCTCATTCTATGACACAGCTTACTGACCTACAATGAATGTAAAATATTCCATTATTTCCCTTCTTTTAGAAATATGGGATGTGGTTTTAACACAACCACAACTTTATGTGCCATATCTCCTAAATATCGGCAAGCCTAAGTGCAGACTTGAAATCGTCTCGTTGAACACCTCCGCTCTGTCCACCTAGGCCTACCTGATCTCCCGGTTGCTAAACACTTTAACTCCCATCCCATTCCCACACTTGACCTTTTCTGTCCTGGGCCTCCTCCACTGACAGAGTGAGGCCCAACGCAAATTGGAGGAACAGCACCTCATATTTCACTTGGGCAGCTTGCAATCCAGCGATATGAATCTTAGGCAGCTTACAACCCAGCGGTATGAATATTGGTTTCTCCAACTTCAACTCTTGCTCTCCGTCTCACCCCATCCTAGTTCTCCGACTAGTTTCAGTGTCATCCTGATTAAATATTACTGATTGTATGCCTCGTAGTCACCTTCCCTTCAGCTAACAATGTAGCATTCTACATTTCCTTGATCATTGTCACCATTGATCTGTGTTTCCACACCTTACCCATTGATATCTCTGTGCCTCCCTCTCCCCTGACTCTCAGTCTGAAGATGGGTCTCAACGCAAAATTGCACACATTTATGTTTTTTTAAATCATTTAACAAAATGTGGTAAATTCAGAAATTATTGCTCATCTCTCTCTGTTATTGATAATGTGGCAGTTAACCATTTTGAAATACAATCGTCCTCCCAGTGAAGGTACTTCCACTTTAGGAAATGCTAGAAATATTCAGCAGGCCAGGGCACAACTGTGGGAAGAGAAACATTTCAGGTCGAAGACCCTTTGTTCGAACTGACATGTTCTAATGAAGGGTCTTTGACCTAAAATGCTAACTCTGTTTCTCTTCCTGCAGATGCGGCCTGACCTGCTAAATACTTCCAGTATTTTCTGTTTTTTATTTTATTTCCAACATCTAAATCTTTTGGATTTTACAGATGTTCCCAATATTGGGTACTGGATTCAGGGATTTAAATTCAGTGACAATGTAGGCATGGTGATATATTTTTTGTCACAAAGGTTTGTGACTTGGAGGGGACCTGCAAGTAGTGTCTTAACTTACTTGGTGCCCTTATTGACAAGAGAGGTTGCAGCTTGGAAGGTGTTTCTGGAGAAGCCCAGCCAAGTAACTGCACTGTGTTTTGTAGATCGTACGCACTGCAGCCAGGTTGAAACAGTGGTCAAGGAGTTGAATATTTAGTGTGGTGGATAGATGCCAAGCAAGTGGCTGCTTTGACCCAAATGGTGTTGATTTCCACGATTGATGTTAGAATAGCAGATATCCAGGTAAGTGGAGAGTGTTCCATCCTATAGATGGTGGGAAAACCTATCGGTGTCAAGAGTTGAATCACTCATTCATATTGCCTTTCATATTTATATGGCTGGTGCAGTTGGGTTTCTGGTCATTGGTAGCAATGAAAACATTGAAGGTGTGGGCCTTAGTAATGGAAATACCATTGAGTGTTAAGGGTAGGAGGATAGACTCTCCCTTATTGATTGTTACCTGGTAGTTAAGTAGCATAAATGTTCCGTGCCACTCATCAATCCACACTGGGTATTGCCCTGTGTATGCAGGAAAGCACTGCTTAATTTTCATGCAAATAGATTGTATATTGTGTAATCATCAGTAGCCAACCCCCCCCCCCCCCCCCCCCACCTATGACTTGTGCAAGGCAGGTCATTGATGAAGCAGTCTCTAGTCCATTTTCCAATTTTTGTCATTCAATCTTCCTTTAATTATCTATCCAACCCAGTTGTGAATGCATTCCATAGTTCTTTCCAAAACGCACCAAGTGGAATCATATCAAATCAAGTTTATGGTCACATGCACAAGTGTGGTGGGGTACAGTTAGAATGAAAATCTTGCTTGCAGCAACACTGCAGGAGCATAGGCCCCAAAAATACACAAAAACATAAATTATAGGAGGCAATGAAAAAAGACTGTGCAAAAACAAGACATTAGTGGAAAACACAATTAGGAAAACACGTCCATGGTAGTGCATAAGATGAGCTGTAGTGTTCTGTTGCTGTCAGGATTAGAATTGAGCAGATTGGTTCAAGAACCTGATGGTTGTAGGAATGTATCTGTTCCTAAACCTGGTGGCGTGGGACCTCTTTACCACTTGCATGATGGTAACAGTGAGCAGAGGGCAGTGCCTGGAAGGTGGCAATCCTTGAAGATAGATGCTGTCTTTGTGAGGCAGCACCTCACGTAGATGCCTTTGCTGGTTGGGAGTGCTGTGCCCATGATGGGCTGGGCTAAGTCCATTACTCTCTGCAGCCTTTTGTTTTTCTGTGTATTGGAATTGCCGTACAAGGCCATGATTCAACCAGTCAGGGTATTTTCTACACTTCATCTGTAAAAGTTTGTTAGCGTATTTGATGACCTCCAAATCTCTTCAAGTTTCAAAGAGAGTAGAGTGCTGGGCCCAGGACATGTCATCGGAGATGTTAACACCCAGGAATTTGAAGCTGCAAACTTTCTCCACTGCTGATCCACTGCTCTCTCCACTGCTGACCCATGAAATCTGACATGTGGCCTCCTGGCTTCCCTTCTCTGAGGGCAACAATTAATTCCTTGGTTCTGCTGATATGAGCAAGAGGTTGTTGTTGCAGCACCACTCAACAATGTGTTTAGAGTTTAGAGATACAGTGTGGAAACAGGCCTTCAGCCCACCGAGTCCGTGCCGACCAGCGATCCCCGCACACTAACACTATCCTACGCACACTAGGGACAATGTCCAATTTTAACATGCCAATTCGCCTACAAGCCTGTACGTCTTTGGAGTGTGGGAGGAAACTGGAGTTCTCGGATGTCACAGGAAGAACATATAAACTCCCTACAGACGACACCTGTAGTTTGGATCAAACCCGGGCCTCTGGCGCTGCGAGGCAGCAACTCTACCGCTATGCCACCGAGCCACCCCTTGGAGGTGTTCTTTCTCTTTCCCGTACACTGGCTTATCACCACCTGTGATCTGAGGTTTCATTTGAGGTTTCCTGCTATAAACCCGCTCCATTCTTCCCCAGGCCAGGGTGACTTCAATCTACATATAGATTGGGTGAACCAAACTGGCAGGGGTGCTGAGGAAGAGGATTTCTTGGAATGTTTGAGAGATGGTTTTCTAAACCAACATGTCGAGGAACCAACGAGAGAACAGGCCATTCTAGACTGGGTATTGAGTAATGAGGAAGGGTTAGTTAGCAGTCTTGTTGTGCGAGGCCCCTTGGGCAAGAGTGATCATAATATGGTAGAGTTCTTCATTAGGATGGAGAGTGACAAAGTCGATTCAGAAACAAGTGTTCTGAACTTAAAGAAAGGTAACTTTAAGGGTATGAGGCGTGAATTGTCCAAGATAGACTGGCGATTGATGCTGAAAGGGTTGACGGTGGACATGCAATGAAAGGCATTTAAAGGTCGCATGGATGAACTACAACAAGTGTTCATCCCAGTTTGGCAAAAGAACAAACCAGGAAAGGTAGTGCATCCGTGGCTAACAAGGGAAATCAAGGATAGTATTAAAACAAAAGATGAAGCATACAGATTAGCCAGAAAAAGTAGCATACCAGAGGACTGGGAGAAATTCAGAGTCCAGCAGAGGAGGACAAAGGGCTTAATTAGGAAAGGGAAAATAGACTATGAGGGAAAACTGGCAAGGAACATAAAAACAGACTGCAAAAGCTTTTATAGATATGTCAAGAGAAAAAGATTAGTTAAGGCAAATGTAGGTCCCTTGCAGTCGGAAACAGGTGAATTGATCATAGGGAACAAGGAGATGGCAGACCAATTGAACAAATACTTTGGTTCTGTCTTCACTAAGGAAGACATAACCCGTCTGCCGGAAATAGCGGGGGACCGGGGGTCTAATGAGATGGAGGAACTGAGGGAAATCCAGGTTAGTTGGGAAGTGGTGTTAGGTAAATTAAATGGATTAAAGGCAGATAAATCCCCAGGGCCAGATAGGCTGCATCCCAGAGTGCTTAAGGAAGTAGCCTCAGAAATAGTGGATGCATTAGTGATAATTTTTCAAAACTCTTTAGATTCTGGAGTAGTTCCTGAGGACTGGAGGGTAGCTAATGTAACCCCACTTTTTAAAAAGGGAGGGAGAGAGAAAACGGGGAATTATAGACCAGTTAGCCTAACATCGGTAGTGGGGAAAATGCTAGAGTCAGTTATTAAAGATGTGATAGCATCACATTTGGAAAGTGGTGAAATCATCGGACAAAGTCAGCATGGATTTACCAAAGGCAAATCATGTCTGATGAATCTTATAGAATTTTTCGAGGATGTAACTAGTAGAGTGGATAAGGGAGAATCAGTCGATGTGTTATATCTGGACTTTCAAAGGCCTTCGACAAGGTCCCACATAGGAGATTGGTTTACAAACTTAAAGCACACGGTATTGAGGGTTCAGTTTTGAGGTGGATAGAAAATTGGTTGGCGGACAGGAAGCAAAGAGTAGGAATAAACGGGTCCTTTTCGGAATGGCAGGCAGTGACTAGTGGGGTACCGCAAGGCTCAGTGCCGGGACCCCAGTTATTTACAGTGTATATTAATGATTTGGACGAGGGAATTGAATGCAACATCTCTAAGTTTGCGGATGACACGAAGCTCGGTGGCAGTGTTAGCTGCGAGGAGGATGCTAGGAGGCTGCAGAGTGACTTGGATAGATTAGGCAAGTGGGCAAATGCATGGCAGATGCAATATAATGTGGATAAATGTGAGGTTATCCACTTTGGTGGCAAGAACAGGAAAGCAGAGTATTACCTGAATGGTGACCGATTGGGAGAAGGGGAGATGCAACGTGACCTGGGTGTCATGGTGCACCAGTCATTGAAAGCAAGCATGCAGGTGCAGAAGGCAGTGAAGAAAGCGAATGGTATGTTGGCATTCATAGCAAGAGGATTTGAGTTTAGGAGCAGGGAGGTTCTGCTGCAGTTGTACAGGGCCTTGGTGAGACCGCACCTGGAGTATTGTGTGCAGTTTTGGTCTCCTAACCTGAGGAAAGACGTTCTTGCCTTAGAGGGAGTACAGAGAAGGTTCACCAGATTAAACCCTGGGATGGCGGGACTTGCATATGAGGAAAGACTGGATAGACTGGGCTTGTACTCGCTGGAATTTAGAAGACTGAGGGGGGATCTTATAGAAACATATAAAATTCTTAAGGGGTTGGAGAGGCTAGATGCGGGAAGATTGTTCCCGATGTTGGGGGAGTCCAGAACCAGGGGTCACAGCTTAAGGATAAGGGGGAAGTCTTTTAGGACCAAGATGAGAAAACATTTCTTCACACAGTGAGTGGTGAGTCTGTGGAATTCTCTGCCACAGAAGGTAGTTGAGGCCAGTTCATTGGCTATATTTAAGAGGGAGTTAGATGTGGCCCTTTTTGCTAAAGGGATCAGGGGGTATGGAGAGAAGGCAGGTACAGGCTACTGAGCTGGATGATCAGCCATGATCATATTGAATGGCGGTGCAGGCTCGAAGGGCCGAATGGCCTACTCCTGCACCTATTTTCTATGTTTCTATGTTTCTATGTTAGCCTCCTTCTGCAGCAATAATTTCATGAGAGAGATAGGAATGTTGCCAGGCCTCTCTCAGTGGGTGCAGAAGGAAAATTGGACTTGACCCTTGATGGGAAATGCCGCCCATAACTCTGTCCACGTGAACCTGTTTATTTGAAAATACGGCTGAGAGAGAGAGAGAGAGAGAGAGAGAGAGAGAGAGAGAGAGAGAGAGAGAGAGAGAGAGAGAGAGAGAGAGAGAGAGAGAGAGAGAGAGAGAGAGAGAGAGAGAGAGAGAGAGAGAGAGAGAGAGAGAGAGAGAGAGAGAGAGAGAGAGAGAGAGAGAGAGAGAGAGAGAGAGAGAGAGAGAGAGAGAGAGAGAGAGAGAGAGAGAGAGAGAGAGAGAGAGAGAGAGAGAGAGAGAGAGAGAGAGAGAGAGAGAGAGAGAGAGAGAATGAGAGAGAGAATGAGAGAGAGAATGAGAGAGAGAGAATGAGAGAGAGAAAGAGAGAGAGAATGAGAGAGAGAATGAGAGAATGAATAAGAATATCAGCTAACCTTAGCTGTTTCAGAGGTCACCTTCCTGTATGGGAATCAATGACTTGTGTTCATCATCCGCTGTTTAAGTAGTTGGATTTTCAGGTCACAAATGGGCCTGATCTGTCTGTAAAGCTAGATTCTCCCTGCACACACAATACCAAACAGATCACAATGGTGCCTGTAAAGGACGGAAGTTATTGCCAGAAGTGCTCAGCTGTTAAACTGAGATCATCTCATCTCTTTCTGAAGCAACGGCACAAAGCACATTGAGACAATCACTTTTTGTCAGGCTGTCAGATTAGAAAATGTGGCATAGAATAGCATAAGCAAAATGGAAACTTCTCAGTTACACCGTGGAATCTTAATTCCTATCTCATCAGCCTGCTGTCATTTATTTTCAAGTATGATGGACAGGACCAAAAATAATTTATATGCCACAAGGGAATTATAAAGAACTCTTCTGACAGGTACATTTTGTTGAACGCTGTGTAAAGAAATATATAAAGAGCCATCTCATGTCTTTTAACAGTGGCTTAATGGTCTCTACAATTGCTGCGAAGGTCAGATTTGTGCTTTCTGTGAGAAAAATAAAACATTTAATGGTGGGGTAACATTGCAAAAGGTATTAAGTTTGGTGACGGCACAACGCTGGAATTCAGCTCAGTGCTGTGTTTGGTCCTTTCTGGTGTAGCAATGTATGTATCCTCAACAATTTGAGCTTCCCAGTCCCTTAATTGCTTTTCTGGACAGTGAATTTTTGGTCAACCAACTAATGTACTTTATTGCAGGAGCAGAGAAAATGATTGCTATGCTGTTTCATTTAGCCATTGCCTTCTGGGATCATGCAGTACAAAGGCATTCTCAACCGGAGCATCCACCTTTTTCAACCTGTGCAGCTCACTACCATTCTTGTGCAGATGATTGCCCTTTGTTTGGCAATGCAGGGATGGGAGATGGAGGAAAAGTAGATTATCTTTTTCAAACAAGTTGGAGTAGCTCAGTGGGTCAGGCAGTATCTCTGGAGTAAATGAATAGGCGACGGGACCCGACTGGAAACATCTCAACCGAAACGTCACCTATTCCTTTTTTTCCAGAGATGCTGCCTGAACCGCTGAGTTAGAGTCGTCGGGTATTACAATAGGCCTTTTGGGCCATACTTTCCCACACCAGCAAAAATGTCCCAGCTGCACTAGTTCCACCTGCCCGCATTTGGTCCATATCCCTCCAAACTTGTCCTATCCATGTACCTGTCTAACTGTTTCTTAAATGTTGGGATAGTCCCAGTCTCAACTACCTCCTCTGGCAGCTTGTTCCATACATCCACCACCCTTTGTGTAAAAAAGAAATACCCTCAGATTCCTATTAAATCTTTTTCCCTTCACCTTGAATCTATGTCCTCTGGTCCTCAATTCACCTACTCTGGGCAAGAGATTCTGTGCGTCTACCTGATCTATTCTACTCATGATTTTATACACTCAAAGTTACTCCAGCCATTTGTGTCTGTGTTCGGTTTAAAACAGCATCTGCAGTTCCTCCCTACAAATGATCTTTTTCAAAGACTGTTGATAAAATAGATCTAAAGTTAAACAAATCCTGTGCGGTTGAATAACCAATTTATAGTTTTCTTTTCCAAAGACAATTCTCAGCAAGGACTAGATACCCAGGGCACCTGAAAAAGGGGTTTCAGCTTTGGTTTTCTTTCTGAGGAGCCAACTGCAGGATTCCCTCCTCTAAATGAATCTTAATAAAGCATGTTAAGTTTTCCATTTCATGTTAGAGCTACTGTGTCTGTGTCAGATCATTTTCCTCTACCATTACTAAGCTGGGGGGGTAGTGTGAATTGTGTGAAGATGCAATAAGGCTGCAGGGTGACTTGGACAGGTTGTGTGAGTGGGCGGATACATGGCAGATGCAGTTTAATGTAGATAAGTGTGAGGTTATTCACTTTGGAAGTAAGAATAGAAAGGCAGATTATTATCTGAATGGTGTCAAGTTAGGAGGAGGGGGAGTTCAACGAGATCTGGGTGTCCTAGTGCATCAGTCAATGAAAGGAAGCATGCAGGTACAGCAGGCAGTGAAGAAAGCCAATGGAATGTTGGCCTTCATAACAAGAGGAGTTGAGTATAGGAGCAAAGAGGTCCTTCTACAGTTGTACCGGGCCCTGGTGAGACCGCACCTGGAGTACTGTGTGCAGTTTTGGTCTCCAAATTTGAGGAAGGATATTCTTGCTATGGAGGGCGTGCAGCGTAGGTTCACTAGGTTAATTCCCGGAATGGCGGGACTGTCGTATGTTGAAAGGCTGGAGCGATTGGGCTTGTATACACTGGAATTTAGAAGGATGAGGGGGGATCTTATTGAAACATATAAGATAATTAGGGGATTGGACACATTAGAGGCAGGAAACATGTTCCCAATGTTGGGGGATTCCAGAACAAGGGGCCACAGTTTAAGAATAAGGGGTAGGCCATTTAGAACGGAGATGAGGAAGAACTTTTTCAGTCAGAGAGTGGTGAAGGTGTGGAATTCTCTGCCTCAGAAGGCAGTGGAGGCCAGTTCGTTGGATGCTTTCAAGAGAGAGCTGGATAGCGGAGTGAGGGGGTATGGGGAGAAGGCAGGAACGGGGTACTGATTGAGAGTGATCAGCCATGATCGCATTGAATGGCGGTGCTGGCTCGAAGGGCTGAATGGCCTACTCCTGCACCTATTGTCTATTGTCTATTGTCTATTACTAAGTGCGTGCGTGCGTGTGTGCGTGTGTGGTTGAGCATACTTTTTCTCATTTCACGATCGGCCCTCTATGCTTTTTAATCAATTGCTTACTTCCTTTCCCTATTCTCTCTCTGTTCCATCTATCTATAGCTTTAGCGGTCAGCTCGTTTAATGCTCCACTAATCTTAATAATGATGAATTAATAATGCAGAAACTAATAAAGCTCTTTGGCTAATCATTGTTTAAAATTTCACATCAAATTATCCCAGATGAATCGTGAATCAAATGATCTATAATTGTTTACGAACATATTGCCACATGGCACATGATACATGGATAGGACAGGTTTGGAGGGATATGGACCAAAAGCGGGCAGGTGGGATGTGTAGCTGTGGATCAGCCTGCATCGGTGGGAAGAGAAACAGAGTTAACATATCAAGTCATACTCCCTTCTCACCAAAGGACTTAAATTTGAAATGTTTCTCTTCCCCTAGATGTTGCTTGTGCTGCTGAATACTTCCAGCATTTTCTGCTTTTATTTAAGAGAGTAGCATTTCCTGTTTCCATTTAAGGAAACACAAAACAGTAAGATGCTTGGAAGTGCAGTGGAATCTATTGCAGTAATTGTCTATCCTCTCTTCATTTCCATCAATCTACTAATGATGGTTTCATAAAGTTTCAAAAAGCACAGTAAATTTGGATGCAAAGTTAAAAATATTGCAGCTGTCAAAGATAGTGAAGGGCAGACGTGTTTCCATGTACTCTTTAAAATTACCACCTTGTTAAACTGCTCTCCGTTATTCTTGGTATTATTTTCATAATGTAATTACTTTCAAAACCTAAGTATTCAATAAAAGCGTGTACTGATGCATCCTGGATATTATCAGTTGGAATAGCAGTGTGTCTTTGTTCAAACCCAGACTGCCAGTTTCTACTGTGCATTGAAAAGGAGATTTGAGATTAGGTTAAGTAACATTTTCCACCTCAGAATTAACATGTGCGATATTTGAGGGTTATATTTCAGATTTTTACTTGTTTTATAAGGTTGCATGGTGTCTAGCCACCTTTCTGTTGAAAATAGCAGGTAATCCATTTTCACTTCATCCTCGGTGTGAGTTACGTGGCAGCAAAGACCACAACTTCATTATGAAATTGTTAGCAACATGCTGAGGGTTTCCTTGAGGTCAGCACCCACTGTGTCGGCACAACCTTGACTGCAAATTCAGCTGAACTTTTGTTCACCCCCAGAGTTTTAATTTCACTCTATGTATTGTAAATATAAAAGTGTGGGGTTTTTTCCAAGCTGGATTTTGGATGAGAACATATTTTCTGTTAACTCCTCTTGTAGTGTAAAATGCTGACAAGTGTATGCATACGGTGCAAAATAGACTGAAAATAAACCATTTACTTGGATAAGGAAATGAAATATAATAATCCTTCAGTGTGAGCAACTCTGTTGTGCTGGGATTGAGTCCCAAGCATTCAATAAAACCCATGTAGTGAAGGCAGTTTGTTAATTCCTTGGACTAACTGATCAGTTTACTGGGTTCTTATGACTAGACAGACAGACATGCAGTTTATGTAACCCCATTACCTCTAGTCTGTCGACAGAGTCAACACTCTCACAACACACTTGCAGATCTCCAGCCTGATGACCCAGCGCCAAAGTGATACACAGAGAATAAAGAGGCTTTAGTAGTAGCCGGAATTATTCACATTGCCTAGAGCAGTCAGGGTATCTTTTTCTTAGGAGGATATTATGTTTTAAGATATTTTGCTTTCAGCACACATGAAAAAGGTCTAATTTTAGATAAATTTAACAATGAAATTGCATAAATAAAGTTATCATGAACAACAGAAAATCTTTTCATGTACAAAGACTTTGCAAAATTATAGCACAAAGTTTAACACATCAAACATGCCTTTGAAATATTGAAATGTTTGTCTTTGCGATGAGAGTGTCAATTATTTTTAAGCAATAAAAACATTGAATGTTGAAATGCCTTTTGCGATGATGACAGGATAGAATTCTTGGCACATGTGCACATGAGGAGCTGAGGAAATAGAGAGGGAAAAAGGGGCCTTGGGTACGTGCAGGGATCTCTAATGGTGGCGCCATAGATAGGTAAGTTAATGAAGAAGGCCACCACCTTTTCTACCTTGCTTTCGTTAGGCAGGACATAGAATATAAGAGCTAGGAGATTATAGTACAATTTTATAATACATTGAAAAAATACATCAAATGCCAGAGTAACTCAGTGGGTCAGGAGAACATGGATAGGCAGAGTTTTGAAGGTCGCCTATCCATGTTCTCCAAAGATGTTGCCTGACCCATCGAGTTACTCCAGAACTTTATGCCTTGTTTGATAAACCAGCGCCTGCAGTTCCTTGTGTCTATATCTTTATAAGATATTGATGAGGCTGTAGGTGAAGTATTGTGTACAGTTCTGGTCACAACAGTGGACGTTAGTCACTGCATTGGAGAGGGTGCAGTGGAGATTAGCCAGGATGTTGCCTGAGATATTATGGTTTCATTTATGAGGAAAGACTAGATAGAGTTTGGTTTCTTCAGAGTGGAGAAGGCTAAGGGGGGGAGAGGGGACCTTATAGATATATACAAAACTATGAGGGGCATAGATGGAGTGTATAGTTTTTTTCCCTATAGCAGACCCATCTAAAACCAGAGGGCATAGGTTTAGAGTAAGGGATGAGAGACAGATTTCAAAAGTCAGTTGCTTTTAATAGCAGCTGGCTTAGAGTCATATAGCACATAAAAAGCCTTAGCCCAACTCATTCATGGCAACCAAGTTGCCATATCCAAACTAGTCCCATTTCCCTGAGGTTAAAAGGGGATCTTTATCACTATCTATCCATGCTCTGGTATTTTATTTCATTCTTCACATGTTTAAATTATAATGTTTTATTTTTAATTGTCTCCTGTATATCTTGTTACTTGCGAGCAAAGCACCAAGGCAAATTCCTTGTGTGTGTACATATTTGGCTAATAACATTTATTCAATGCAATTCAATTCAATGAGTTACTCCCAGGACCTTTAAGTAGTAGTTGGACAAGCAAGTGCATCACCAAGGCATGGAAGATTACAAGCCAAGTACTAATCAATGGGATTGGCATAAATGGGGCCTCAGTCGGCATGCATAACTGCACCTGGGCCGAACTGCCTCCTACTGTGCTGAATGACTCTACTACTGGAAAGGCATTTCACTGCTGCATCCAGCCAAAGTTACTTCCCTTCCCAAGACCTGGGATACCTGAGCCCGCAGCTATTAAAAGCAATTGTCTGTTGAAATCTGATGCACCCTGCCTTAATTACATGTATAAATTACTAATCCTTGTTTCAAAAGCACGTAATTTCCCTGCTTACTACCCTGTGCCAGTTAAGGCAGAAGTGGTAATGTTCACTTCAGCATAAGGCTCTTTTCAAATGTTTCATGATTTAAGTACCCTCCCCACCCTTTTCTTGTTCACCTTGTTGAAGGCAAGGGCTTTTGTCAATGAGTTAACGTTTCATGAATGAATCTTTCATAAATCAGTAGGACTAGATTTTCATCTTAAATATTCCTTGTCCAGAGCTTTAAACTGCAACACTAGACTTTGGGAACATGAGGCATATGGCCACTTTCATGACACTCATTAATTTATCGCAGGTAGTTTACATTAGTAGGCTTTTTGCTGCGCATTCATTTTTTTATTTTGCTGATATTGTTTGTATGTGACTCAGGTTTGCAAGCTTGAAAGGAAATCTGAATGGAGTAGGTTAGCTACTGAATGGAGTGGATTAGCTACTGAATAGACCAAATCTAAAAATGAGAAATTATACCAAATCCAGTTTAGATGGATTCCAGTTCAGTCTGAAGAAGGGTCTTGGCCCGAAATGTCACCCATTCCTTCTCTCCAGAGATGCTGCCTGTCCCGGTGAGTTACTCCAGCATTTTGTGTGTATCTTCAGTTTAGATGGGTTGGTTGATTGTTCCCTCAGTCAGTTTTCTTTTCTGAATTGAGCCAGGATGGTCTCACTCCAGCTCATAATAAGATCATGTGGCGGCTGGACATGAAAATCTTTAAATGGCACCAGCCTTCAAATGTTGAAGCTTGGAAATCTGCACCACTGAAGCAATTGGAACAATTAAAGTGTTTGACCAGTCTACATTTTTGAAAGGATTAGTACATGCCAGTAGTTATTAAAATAACATTGGTTCACATTCATGCATGTGCATGTTTGCATTCACTTATCTGCAGTGAATTGTTTCACCAGATTAATTGAAATGGACTGTTTCAAAGTGTATTTATTTTACCTCCTTCCATGCACCCCATTCCTTTCCAGCTCATTAGACTTATCTTTGTGACGGCCAAAGTCTGTGATATTCAGAATTGTAGGGAAAACATTGTCAGAAAGGAAGATACTTACACCCAGTGTGGTCCTTAAGACGTTGCCATGCATTGTCTAGTATTGCTATTGCCATTGTTTTATTATTGTCACATGTAGTGAGATACAGTAAAAAGCATTGTTTGTGTGCTAGCCAGTCAAATTATTCTATACATGAATACAATTATGCCTTACACAAGTACAGCAGGTAGTGCAAAGAGAATATTACCAGAGGGTAGAATATAGTGTTACTGTATTGTGATGTTACAGTTACAAAGAAAAAGTCCAAACTCTGCATTGAGGTTGGCTGAAGGTCAGGACGACACCCTACCTTAAGGGAGGACCTTTCAGTAGTCTGATAATGACAGGGAGGAAGCTGTTCCTGAATCTGGTGGTTCATGCTTTCAAACTTTTGTATCTCAGGAATGACTCGGGTGAAAAAGGTCCTAGATTATGTTGGCTGCTTCCCAAGGCAGCATGTGAGGAAGCTTAAAATGTAGACGATGCTGATGATTGGGAGACTGGTCTGTGTGATGGACTGGGCTACCCCCATAACCTTCCGCAATTTCTTATGGTCTATGGCAGAGCTGTTGCCTAACCAACTTGTGATGCATCCCGATAGGATACTTTCTAAGGTGTATCCATAAAGGTTGCTAAGAGTCGTTGGAGACATGCCAAACCTCCTTCTGTCTTCTGAGGAAGAAGAGACTATGGTGTGCTTTCTTTGCCATAGTCTCAATGCAGTTGGACTAAGATAATTTGTTGGTGATATTTATGCTCGGAACTTGAAACTCTCCAAAAGTTGAATGTCATGTTTGACATGATTCAATCTGATGATGGTTGCATTCCTAATTTATTCTGAGTTAAATTAAACTTCAGGATCCTCTTGCTTGGTTAATGGTACTTTGAACATGCTGATCTTTTCCCCTTTGAAATGTTGGGATGCCTAGTAATTAGCCAAAAACGATTACAGACTTGAAACATGGATTCAATTATACAAATAATGACCAGCAAAAATATTTAGATTCTAAGCTTTTGTTCAATGATACTTTATTGTCACGTGTACTCGGTACAGTGAAATACTTTGTGTTGCATACAAGCCTGTAAAATCATATAGCAGACCTCACCTAGGTAGTTGTTGTTGTTTGTCCTTCGGGTTCGAAGATGACCATGACTTCATTTTCCGTTGGAGGATTGGTGACTGTGGGTCCGGAAGTAACTGGTGAGGCCAATCCGGGCCCGGAAGGCACGCCCACACGTAGGACACAAATGGATGGGTGCTGCAGTGGAAGTGGAGGTAGCCCGGGCCTTGCGCGCGGTGCGTTTCCTCTGGGCCTCTGCAGTGCGTCTGTTCTCTGCTGCACGGGCTCCTGTGGTGAGCTTGCAGCGCCAGGTTGGATGTTCCAGAGTAAGAGACTCCCAAGTGCTGAGGTTGATGTCCAAGTCTTTGAGGGACACTTTGAGGCAGTCCTTAAACCGTTTCTTCAGTCTTCCTACTACCTAGGCAGTACGTAAGTGTTGTCACATTTCTGATGCTGACAAGATTACAAAAGTAATAAAGTTACACTGAATAATAGCTCAGCAGTTCAGGTAGCAACTCTTGAGAACATGGATAGGTGACGTTTCAGGGCGGAATCCTTCTTCAATGTAATGTGTTTTTGGAATTTGATAGTTATGTGTTTTAATTTTCTTTCAAGACCCGGGTATAGCTGCAAAGGCTAATATTCAGGCAGTAGTAAGTGGCTTCCTTGATAAGGTGAAGTCTGTATTTAAAATAGAAAGAATGTTGACCTCAGAGTAGTAATAGCAGCGCATTTGGAAAGCAGTTGTAAAAGCAGCGCATTTGGAAAGCAGTGACAGGATCGGTCAAAGTCAGCATGGATTTATGAAGGGGAAACCATGCTTGACTAATCTTCTGGAATTTTTTGAGGATGTAACAAGTAGAATGGATAAGGGAGAGCCAGTGGAGGTGGTGTGTCTGGACTTTCAAAAAGCCTTTGATTAGGTCCCACACAAGAGATTAGTGTGCAAAATTAGAGCACATGGTATTGGGGGCAGGGTCTTGACATGGGTAGAGAACTGGTTGGCAGACAGGAAGCAAAGAGTAGGAATTAATGGGTCCTTTTCAGAATGGCAGGCAGTGACTATTAGAGCGCCACAAGGCTCGGTGCTGGGACCCGTTATTTAAAATATATATATATATTAACAATTTAGACGAGGGGATTAAATGTAACATCTCCAAGTGTGTGGATGACACAAAGCTGGGTAGCAGTGTGAGCTGCGAGGAGGATGCCATGAGGCTGCAGGGTGACTTGGATAGGTTGGGTTAGTGGGCAGATGCATGGCAGATGCAATATAATGTGGATAAATGTGAGGTTTGGTGGCAAGAACAGGAAGGCAGATTATTATCTGAATGGCGCCAGATTAGGGAAAGGGGAAGTGCATCGAGACCTGGATGTGTTTGTACATCAGTGACTGAAAGTAAGCATGCAGGTACAGCAGGCAGTGAAGAAAGCTAATGGCATGTTGGCCTTCATTGCAAGACGATTTGAGTTTAGGAGCAAGGAGGTCCTACTGCAGTTGTACAAGGCCCTGGTGAGACCGCACCTGGAGTATTGTGTGCAATTTCGATCTCCTAATTTGATGGACATTATTGCTGAAGAGGGAGTACAGCGTTGGTTCACCAGTTTAATTCCTGGGATATGGCAGGACTGACATATGATGAAAGAATATCTTTCACTTTTATTTCCAACGAGCAGAATTTTGTTAACCACCACTTCAATTATCAGTTAAGTAGCTAACTGAATGAAAAATGGAATTCCCTAAATGTGGTGAGTCAGCTGGACAGTGTGGTGAAGTGGTACAACATGATGCAGCTGTACCAGATATTGGTCAGACCAAACTTGGAGCACTATGTGCAGCTCTGGTCACCCTGCTACAGGAATGATGCCACAAAGTTGAAAAGAGTGCAGAATAGATTCACCAGGGATTTGTGGATGTATCATAGAGAGGTTGGATAGGCTGGGAAAATATTATCTTTGGAGTGTTGGAAGCTGAGGGGTGACTGTATTGAGGTGTTTAAGATTACGTGGGAAATGAGTAAAGTGAATGCTCACAGTCTTTTCCCCCAAAGGTAGAGGATTTAAATACTAGAAGGTACGTTTAGGTGAAAGGAAAGCGATTTAAGAGAGGCATCACGGGCAACCTTTTCACTCAGAGTGGTCTGTATCTGGGATGAGGCCAGAGAAAGCTGTAAAAATAAATAAAACTACAACTTTTGAAAGACATTTGGACAGACATATGTACAGTGCATTCAGAAAGAATTCAGAGCCCTTCACTTTTTCCACATTTTGTTACGTTACAGCCTTATTTTAAAATAGATTAAATTCATTTTTTATCATCAATCTACACACAACACCCCAGAATGAAGAAGCGAAAACAGGTGTTGAGAAATTTTTGCAAAGTAATTAAAAAGAAACAACTGAAATGTCACATTTACATAAGTATTCAGACCCTTTACTATGATACTCAAAATTGAGCTTAGGTTCATCCTGTTTCCATTGATTATCCTTGAGATGTTTCTACAACTTGGTTGGAGTCCACCAGTGGTAAATTAAATTGATTGGTCATGATTTGGAAAGGCACACATCTGTCTATATAAGGTCTCACAGTTGACAGTGCATGTCAGAGCAAAAACCAAGCCATGAAGATGAAAGAATTGTCCGTAGACCTCCGAGACAGGATTGTGTCGAGACACAGATCTGGGGAAGGGTATAAAATAATTTCTGCAGCATTGCAGGTCCCGAAGAGCACAGTGGCTTCCGTCATTCTTAAATGGAAGAATTTTGGAACCACCAGGACTCTTCATAGAGCTGGCCGCCCGGCCAAACTGAGCAATCGGGGGAGAAGGGCCTTGATCAGGGAGGTGACCAAGAACCCAATGGTCACTCTGACAGAACTCCAGAGTTCCTCTGTGAAGATGGGAGAACCTTCCAGAAGGGCAACTATATCTGCAGCACTTCACCGGTCAGGCCTTTATGGTAGAGTGGCCAGACAGAAGCCACTCCTCAGTAAAGGCACATGACAGCCCGCTTGGAGTTTGCCAAAAGGCACCTAAAGGACTCTCAGACCATGAGAAACAAGATTCTCTGGTCTGATGAAACTAAGATTGAAATTTTTGGCCTGAATGCCAAGCATCACCTGGCCATTACCATACCTATGGTGATGGTGGTGGCAGCATCATACTGTGGGATGCTTTTCCTCGGCAGGAACTGGGAGACTAGTCAGGATCGAGAGAAAGATGAATGGAGCAAAGTACAGAGAGATCCTTGATGAAAACCTGCTCCAGAGCGTTCTGGACCTCAGACTGGGGCATAGGTTCACCTTCCAACAGGACAATGACCCTAAGCACACAGCCAAGACAATGCAGGAGTGGCTTTATGACAAGTCTGTGAATGTCCTTGAGCGGACCAGCCAGAGCCCGGACTTGAACTCGATCGAACATCTCTGGAGGGACCTGAAAATAGCTGTGCATCGACGCTCCCCAACCAACCTGAAAGAGCTTGCGAGGATCTGCAGAGAAGAATGGGAGAAATTACCCAAATTCAAGATTCTAAATACAGGTGTGCCAAGCTTCTGGTGTTATACCCAAGAAGACTTGAGGCTGTAATCGCTGCCAAAGGTGCCTCAACAAAGTACTGAGTAAACGGTCTGAATATTTATGGAAATGTGATATTTCAATTATTTCTTTTTAATTACTTTGCAAAAATTTCTAAACACCACTTTTCGCTTTTTTATTATGGGGTAATGTGTGTAGATTGATGATTAAAAAAAAAGAATTTAATCCATTTTAAAATAAGGCTGTAACATAACAAAATGTGGAAAAAGTCAAGGGGTCTGAATACTTTCTGAATGCACTGTGTAGGAATAGTTTAGATAGATATGGGCCAAGTGCAGGTAAATGAGATTAGCCCAATATGCCATCTTGCTCGGCATGGACAAGGTTGGCCAAAGGACCTTTACTCTTGACTCTAAAAATTGGTGCAATGATGAACTGCATTGCATTATTTCTTGGAATGTCATACCCTGTTCAAACAGTTTATTGGTAATTGATGTGCTTATCTTCCCTGAAGAAAAGGTGATGACTGAAAAGCTTCTAATTCTGTCAGTGCTCAGATTTACGTAGTGCCTTACTAGACACAAATCTTATCAGTGCAGTTGCTTCTAGGGCATTTTGCATGAGTGACTGAAGTATATGCCTTTCAGTTAATACCACCAGAGGGTCTTTAAGTGGGTTTGTTTTCACTATTTGTAAAAATAAAAAAAAGTTGCATGTGACAGCTACCTAATACCTTACTTGCCTCCAGTGATCCGTCCAATACACCATAAATATGCAATGAATTTACCCTACTGCAAGATATCGGAAAATGTTTCCGAAAGTGTTGAAGTTACCAGTTATTTTCCAGGCCCAGAAATGCAGCATATGTATCAAAACAAAGTCATACATGGACAAAGTTTGTCTTGTAAATCAAGTGACATCAAACTCGACTTTAATTTCGACAGTTATGAGGTGTTGCATTTTGGCAAGTTAAATCAGGGCAAGATTTACATAATAAATGGTTGGGCCCTGGAGAATATTGTAGTAAAGAGAGATCAATTGTGCAAGTACTCAGTTTCCCAAAAGTGGCGACATGTGTAGTAGACTGGTGGTGAAGAAGGCGTTCGGTATACTTCATTGATCAGGGCAGTGCAGGAATTAGGACGTTATGTTTCAACTGTACAAGTCTTTCGTGAGGCTACACTTGGAGTGTGCAGCTTTTGTTGCCCCACTATACAAAGGATATAATTAAGCAGGGCAGAGTTCAAAAAAGATTCATGTGGATGTTACCAGAACTGGAGTCATCAGATGCTGGATATGCTGGGACCTATTACCCTGGAGGTTAGGAGGCTGAAGGGTGACTTCATAGAGGTGTAGCTCAGGGTAGGAGAGTCAAAAATGATGATACAAAGATAGTTGGAGGGGCAGGTAATGTAGAGAATGCAGGGGCTCTCAAGGTCAAGATCAGTTTATTGTCACCAATTAAGGTACAGTGAAATTTGAGTTACCATACAGCCATACTAAGTGAAAAGCAACAAGACGCATAACCACAAAAGTTAACATAAACATCCATCACAGTGGATTCCACAATCCTCACTGTGATGGAAGGCAATAAAGTTCAATCTGCTTCCTCTTGTTCTCCCGCGGTCAAGGCAGTCAAACCATCCGCAGTCGGGGCGATCAAAGCCACCACAGCCGACGATGGAACCCCCCGTTGGAATGGTTGAAACTCTCTCCACGGCATGGAGCTCCCGAGTCAGCCTCTTCTTACCAGGGACTGCGGGCTTCACGATGTTAAAGCCCACAGGCCCCGCAGTTGGAGCTTCGATCCTCGGCAAAGGGATCGCAAGCTCCGTGATGTTAAAGCCCCGCAGACTCCTGAGGCTTGGAATGCCCATCTGTCTCCAGGAAAGGCCACCAACTCCACGATGTCAGGCTGCAGTAGGGACTAAGATACGATACCGAATAAAAATCGCATCTCCGTCGAAGGAAGAGTTTGAAAAAAGGTTTTCCCTAGCCCCCCCCACATAAAATAAACCAAGGAACACTAAAACATACTTTTAACACATACTAAAAATAACAAGGACAGCGATTGTTGGGGAGGCAGCCACTGCTAGTGGCGCCACCTGGTGCAGAAGGACTTGGACAGGCTGGGAGCAAAGATACTAGAGGAAGATGGACCACTCCGCTGAAATCGTGTATACTGAAGTGTAGTACGCAACGGTGCCATTTTAGTAGGCAAAAACCACCATTTGCTATGCCTCTCGCAGTGTAATCAGTGTTTTGGGGAACAGTATGTGTGATGATACCATTAAAATGCAGAATATATCTCATCTATCAATTCACAGATTTTTGTTATTTTTCTTTTTAAATGTTTCTGCAAATTTCTGCCTACTAAAATGGCGCCATGACATACTACGGTTTTTAGGGTCGAGTGGTCTATCTTGTTCCTCTAGTATCTTTGGTTGGGAGTGGGCAGAGAAATGGCAAATGGAATATAGTGTAGAAAAGTGTAAAGTTACGCATTTTGGTAGTAGTAATAAAGGCGTAGACTATTTTCTAAATGGGGAGAGAATCCAGAAATCGGAGGTGCAAAGGGACTTGGGAGTGCTGGTGCAGGATTCCCAAAAGGTTAATTTTCAAATTGAACCGGTAGTAAAAGCATATGCAATGCCAGCATTTATTTCAAGAGGGTTTGAATACAAAAACAGGGATGTAATGCTAAGGGTCTATAAGGTGCTGGTCAGGCTGCACTTGGAGTATTGTGAGCAATGTTGGGCACCATATCTGAGGAATGATATACTGGCTCTGGAGAGGGTCCAGAGGAGGTTTACAAAAATGATCCCAGGAATGAGTGGGTTAACATATGATGAGCATTTGACAGCACTAGGCGTGTATTCGCTGGAGTTTAGAAGAATGAGGGGGGGACCTCATTGAAACTTACCGAAATCAGTACAGGTGTCAGGGGTTATGGGGAGAAGGCAGGAGAATGGGGTTAGGAGGGAGAGATAGATCCGCCATGATTGAATGCCAGAGTAGACCTGATGGACGGAATGGCCTAATTCTGCTTCTATCACTTATGACCTTATGATAATCTAAAACTAGAGGGCATAGATTTAAGGTGAGGGCAAAGAGTTAAAAGGGTGCAGAGGGGCAACTTCCTGCACACAGAGCATGGTGGGTATATGGAGCTGCCTGTTAAAGCCGTAGAGGCAAGTATAACTACAATGTTTAAAAGACATTTGGATAAGTAAATGGATAGAAAATGTTCAGAGGGATCTGTGCCAAATGAAGGCAAATGAAACGTTCAGAGAGACATCTTGGTTGGCATGGTTAGAATGGGCCAAAGGGTCCATTTCCTTGCTGTATAACTCTGACGCTACCACACCTGGAGTACTGTGTGCAGTTGTGGTCTCCAAATTTGAGTAAGGACATTCTTGCTATTGAGGGAGTGCAGCGTAGGTTCACGAGGTTAATTCCCGGAATGGCGGGACTGTTGTATGTTGAAAGACTGGGGAGACTGGGCTTGTATACACTGGAATTTATAAGGATGAGAGGGGATCTTATTGAAACATATATTATTAAGGGATTGGACACGTTAGAGGCAGGAAACATGGTCCCAATGTTGGGGGAGTCCAGAACCAGGGACCACAGTTTAAGAATAAAGGGTAGGCCATTTAGAATGGAGATGAGGAAAAACTTTTTGTCAGAGAGTTGTAAATCTGTGGAATTCTTTGCCTCAGAAGGCAGTAGAGGCCAATTCTCTGGATGCTTTCAAGAGAGAGAGCTAGATAGAGCTCTTAAAGATAGCAAAGTCAGGGGGTACGGGGAGAAGGCAGGAACGGGGTACTGATTGTGAATGATCAGCCATGAATGACGGTGCTGGCTTGAAGGGCCGAATGGCCTACTGCTGCACCTATTGTCTATTGTCTATGAGATCAGTAGTGTAACTACAAAAATATGCTTTAATTTGCAAGCTGAAAAATTCACAAAATTGCAAACTGCCTATTGAAAGAAATTGAACATATCAGAATTACAGTTGTACATGGAACAGTTTAAAGTTTAGAATCTTTGAGCTTGTGTGGTATAAAAAAGTTGAATAAATATGTTCAAATATCCACGTGATGAATAGTAGTCAAGCATTTTCAATGTTGTAGGTATATTATTTATTGAACTAATTTATTATATTAGAGAATAAATATTTTGCAAAGTTTTTCAGTGGTTGATGTGATGTTTTAATTGCTTAATTTTCCCACATGAAATTGTTTAAATATTTATCTCCATATTTTTGCTCCCCTGCCATTGGTAGGAGCCGTAGTGATAAATCCAACAGACCTCCAAGACACAAAAGTTTTAAGTTTCTGCTCCAGAATACACCATAGAAATGCCTGTTATTCATTTTGTGTGTGAAGGTCCGCTCCACTTTCCGTGGTGGGAGTAACAACTCCAGTGCCTTTGAAAATCCTGGTTGCCCTTCTATGCACTGTTCGGGGGAGGGAGGATTGAGTGAAATAGGATATGTGTAAATCCAAATAAATACTACATATATCCGTGTTTAAGATCTGTAATCTGACATCGGCCGGCAATGAAGCCTGGTACTTCCCTGGTTCTGCACCTCTTTGCCGTATAATTTTAAGTGAAAACTGACACTGCAATCCGCAAGAAAATAAAACTGCCCACGTGACAGTAGCACCTTTGCAAGTCCAATGACAAATTCACAAGTTAGACTTTAGAGGCCCTACTTTCAAACCAAGATTATACTCATTTTCCAGGCTCAAACTAAATAAATATGGAGAACTAACAGAAGAGAGACTTTGTCCTCTTTTATGATTTCCTGGGATTTTAAATATTTTTCTGCGAGAGTGGATGAAATTTGAGAAAGAGATGAAATTTAAGAAAGAGAGGCACCTCTTTGCCCGGGGTGGACAGAGGCCCATAGTAAGAGCAGCTACGGGGGCATTTCTTCATTGTCCTATTTATTTGAGCCCACTCACATTTTCAGTAATGAAGTGCAGGAAACTATAGAATCTACCCACTACTGAATGCTTGCTTGAGTGTAGAGTATTGGGGGCAGGCTGGAAACACAACATTTAAGTTTACATTTTAATACTGTTTTTACATTAAGTTACACTACACTTTCAGTAACCGGACCAGTTAGCACAGTTCCTGCTTTCGAATATTCAATAAATCAGGCAAGGCTGACTTTTGCAAATCCCAATGATTCTATATTTATAAGCAGAGATATATTTTAACAGCAGAAAAACGTTTCAATATATTCACATACAAATAAACCGTAAATATAATTTACAACATTCAATAGCAATTATATTCTAGTTACAATATTCAGCCTCGCAATAATTTAAGGAATTCATATTCTAGATCCTACGATGCACTGAGCAAGGTTACCTGCAAGAAACAAACAGTAAAAAAAAGCAATATAACTGAATATCTTTACACAGTATGACAAAAATCATATTAAAAATATCAAAAATATTCTGAAATAAATAAGCCTTTATTTATAATGCAAATATTATGCACTGGGTTAACAACTGCTGGGTATATCAATATGAATTATTTGTTATATTTGCATTGAATTGTATTTAATCTATTGCAAACTGATTATTGTATTGTACCCTGGTTGCAGTATTAGCAATGACTATTTTAAAGTTCATGGAAATATTTTTCATTACTGTCACAAAATTTAAATCTACAAGTGTTTAGAAAATATGCTGACATTATGATATTTGTGTTTTGCTGAATTTCAACTGGAAATTATTTGAACTGCTACCAAAAATGCACAGATTTCCCTGCTTCCACAGATTGCAAGGATATAAATTAGGACCCAATGCAAATTTCAAGACTATTTTCTTTGTTGTGCTCATTCAGATATCAATTGGAATGCACTTGAGTGTTCTGAAAATTAAACAACTAAAACAAAGTATATTTAAGATCAAAGATCTAGCCAGCAAGAGTGAAATATTTGGTGTTCAAATATGTATTTATTTGTGAATATAGAACTAAGTTATGGTTGAATTTATTAGTGCTGCTGCACCGTATTTATTTGATAATTGGCCTGTAGAAAGATATATGGAAAGTGTCAAAATGCAGTTGTTTCTTAGACAAACATGTCATTATCAATATACACAGACATAAGTCGATGATCAATTATATGATCCCTTAGTCAGTGCATTGAGTACTATTTAAGTTTTTAAAAATGTTGGAAAGGAACAAAATCTGGATAGTATTAATTCAGGCAGTTACGTCAGTGGTCTATTATTAATAATAAAGAAAAATAATAGAAACTATACAAAGGGTTTTGTTGGAGCAATCTGTGTATTTATAAATGAAGCAAGGAGGAAGTTGCCATGAGATGTACTTCCTTGATTTTGCTGTGAATGTTACATATAAACAGACCATGGAACATTCAATAAATACAAGCAATGAATTGCTTATTTATTTGGATTTTCAGAAGATTTTCAATGCCTCTGACAGAATATTGTCAAAGAAAGAGATTACCTACAAAAAACTGAAATCCCAAAATTGCAGAGGATGAAAGCAGACACCCAGTTTTGTTAGAATTCGGACCAAATCTGTTTGCATGAGGAATGTACCTCATTTGTCCAGGTCATCTTAATTCTGGAGTGTGCTGGTAGCACTTGTGTCTGGTGTGGGTGAAGTATGTATGTGTGATGAGATATGGTGAAGTTGAGTAGGTGAGAGAAATCAGGGACATGTGATATTCACAAGCAGTGGATGGGTAACAGAATCTTAAGATTTTGAAAGAGCACTCAGAAAATAAAGCCAAGCCAATAAAGAGTGAGCTGGTAAAATGGTTCAATTGATTTTCTGATTAGCTAATTCTTAACAAAATATGCTAATCAATTTAAAAGATCAAAAATAAGTTCCACTCACTAATGCCTCATAGCACTTTGGGAAGAATGATTATAGGCTATCCTGCCTGAGAAGAGTAAGGGAGTTTAGAAAGGGATCTCCAGCACTCAGGTAGGGGTTGTAATTTCCCCCACTTGATCTAGTGGTGTAGACTACCAGACTGGGGAAAAGAATAGTAATTGGCAGAGTCGTATGGGGATCTATACTTGCATCCGATTTCTAGTACATATCCTTGAGCAAAATAAAAGCCAGTCAAATTTGACTGTAATGCTGACTAAAAAGATAGAAATTGCAGATAAATATTGGCTAGTTTTACAAACTGAAATAAAATTTATTTCTGACAAAAATAAAATGCAGACCTGTCAAATAAACATGACAAATAACTGTGGCATATATAATTAGACATAAAGGTTCCTCATTCAATGAAATACAAATGCATAGAGGTGATGACTTGAACAATCTAATCATTTAAAATGGGGAGGGTTTAGAAATGTCATGAAGACAAAAAGAACTACATGACTGATTTTCAAGAAAAAGAGGGAAAGAGATAATGGGTAAGACCCAATAACCTGTAAGTCTGAAAACAAAATGATAAAAGAAAACCTCACTAAAGTATATAAAATAAAGTTAGTATAAATACAATATCTCTAGCTAAGAGAACACATTGTTGTTTGTTTGTTGTAAACATAATCATAATCTTACACAAACAGTCAAATGGTTGGAATAATTTCCAGCTGAGTAACAGAAGCAAAAGTATTTAGGTTGGATGCTGCCAGAGTAAAAGGTACAAAAGGGCTGCAAGTCAAAGGGCCAAATTAATTTTACAAGCTTCATATTGTCTTATTTTCTTAAGTACCTTTAGTAAGACTTCATAACAGTATGCTACCCTGTCCAAATTTGTTCTTAAAAAAATCAACAGTTGCAATAAAAAAATCTTTTCCCAGGTCTACAAAACATTCCCTTGTTCTTTTAAATGAAATTTCATTTAAAATACATATTTCTGTAAATGATGAAACACATTTAAATGCATTGTTGTACAAATTTGACTTTTTTAAAAGTTGCAAAATACATATCTGATGTAGTTACATCGTCATTTTAAACAAAGTGACAAATATCATTTTGTGATTCGATTTAGAAAATCATACTCAAATGCGTGGTCCAATCTTGTGGATCTCTGCAGTCGACAGTGGCTGCCTTGTGTTTCATAGCATACAGTAACTGTGTTGCAGAGATGGTTGCTGTCAAAATGAAGTTCCTGAGAAAGAATGGGCCTGTGTGAACGAAGCAGGATTGCCAAATGTACTAATATGGATATGTGACGGGATCACTGAACTGCACACAATGAACTTCTGGGAGGGTTCACAGTTCTCACCACAGGCTCCTGGCTGTAGTTCACAATATCTGCCTTCACTACGCGCTGTCATAAAAGGGAAAGCAGCCATGTTAGAGTTCATAAAACAAATTCAGCACGAAAAATAAGTCGATTAGAGAAGGAATCATTAATCATTTTATAATCTTTTTAACTATAAAACAGATAAATTATCACTGTATTGCCAAGAGCAGTGAGGCAATATCATGGGTTTAACAGAGTGCTCTATAAAAATGGCTATAACTGCTTTAATAAACTGACTCTTCCTACTCCGGTTAAGATTCAATGAACAAAGGACTGGAGGAAATCTATCAGAACATGGCAACCACAAGTTGGATTTTTAAAAAATTTCACTTAAGGTACAATATTGGTAAAGAAGGTTGCTAACAGTATGGAAGTAAATATCTGTAAAAACACAATGATGCATTTAATATTTAAAATAAATAACTATCTAATTGTTAGATATCTAGTTTTTAATCCATTGTATTTAAATATTTTCTAAAGTACAGATGGTTGTGGATTCTGCTGTGGTACCTGAATTACTGTACGACACACACACTACTTCGGCAGTGTGCAGAGCCCTGTGATAGATTCGCATCGTGTGGGTAATTTACCAACTCGGCTCTGACAATATTCTGCCAACCAGATGGTGCCAGGAAAGCAAAAGAGTAATGAAGTTGAGAAAACAAAGTGAAAGGAAACGATAAAGATGAAATTGAAATGTTTCAGAATTTAATATAAGCAACAATAAAAAGAGCTACAAGTATCACAGTAAACTACAAAAGCACTAATCTTATGTTTGACATTAGTTTAGTACCAATGGTATATCTCATATTTTAAGTTGATTAGTGCCAATGACATTAAACAATAAATTCAAGCTGAACTTTACAGCAAAAATGAAGACAACACACAGGACAGCAGATGAGTTAACCCAGAGAACACAATGTTTTCTATACAATTTGGAGTCAATCTAAACAGAATCTGAAACGTTAAATTGCAATACAGTAAACCTTCGCTTTAATGGACCCCACCCCCAACGCCAGCAGGCCAGGACCATCAACTCATCTGGATTCTAGGCCCAGTCCCAGTCCGAGAGCCTGAAGAAGGATCTCGACCCAAAACATCAGCTACCTGTTCTCCTGAGATGCTGCCAGACCTGCTGAGTTACTCCAGCACTTTGTGTCATTTTGTGCAGTTGTTTGTCTCTACTACGTACTTATACAATGATAATACCAGACTTGGTTATAGCGGACAATCGGCAATAATGGACAACATTCTTCTCCCCCCCCCCATTATGGTCCATTGTAACGAGGGTTTACTGTACTTACTTTCCAATAGCTTAATAAACTAAAGGAAATTTTAAGTACAACTGTGTTATGTGGGCAATGTTAAACAAATATTATGCACATAAAATATTAAAAAGGGAACAAACTGCAATTAAATATAATTCTTCAATATGATTACTATCGCACCTCCAGGGATGAAAACCACAGAGATAAAATTATTGTACATTATCACAATATTTAGTCCAATATGGAATAGTGTAATTGGCCACTTTACTTGAATGGAAGCAAATGTTCCACAAATTTGCAGTCGATTCAAAATTTCCAGGTGAATGCATTGATGTTATTAATGCTTAAACGTTCATTGATCTGATCAACAGGCACCTTTCCAGTGGTTAGTTGATTTAATAAAGTACCAAATGCTCCGCTTAAATTCTTTTACTGCTTGATAAGCTTTTGGTGAGTATTTTAAAGGTGAAAAACAATCAATAAAGATAAACAGCAGTTAAACATTTGAAAATACACTAAAAATCGGAGACATTTAAAAATCCTCATCTAAAATAGCATTACTTATTGGGCTTCCTCTGCCTTCAAAATATGATTGAAAGATTTTATTTCCAATAAACATGTGGTATACCTGAAACTAATCCAATTACATCCACACTTCGAGAAATGTCAATTATCTTATACTTTCAAAAAACTAAATTCCAAATGAACAAATTATGTTTATCCACAGATTTTGTTGCAGCAGGTATCACTCTACTATTTAGTTGATGATAAACAGAAAATTCTCGTGTATCTTTTATAGAAATGCCACGTCAGCTACAGTGCCCTCCATAATGTTTGGAGCAAAGACCCATCATTTATCTATTTGCCTCTGTACTCCACAATTTGAGATTTGTAATAGAAATAAATCACATGTAGTTAAAATGCACATTGTCAGATTTTAATAAAGGCCATTTTTATACATTTTGGCTTCACCATGTAAAATTTACAGCAGTGTTTATACATTGTCCCCCCCATTTCAGGGCACCATAATGTTTGGGACACAGCAATGTCATGTAAATGAAAGTAGTCATGTTTAGTATTTTGTTGCATATCCTTTGTATGCAATGACTGCTTGAAGTCTGTGATTCATGGACATCACCAGTTGCTGGGTGTCTTCGCTGGTAATGCTCTGCCAGGCCTGTATTGCAGCCATCTTTAGCTTATGCTTGTTTTGAGGGCTAGTCCCCTTCAGTTTTCTCTTCAGCATACAAAAGGCATGCTCAATTGGGTTCAGATCGGGTGATTGACTTGGCCACTCAAGAATTGGCCACTCAAGAATTGACCATTCTTTAGCTTTGAAAAACTCGTTTGGTGCTTTAGCAGTTTGTTTGGGTTCATTGTCTTGCGGCAGAATGAACCACTGTCCAATGAGTTTTGCGGCATTTTTTGAACTTGAGCAGATAGGATGTGTCTATACACTTCAGAATTCATTATGCTACCACCATCAGCAGTTGTATCATCAATGAAGATAAGTGAGCCAGTACCTTCAGCAGCCATACATGCCCAGGCCATAACACCCCCACCACCATGTTTCACAGATGAGGTGATATGCTTTGGATCTTGGGCAGTTCCTTCTCTTCTCCATACTTTGCTCTTGCCATCACTCTGATGTAAGTTAATCTTCGTTTCATCTGTCCACAAGACCTTTTTCTGGAACTGTGGTTGCTCTTTTTAGTACTTCTTGGCAAACTGTAACCTGGCCCATCCTATTTTTGCAGCTAACCAGTGGTTTGCATCTTGTAGTGCAGCCTCTGTATTTCTGTTCATGGTCTTCTGCGGACAGTGGTCATTGACAAATCCACACCTGACTCCTGCAGAATGTTTCTGATCCATCGGACAGGTGTTTGAGGATTTTTCTTTATTATAGAGAGAATTCTTCTGTCATCAGCTGTGGAGGTCTTCCTTGGCCTGCCAGTCCCTTTGCGATTAGTAAGCTCACCAGTGCTCTCTTTCTTCTCAATGATATTCCAAACAGTTGATTTTGGTAAGCCTAAGGTTTGGCTGATGTCTCTAACAGTTTTATTCTTGTTTCTCAGTCTCATAATGGCTTCTTTGACTTTCATTGGCACAACTTTGGTCCTCATGTTGATAAACAGCAATAAAAGTTTCCAATGGTGATGGAAAGACTGGAGGAAAGACAGTGTACCGAGAGCTCTCATATACCTGCATTAAGGAGGCAATTAAACACATGAGCAATTACAAATGCCTGTGAAGCCATGTGTCCCAAACATATGGTGCCCTGAAATGGCGGGACTATATATAAACACAGCTGTAATTTCTACATGGTGAAGCCAAAATGTGTAAAAATGGCCTTTTAATCAAATCTGACAATGTACACTTTAACCACATGTGATTTTTTTTTCTATTACAACTCTCAAATTGTGGTGTGCAGAGGCAAATAAATAAATGATGGGTCTTTGTCTCAAACATGATGGAGGGCACTGTATTTATGTTCTTTTTCCTGTATACCTTCAATTGGGACCAGTTAAAAAGACCATAACCGTGCTGTAGGTCAGGGTAGTAAAATGAAACCACTAAGTCTAGCATTGTTTGTAAGTGTTTCTGGAGGTTTGATCACATTATGCCTGCCTGCAGTTTGCCCCTCTATTTCCTTTACATTGATTGTGCTCATGTTATTTTCACCAGCAGAACCAAGCTTTATAAGATGGGAAAAGAAAAAGAAAATAGGGAAATGTGAGGTTAAGTCCTCAGCCCTGAGATTAAAAATAGAATGGAACAGCCATCGCAATTAGACCTCTGCATGGGTGGCATTTTCAAACTAGCTTCCTCAGCTAAACATTGTTTCAAAAAAAATAATGATGTATTGCTTTTAAACAGACCTATCTACGGATTGGTTCTTTGTGTTTTAAGTGCTCTAATTTTTCTGTGACAGATAGTAAATTAATTGAAGAACTTAAACCCTTGATGATTTTGATGAGTTGTTTCTTATTATTGCTAATTTTCAGGTTGTATTTGGGTGGCTTGGTGAAAATAATTTGGGTGTTAATTTTTCTTGGACCCATTTGTGCTGTTGACATTAGCCCCACTCTGGACCACACTGTGTGAATGCCAATGGTGCAGTCATTTCAGATTGGATTGAGATTCAGATTAGTTTATTATCTTTTTCACCAGGGTCCAATTAAATTCTTTGTTCACGAGGCTCACAGAGTAAACACAATG
Organism: Rhinoraja longicauda; assembly: GCF_053455715.1. Classification (NCBI taxonomy): domain Eukaryota; kingdom Metazoa; phylum Chordata; class Chondrichthyes; order Rajiformes; family Arhynchobatidae; genus Rhinoraja; species Rhinoraja longicauda. Next base: position 82,652,045 of record NC_135953.1, on the reverse strand, counting down.
TATACAGGCAACAATGAGTGCAAAGCAGCAGAATGGTGCAAGAGAAAAATTCAATCCAAAGTAGTGCCCAAAAAAATTAAAGTACAATGGTGGTGTAACTAAAAAGATAGAGTTAAGAATAAGAGTATGTGGTAGCACCTCCAGGTAGGGGGTGTGAAGGAGGTGACTGGCTTAGGAATCTTATGGCAATGGGAAGAAGTTATTCTTAAGTCTGGAGATCTGGACTTTAAGCTCCTGTATCTTCTCCCATGCGTTAGAAGAGAGAAAAGGTCATTATTAGGATGGCAGGCATGCTTGATGATACTTCCAGCCTTCCTGATGCAACGCACTGTGGTGGACTGGATGGAAGGAAACGGCAAGCCTGTGATGTGCTGGGCTGTGTGCACCACTCTCTGCTGGTTCAGGCAGTTAAGAGCACAGCAATTGCATACTGGGCCTATAAGCATCCTGTCAGAATGCTATCTATAGCGCATCTGTAGAGGTTTGAGAGAATCTTCATGAACACTAAGAAATTAAATGTACTGATACATTTTCTTGATCACCACATCTGTATACTATTTCAAGAAACGCTCTTGGATGCACCACACAAATTCTGCCTGACTTGACCTAAGCCTCTGGTACAAAGGACGACCAATGGAACAGCCGGTCAGTTGCCTAGCAGGTAGGGCTATTGCCTCACAGTGCCAGAGACACGGGTTTGATCCTGACCTTGGATGCTAGCTATGTGGAGTTAGCATGTTCTCCCTATGACCATGTAGTTTTCCTCACGTACTCTGGATTCCTACACCTTGCAAAGGCATGCGGGTTTGTAGGTTAATTGGCATCTGTAAATTGCCCCTAGTGTGTAGGGAGAGAATAAGAATGTGGGATAACATAGAACCAGTCTGAATGGATAATCGATGGTCAGCTGGTGGGCCGAAGAGCCTGTTTCCATGCTATATCTCTAAATTAAACTAAACTAAAACTAAACAACATTGGGGGAATTAGTGAACAATTCATTAAATCTGGTTGTATCAATGATGTTGCTGTAAACAAATTGTCATGGATCAAGGCTGGCTGGGTTTGCCAGAGTTAATGGGTGCCATCAACAGTCTTTCAAATATTAAGGGTGACTGTAACTTAAGCTTTTCTTAATTACCGCTCAGAGACCCTAAAGATTTCTACAGGGATATTCAAAGACCGATCTTATAGTAGTGCTGTGATCTAAATGATACGTGCTTTTCCTATAGTATATTACATATTTTTTCTCTCCCTTCTTTAACAACTATGTGCAACAAATAGTTTGGGGAACAGAAGATAGACATAAAAGCTGGAGTAACTCAGCGGGACCGGCAGCATCTCTGGAGAGAAGGAATGGGTGACGTTTCGGGTCGAGACCCTTCTTCAGACTGGTCAGGGATAAAGGAAACGAGAGATATAGGCAATGACGTAGAGAGATAAAGAAAAATGAATAAAATATATTTTTAAAAGTAACGATGATAAAGGAAAGGTCATTGTTAGCTGTTTGTTAGGTGAAAACGAGAAGCTAGTGTGACTTGGGTGGGGGAGAGGGGGGATAGAGAGAGAGGGAATGCCGGGGCTGTCTGAAGTTTGAGAAATCAATGGGGAAAAGAACCTTGTTCATTATCAGCATTTGTCCCAAGCATCCTGTTAATATCGAGGACATGTCTGATAACCTCTAGGTAGCAAGTTTGACCCCTACCATCGCCTCAATGTTGCAACCAAGGGTTAGAGTGTTCAAGGCTTACTATCTACAGTGGAATGATAACGATCCAGCATTGGGGTAATTTGGAAGAAGTAAAGAAGGAGCCAAATGACTAATCAAATCTAATACATAATGAGACAAAATGATTTGAAAATGGAAGTTTGCAAGTATATATTCTGTATATCAAAATGCAAAATTTTGTATTAAGTTTTTCTTTTATTGTATTGCTCAGGAGTTGAACCATTCATACTGGGTCATTTTCAACTGGCAGCAAATTAAAATTCAGGATACAATTACAAACTTTACATTGGAAATGTTTATGTACTTATACAAAAATATTCCTGTAAATGGCAAGAATAAAAATGATGGCGTTTTAAATGACATTAAAAAAGATTTTTTTTAAAATTTCATTTCAGATTTCAACACTTACAAAAAGTATTTAAAGGAGGTCATAGTTGAAGTAACTCATTTTGTTCCAAAAATTCAAAGCATCACATATCACTAAACTTTTCCATTAATCAATGACTTCAATATTAATGGCCATAGAAATTTGACTTTTCAGGTTCTCACTCCTTTGATGTAATAATGAGTGTAGTAACATTAGATCTGTTTTTAAATCTACACAAAAAGGGTGGAGTGGCTTATAAAATATCTATAGCAGACCTTTAATTGTCTGTCTCAAATTCAACTATCCATCCAACGAAGCCATAATAACCTCATTTAGATTGATTACATTTTGACAAAGTGCTGGAAGAATGAAGTCACGGCTGTCTTTCAGTAAAGCTAATAAAAATAACCAGCACTTTGAAACGAATGAATTAAACTCAAGCACCTGCTAAAAGCATCGCTATTTTCAAGCCGCCATAGGAAATAGACCAATAATGAACAGCTCATTTCAATAATCTTAGCTTTCCTTATGAAATGCATACAAAAGTAAAATCATAGACTACTATTAAACATAAAGGATGTTAATTTCATTTGAGTTTCTCAAGCTCTATGTTAAAAGAGATGTATAGTTTAATTTGCAGGAAAGGGGTTTCTACAGAACTTCCATCAAATGCCAGGGTTGAGAAAAAGAAGCCAAAGAATATTATTCCCTCCCAACTCATGGTAACTAACTTTTGAAATTTACAAGTTATTTCATGGGGTGTCTTTGGATGCTATGAAGTATAACAAATGGATTTCCAAATGATGTGATCATGGAGCATGGAAACAGGCCCTTCAGTCCAACTTTCCCACACTGACCAACATGTCCCACCTGCCTGCGTTGGCTCATATCCCTCTAAACCTGTCCTATTCACATATCTGTCTAATTGTTTATTAAACGTTGTGATAGTCCTTACTTCAACTAACATTTAGTCTATTTTAAGGCTGAATACAAATACAAATACATGCATGAAAAAATTATTAGAACACAAAGTGCTAGAGTAACTTAGCGGATCTGCCAGCATCTCTGGGGGACATGGATAAGGTGATGTTGTGGGTTGGGACCCGTCTTCAGACCACCTGTCTGAAGAAGGATCCTAACCCAAAATGTCACCTTATCATGTCCTCCAGAAATGCTGTCTTACCTGCTAAATTTCTCCCCGCACTTTGTATTTCATGCAAGATACCAGGAACAAGGTGCAGTTCCTTATTTCTACATGAAAATTTGGCATTGGGTTCTTAGTGCCACATTACTGCGATACAGTGAAAAACTTTATTTTGTGCGTCATTCATACATGATTACTTTCAAACCATGCATAAGTACAATAGGAAGTGCAAAAAGAGAAAGGAAAAATGAGTGCAGAATATAATGTGTAGGAATGAACTGCAGATGCTGGTTCACACCGAAAATAGACACAAATGCTGTAACTCAGTGGGACAAGAAGCATCTCTGGAGAGAAGGAATGGGTGACGTTTTGGGTCAAGACCCTTCTTCAGACTGACAGTCAGGGGAGGGGGAGTCTAGACATATGGAAGGCTCAGGTGTGAAAATGACAGATTAAAGCAGATGATGCTAAGGAAATGCAGAATGGTTCACTGTTAGCTATGGGGAAGGTGACAATGTGGCATACAATGAGTAAAATCATGTTGAGATCATGTGGGCGCAGGCAGACTGTTCAGTGAAACATTTGCTGAGCCTGCGCTTGGTCTCGCCGATATATAGGAATCCACATCTGGAACAGCGGATACAATAGATGAGGTTGGAGGAGGTGCATGTGAAGCTTTGCCTCAGTTGAAAGCATTGTTGGTGTTTGGACGGAGTAGACGGAGGAGGTATAGGGACAGGTGTTGCATCGACTGCGGTTGCAGGGGAAAGTCAATAGGCAGGGGGTGGTTTAAGTGGGAAGGGATGATTTAACCAGGAAGTTGCGAGGGGCAGTCTGTGTGGAAAACGGAAAGGGGTGAAGATGTGGCTAGTGGTGGGTCCCCGTTGGAGATGGGCTAGTTGTGGGATCCCGTTGGAGGCAGAACATAATGTTTCCTAGTCTTGCAATTACAAAGGGCAGATTTAAAAAATCTACTTAATTGGATTAAAGAGCCTGCAATTTAAATAATCAAAGAACTAATCACATATTCTTAATATTTAATAAAATCATGCCACTGAAGCCATTTTTTTTTGTACTGTTCTACCACTAATTTTGCTATAATAGACCAATAAATGCTCATAAATTCAACACCAAATTAGTTGCACAACAGTATGTAAAACATTAGCATCTCAACACTTCATCCAGCATTACCCTGAAGTGCTGGTAATCAAGTGTATGAGCTGCAGTTGAACTAATGCCACAAAAAGTGCAATGGTTTGGGCATAAGCTAACTTATTGATAGTTTTGTATACCCTTCAGCCAGATGACACAAAACAGTAATTATATTTTAGTGTGGCCAAAACGTATACACTCCGGTTTTATCATAACTTTGGAATACTCTGCACAACTTCACACGATTCTGTGTGTACAAATACAAGAGTGATGTTTAGATCCCGAAAGGAAATCTAAACTTACTATGGGAAACCTAACCTCACCCAGAATGTGTGAACAAGAGTATGCTTCTTTATGGTATACCACATGCACATCAACACCTCCTCTAGCTTGGTATAAAATTATTTAAGTAGATTTTATACAAACAAACAATCATAATGCAAAAGGAAACAAGTTTGTTTGCAACAGTTCCATCATTTTAATTCTCCACAAAAGTGTCTATATACATGTGGTGATCACAGGTAGGACAGAATATGCTCTTATTTATTCCAAATTGTCATTCATAATAAATATCAGTTAGTAGTTAGTATTTATATATCGAAGTTAGTACTAGTCTAAATAATTAAAAAACAGAAAATTATTTTAGCATGGTTACAAGTGAGAACTGTTCTGTAAAATCCACTTATTGTAAATAATTATTTAATTGTTCACCTTCACTTCAACATTGTCCAAATTAACAAATGCTTCCCAGCAGATGTTATCTCAAAATGCTCTCTAGCACCAGTCGTAGTAAACTAAAGGAGGTTTTCAACAGCTTTATCTAATCCCGTTCCAGCTTGCAACTCTCACTACTAGCCCAATTAACTTCCAAATGTTTGTTTAAATTGCAAGATCTAATCACACAAGTCATATTGTTTAACAATAAAGGCCAAGCATTACCCTTTTGTTGTTTTTCTTGACAATGTATTAATGAGATAATTAAACCAAAATGCAGAGAATCATTTGCTGGTAATTTCCATGGGGTGGTATTTTCCCAAACTCCCCCATATGCCAACCCACACGTGTTTCCACTGATCTAATATCGCAAAACTCTTGCCAGTGGTACTCATTTGGATATCAATGATATTTGCTCAAATTTACATCCTTGATTAAATTAAAATGAACACCAGGCTCAAAGAAATAACTGAAGCACTTTCCTCCCATGGCATATTCAATACTGCTAATATTTCTACACCTGAGACATTAACCCAGTTTTGCTTTTGTTTAAAATACTTATAACCTGTCATGCATCATTATATTTTGCTTTATATGTGTTCGGACTCTATATGGTAGATTCTAGACTCCCTGATTCCAACACTCTCCTGCTTGAAAATGATGGTCTCCATCCCTCCTCCCATCCCACAACAATATGTCAATTCCAACTTCTGTCCCAAAACATGTCAGATCTGCCCTCCATGGGTGGTAAGACAAATCCTCAATCACCCTGTAATCACGTCACGCCACATCACATCTCAGGTCCCAGCACACATTTTGCCAGATTCCAGCAGAAATCATTGAATATTGGATTCACGTACCCCTGAATACAGCCAGAAGCCCAATGAGCCGATGACCAACCTCACAAGCCTGGCTTCAGGAGGACCAAGTAGCGCATTTTCCAAAATGAAAATGTGCAAAACCGATAATCTTTTGGATTTTTATTTGGTGGAATAATAACGGAAAAAATTGTCTCACAACTTCTTGCAGCGGCACAGTGGTGCAGCTGTAGAGTTGTTGCCTTGCAGTGCCAAGGACCCGGGTTCGATCCAGTCTACGGGTGCTTTCTTTCTTAATTTTTTTTATTTTATAATTGATTACAATGCATATAACAACAACAGTAAACCCCATCCCTCCCCTTCCCTACATAATCATGAAAACAAACAAACAAAAACAAACAAATAAATAAATAAAAATACATTAAAAAAAAACATAACTACAATGTAACAAAAAAAAGACAAAAGCACAAAAACATGAGGCAAGGTAATTTTCACAAGTCAAATATTTCAGTATTTTCACTGCTGGATTCAAAGAAGGTACAAAAGCATGTGGCATTGAGGGGATAGTTTTACTTGTCCTTAATGTGCTGCAGCACTGGGTTCCATATGTTGAAGAACTTTTGAGGGTTGCCAGACAATTCATATCTCAACCTCTCTACGTGTAATATGCCCATTAATTCTCTTAACCAAGTCTCAAACTGAGGAGCAGAGTCTGATTTCCATAGTTTCAAAATACATCTGTTGGCAATTACCATACCATAAACCAAGATTGTGCGAGCATTATGGTCTAGCTTCTCAAGCGTTGTGGAATACCCGAATAGAGCAGTTTCAGGGTGCTTTCTGTATGGAGTTGGTATATTCTCCCTGTGATTGCATGCATTTTCTCTGGGTGCTCCGGCTCCCTCCCGCATTCCAAAGACATACAGATTTGTAGGTTAATTGACTTCTGTAAATTGCCCCTAGTCTGTAGGATGTGAAACTGGGATAACATACAACTTCCCTCATTTACCAATTTTTATTTTTCCTTCCGGGGATAAATAAAGTTTGATCGTATCGTATTGTAGTGTACCAGCGAACGTTGGTTGGCATGGACTTGGTGGACAGAAAGGCCTGTTTCCATGCTGTATCTCTCAACTGAGCTAAATTAAATCATTGTCATTCCAGTTTTAACACAGTCTTAGTTCTCAAAACATAGCAAAATAAATAGCACTGAAATTCTTCATTTTAAACTAAAACATCCATTCAGATTATATGTGCATCTGCTGTCCTTAAGGGAACATTGTGCAATTATCTTAAGCAAATTATAATTATTTCACATGCAATCTGGCCATAATATTACTGCAAGCGTGCAACAATTGAAATTATAAACTGCAAAGTAACATTTTGGGGAAAAAATTCTAATTGATTTAAAGACTTTATATTTTGTAAAATGGATCGCTGAGTGCAAAATATGGAGAAAATTACATTTCTTATCTGTCGGAGGAATGCTGCTACATGGTGATGAATCAATGAATTCAGGAAGGAACTTAATAGCATGCATTTAAATAAAAGGCAAAGCTTTCTTTGAATGTTGGGCAACAACAATAAAACATGTATGCCTGAAGATCCAGATGTACCTCTGACCAACTGGCTTGAGGCCAACACTGAGAAGCCTGTCCACCCACCCACTTCGCTGCAATATACCGCACTGCAGGATGTGGTAGTGGGGATGGATGGAGTGGGAGACATATTAAACATGGTGGAATAGGGAGAAAACTGTCATTCAATAAAATTCATTAGCTCAAAAATGCAACACCATTGATATGCAATGAAAAGAGTAAAATTAAACAGATATGTAGTTTGTCATCCAAAATTAAGGTGCTGAATCTGCCAATTAATTATTGCACTTCTCTTTCTTGATATACTGAGGTCATGCTGGGTGACAATGACTGACCTACCCCCACACCTTCCAGAGTCAGCTTGTCTGCACCATCACAATCCCAGGAAGGCTAATGGACTCTTAGAAAGTCAGAGAACCTTATCATTTATGGAGTACAACTTTCTGGATAACATATCTATTTGGGAGTACATGCCTGTCACTATAACACATACCTAAAATCAACATCTCGTCAAAGTATGAGATGAGAGTTTGCCTGCTATCTACTGGAACTACATCTTTCATGCAAAACCCATTAATATGGAATCGTCTATATTTATTTATTTTTATTATGGATTCTCAGTCCTTTGCAAAAGATTGTGCATTGTGATTTGCAGAACCACATTTATCTAAGGAGCTACTTTTTTAAACAGCTGAAAATTCCTTTTCGACACTTCCTTTATCAGGAGGATTATTAAATAGCATGAAACATTTTTTTTAAATCTTGTGTTTTCTAATGTTCGCTTTTTCCCCTCTTCATGGCCCTAGACAGAAGTGACCTTGTTCGAGCAACTATTCTTCATGGGCATGTCTGGAAATTATCCTGCAAGCCTTTTAAGGATGAGAGAATATCACAGCAAAGCAGCATACTGAGCTTTAAAACTGAGCATCTGCACCAGAAGCTAATCAACAGAAGCAGAAGTTGTTTCCTTATTTGTCTGTCTAACTCAACTCCATACATCGATCAAACCTGAACCTGACCTTTCCATATTATTCAAACCAAAGTAACTTTCAAAGTTTGGATCCCTCGAGATAATTTCAGACTCATTGAAACTGTACCTGCTATAAGCAGCTATGCATGAGCATGAATTCAGGATTGGAGCCATGGATGGAGCCCTCAGCCACATCTTCTCCATTTCCTGCAGTTCTGGTCTCACCGCTCATACAAAACAAAGATTGAGATCCACAGGTCCTTACCCCATGAGCCTCCGCGTCATTCTCCAACATTTCTGTCAGTGTCAACGCTATCTCACCACCCATCACATCTTCCTGTCCGCACCCCTTACTACTTTCCGCAGAAACCACTCTCTCTGTGATTCCTTAGTTTGCCCATCCATCCCATCCCCTACCCAGGTGCTTACCCCTGCAACTGCACTCAGTCTGCCAGGGCCAACCAGAGCCTCTGTATGCTAGCCACGTCAAATTTCCTTCTCATTTGCACAGCAACTTGTCTGTCCATTGGCTTTCCACTGCCAGAATGAGGCCACACACAAACTGGAAGAATAGCACCTAATATTCTGCTAAGGTACTCTGTGCAATGGATCGTTCGCACAGCTGAGAAGGTTGTTGGCTGCACCCTTCCCCCCATTGACGAACTGTACACTGCAAGGGCCAGGAAGCAAGCGGGCAAGATCATTTCTGACCCCTCTCACCCTGGCCACAAACTCTTTGAAACACTTCCCTCTAGAAAGTGACTCCAGACTGTCAAAGCAGCCACAGCCAGACGTAAAAACAGCTTTTTTTCACAAGTGATAGTTCTACTCAATAACCAAAGTCTGTAGTCATTTTTTTGCTCTGGTTTATTTTCACCCACGTTTAGACCGTAATGGTGTATCCTTATTGTTTTGATGTTTTTATGCTTTATTCTTAATTGTTAACTGTATGTTTGTGTTGTCATTTGTGAGCGGAGCACCAAGGCACATTCCTTGTATATGCATACTTGGCCGATAAACTTATTCATTCATTCATTCATTCAATCTAACAACACGACCATTCAACTCTTCAATTTCAGGTAGCATCCCTTCTCCTTCTCATCTGCCTACCTCACTGCCCCATACACACCTTTTTTCCACTCTCTTGATCCCAGTTACCCGGTCCTTTTTCCTACACTTGGTCCCCAACTTTTCACCCCCTCCCACCCCCCCCCCCCCCCCCACCATCCCCACACCTGTGTTTGGCTCATATTGCTTTAAATCTTTCCTGTCCATGTATCTGTCCAAATGCTTTTAAATGTTATTATTTCCTCTGGCAGGTTATTCCATATACATGATGAAAAAGTTTCCTTTGCTTTCCTATTAAATCTCTCCCCTCTCACAAATCAATGCCCTTTCGTTCTTGATTCCCCATGTCTGCGAAAAGCATTCTGTACATTCACCCAATCTATTCCCCTCATGGTTTTATACACCTCTATAAGATTACCCCTCCCCCTTCCTCACCATCCTATCTACTTGTGTGCCACTTTCACTGAACTATAGACATAACTCCTAGATCCCTCTATTCCACAACACTCCTCAGGGCCCTAGCGTTCACTGTGAAAGTCCTGCCCTGGGTTGACATCCCAAAATATGACACCTCACAGTTATCTGAATTAACTTAATATGCCATCAAGTTCGCGCTGTAATTCATGATAATCAGTTTCACCGTCTATGATACCATCTATTGTAGTGTCATCTGCAAACTTACTAATCATGCCTTGTACATTCTCATCCAAATCTTTGTGCTCCTCTTATTCTTCCATCTTACCTGTAATAGATTTTAAACACTCCCCATGGCTGCTCTTTCTGCAGCTGCTGCTGTCACCACGAGCTTCAGTTGCCTATGCCCTAACTTATCCAATTTATTTCTTACATCTCCCCACATCTAGCTTTCCTTTATGAAATTCCTTTAGATCTCTCTTTGACCAAGCTTTTGATTACCTGCGCTAATACTGTAGTTGCTTTTGTGCTTATGCATCAAATGTTATTTGTTAACATGCTCTGGGAACTACATTGAAGAGCTTTATAAATGCAAGGAACTGTTGCTTGTTGTTTAATATTTCTGAAGCTATGTTATATAGCATAGCTCTCAAGATTTTTATTACTATTGCTATAATACATGACAGCTGAGAAGCATATTTAACTGCAGGAACAAAATTAGCAGTTCATCAATCTTCCTCAAATTTGGAAGATAGCCACAAAGTGCTGGAGTAACTCAGCAGGTCAGGCAGCATCTCTGGAGGAAAAGGATAGATGACATTTTGGGTTGGGACCAAACTGAAAGTAGGGGGTGAGGAGCGGAGGGCAAGTGAAGAGCTGCGGCAAGAAAAGACCAGGTCCAATCAAGCCCAGCAATAAATGTATTCAGGCAGGGAGGGGCCCTGCTTGGCCCATTGTTGGCCAGGGAAAAAGTGTGAACTCAAGAGGGATACAATGTGGTGAACTGTAGAACTGGTTAAACGACGAGGAAGGGGGCATGGGAGGAGGGGGGTGTTTGTAGAAGTTAAATAAAATTAAAGAATTCAACGTTCATACCACTGGATTGCAAGTTACCAAAGTGAAAAATTAGGTGTTGTTCCTCCAATTTGATTGTGGCCTCACTCTAGCAATGGAGGAGGACCAGGATATGCCCAGACGCCATTGTGCCGCCCTTACTTTGACAACAATTTTGTTGTGTTGTGGTCTTGTTGTGGAGAACTAATGGTAACCTTGCCAGCAATGCCAAAGACAGTGTATGAAAATATATTAGTTAAAAAGGAAAATAGTATTTTTTAGATGCACTCAACTAATTCAAAAATAGCATATCTATACTTAACGGTTTACAAAAAATTAAGCTTTTTAGATTAAAATTATTAAATCATTATTAGTAATTTTGTAAATAACAGCAAGTGGTTTCAATAATTAATCTGAACAATACCTGTGATTGTTCAATCTCTGCTTTATTTAGCTTGATGCCAATAATGTCTGCAGCAAACCTTTGAAAACAGAGGAAGACCTGGAAAAAAAAAATGCAATTTAAATCATCAGAAACAAAAAAATGTATATGTCAAAAATCTTTTCTTTTGCACAAGAGTAAATATTTAACTAGATTTACCCACATCCTATGATTTCTGAAATATTGTACATATAAAGAGGGTGGACTCTTATAAGTACCTGGGTGTTTACCTCAACAACAAATCGGACTGGACCGAAAATACCAATGCGCTATACAAAAAGGGCCAGAGCAGACTTTATCTGCTGAGGAGACTCAAGTCCTTTGGAATGCAGGGGGCACTCCTAAGGACCTTCTACAACACGGTGGTTGCATCAGCCATGTTCTATGGAGTGGTCTGCTTGAGCAGCAGTATCTCAGCAGCAGAGGGGAAGAGACTTGACAAGCTGGTCAGGAAGGCCAGCTCTGTCCTAGGTTGCCCCCTCGACTCAGTACAGGCGGTGGGAGAGAGGAGGATGATGGCAAAGTTAACGTCGATGCTGGACAACGAATAATCTAGGCAAGGGGGCTCGACCAGGGAGACCAAAGTCAGGAAGAGCCATAGTAGTGGGTGACTCCATTGTCCGAGGTACGGACAGTAGATTCTGTGGCAGAAGGCGGGACTTGAGGATGGTCTGTTGCCTCCCTGGTGCCAGGATTCAAGATATCACGGACCGGCTTCAGAACATCCTAGCGAGGGAAGGCGATCAACAGGAAGTAGTTGTGCACGTGGGCACGAACGACGTCAGGAGGAAGAGGAAGGAGATACTGCAACGTGAGTTTAGAGAGTTGGGAAGAAGACTGAGAAGTAGGACGTCGAGGGTGGTTATCTCTGGACTGTTACCTGTACCTTGTGCTGGGGAGGGCAGGAACAGAGAGATCGGGGATATGAATGTATGGCTGAGGGGCTGGTGCAGGGAGCAGGGATTTAGATTTCTAAACCACTGGGATCTCTTCTGGGATAGGGGTGACCTGTACAAAAGGGACACAGCAGGGGGACCAACATTCTGGCAGGCAGGTTTGCTAGTGCTACAAGTGTGGCTTTAAACTAAGTAGTGGGGGAGGGAGGGGTTGACAAATTGGGAATATGAAGATGGAGTTAAAGGGGAAGCGAATACAGGAGAAATTGCAAAGGACTCTCGAATAAATGGGAAGGGAAGTTCTGGATGGGATAAGAGAGTAAGGTCAGGGCCAATTGTGACCGGTGTTAGAGGGGAAGTGAATAACAAAGTTAAAGTGTTGTATTTAAATGTGCAAAGTATGAAAAATAAAGTGGATGAGCTTGAGGCTCAGTTAGACATTGGCAAGTATGATGTTGTGGGAATCACAGAGACCTGGCTACAAGAGGAACAGGGCTGGGAACTGAATATTCAGGGGTACACAACGTATAGAAAAGATAGACAGGTGGGTAGAGGGGATGGGGTCGTTCTGTTGGTAAGGAATGATATTCACTCCCTTGCAAGGGGGGACATAGAATCAGGAGATGTAGAATCAGTATGGATAGAAATGAGGAATTGTAAGGGTGAAAAGACCCTAATGGGAGTTATCTACAGACCCCCAAACAGTAGCCTCGACATAGGGTGCAAGTTGATCCGAGCTAAAATTAGCATGTCGCAAATGTAATGCTACGGTGGTTATGGGAGGTTTCAACACGCAGGTAGACTGGGAAAATCAGGTTGGTAATGGACCCCAGGAAAGAGAGTTTGTGGAATGCCTCCGAGATGGATTCTGAGAACAGCTTGTATTGGAGCCTACCAGGGAGAAGGCAATTCTGGATTTAGTGTTGTGCAATGAACCTGATCTGATAAGGGGACTCGAGGTAAAAGACCCATTAGGATGCAGTGATAAGTTTATGATAAGTTTTAATCTACAAATTGAGAGGGAGAAGGGAAAATCAGAAGTGTCAGTATTACAGTATAACAAAGGGGATTACAGAGGCATGAGGCAGGAGCTGGCCAGATTTGACTGGAAGGAGGCCCTAGCAGGGATGACGGTGGAATAGCAATGGCAGGTATTCCTGGGAACAATGCGGAAGTTGCAGGATCAATTTATCCCAAAGAGGAGGAAAGATTCTAAGGGGAGTAAGAGGCACCCGTGGCTGACAAGAACAGTCAAGGACAGCATAAAAATAAAAGAGAAGTAAATCATAGCAAAGAAGAGTGGGAAGTCAAAGGATTGGGAATCTTTTAAAGAGCAACAGAAGATAACTAAAAAGGCAATGTGGGGAGAAAAGATGAGGTACGAGGGTAAGCTAGCCAATAATATAAAGGAGGATAGTAAAAGCTTTTTTAGGTATGTGAAGAGGAAAAAATAGTCAAGGCAAATGTGGGTCCCTTGAAGTCAGAAGCAGGGGAATTTATTATGGGGAACAAGGAAATGGCAGACGAGTTGAACCGGTACTTTGGATCTGTCTTCACTAAGGAAGATACAAACAATCTCCCAGATGTTCTAGTGGCCAGGGATCCTAGGGTGACGGAGGAACTGAAGGAGATTCACATTAGGCAGGAAATGGTGTTGGGTAGACTGATGGGACTAAAGGCTGATAAATCCCCAGGGCCTGATGGTCTGCATCTCAGGATACTTAAGGAGGTGGCTCCAGAAATTGTGGATGCATTGGTGATCATTTTCCAATGTTCAATAGATTCAGGATCATTCCTGTGGATTAGAGGGTAGCTAATGTTATCCCACTTTTTTTTTTTTTTTTCACTTTTTTTTTTTGAAAAGCATATGTACAAATAGAAATAAAAGACAAATTTGTTACAAAGTTCTTACATAGCTTCAATTTTAAAATTTTTAAAGAGAGAAAATAAAAAATAAAGTAGAAAGAAAAAAAAACTATAAACTATTGGGAAGAGAGAATAAAAAAAAATAAAAAAAGGTATAACTATAAAAATGAAAGGGGGTAAATCCGGGAGACAATAACCACAGTTGTACATCCAACCCTAAACTCAAGTTTCAACTTTTAATTTAAAATTTTTATTTTAGTCCTAAAAATTCAATAAATGGAGACCATATTTAAAAAAATAACTCAGGTTTGTCAATTAAGGCAAATCTTATTTTTTCCAAATGCAGGGTCTCTGTCATTTCCGTAGTCCACATTTTAATTGTGGGGGTTATTGTTTTTTTCCAAAATTTAAGTATTAATTTTTTCGCAGTTATTAAACTGTAATCAAGAAAATGTACCTGACTTGTTGTAAAGTTTGTAGTATGTTCTGATAATCCTAATATAATTAATTTTGGATCCATATCCAATTGTTATCCCACTTTTTAAGAAAGGAGGGAGAGAGAAAACGGGAAATTATAGACCAGTTAGTCTGACATCAGTGGGGGGGAAGATGCTGGAGTCAATTATAAAAGACGAAATTGCGGAGCATTTGGATAGCAGTAACAGGATCGTTCCGAGCCAGCATGGATTTACGAAGGGGAAATCATGCTTGACTAATCTTCTGGAATTTTTTGAGGATGTAACTAGGAAAATTGACAGGGGAGAGCCGGTGGATGTGGTGTACCTCGACTTTCAGAAAGCCTTCGACGAGGTCCCACATAGGAGATTAGTGGGCAAAATTAGAGCACATGGTATTGGGGGTAGGGTACTGACATGGATAGAAAATTGGTTGACAGACAGAAAGCAAAGCGTGAGGATAAATGGGTCCCTTTCAGAATGGCAGGCAGTGACTAGTGGGGTACCGCAAGGCTCGGTGCTGGGACCGCAGCTATTTAAAATATACATTAATGACTTGGATGAAGGGATTAAAAGTAACATTAGCAAATTTGCAGATGATACAAAGCTGGGTGGTAGTGTGAGCTGTGAGGAAGATGCTATGAGGTTGCAGGGTGACTTGGACAGGTTGTGCGAGTGGGCGGATGCATGGCAGATGCAGTTTAATGTGAATAAGTGTAAGGTTATCCACTTTGGTGGTAAGAATAAGAAGGCAGATTATTATCTGAATGGTGTCAAGTTAGGAAAAGAGGACGTACAATGAGATCTTGGTGTCCTAGTGCATCAGTCACTGAAAGGAAGCATGCAGGTACAGCAGGCAGTGAAGAAAGCCAATGGAATGTTGGCCTTCATAACAAGAGGAGTTGAGTATAGGAGCAATGAGGTCCTTCTGCAGTTGTATAGGGCCCTAGTGAGACCGCACCTGGAGTACTGTGTGCAGTTTTGGTCTCCAAATTTGAGGAAGGATATTCTTGCTATTGAGGGCATGCAGCGTAGGTTTACTAGGTTAATTCCCGGAATGGCGGGACTGTCATATGTTGAAAGACTGGAGCGGCTAGGCTTGTATACACTGGAATTTAGAAGAATGAGAGGGGATCTTATCGAAACATATAAGATTATTAAGGGGTTGGACACGTTAGAGGCAGGAAACATGTTCCCAATGTTGGGGGAGTCCAGAACCAGGGGCCACAGTTTAAGAATAAGGGGTAGGCCATTTAGAACGGAGATGCGGATAATTTTTTTCAGTCAGCGAGTTGTAAATCTGTGGAATTCATTGCCTCAGAAGGCAGTGGAGGCCAAGTCTCTGAATGCATTCAAGAGAGAGCTAGATGGAGCTCTTAAGGATAGTGGAGTCAGGGGGTATGGGGAGAAGGCAGGAACGGGGTACTGATTGAGAATAATCAGCCATGATCACATTGAATGGTGGTGCTGGCTCGAAGGGCCGAATGGCCTACTCCTGCACCTATTGTCTATTGACCCACCCCATGCAGGACACTGTCACTGCACTGAGTAGCTCCTTCAGTGACAGACTCCTTCACCCCAAGTGCGTGATGGAGAGATATAGGAGGTCCTTCCTTCCCGCTGCTGTAAGACTGCACAACCAGCACTGCTCCCAGCAGATGAGTCAACAATAACAGTAAACTGATGACAATTTATCTTTGTCTTTACTTTTATTTATAATGAATGATCTCTTGCTATCCACTTTGCTGCTGTAACACTGTAAATTTCCCCGGTGGGGGACAAATAAAGGAATATATTATTAAAATATGTATTGTTTGAGAATTACAGCTAGATTTCCATTTATGTTGTCTAGAATATGCCATATACTACAGTTACACTTTTCTCCAGCTTCACTATGAGCTCTCTTAATATTAACCTGCTCATAGAGTTCAGAGTGGAATATCAACCTCGTCGGCCTGATGGACTTGGTCCAGTTTAGACTTGAGTCTGAAGTAGGGTCCTGACCCATAATGGCAGCTCTTCATTTTCTTCCACATATGCTGTATGAGTACCTCCAGCACTTTGTGTTTTGCTCTGGACTTGGTATAGGTTCAGTGAATCCATTTCAGTGAAAAGGGATGGTTCCAAGTGAGATGCCATCACCACCAATTCCCCATTCTCACTGACATTTTCTCCTCCTCTATGTCACACCATTAACAATTATGTGCAATTATTTACACGGTGTCTTGATAAAAATCATCAAATAAAAATGTCACAAATTTAACAAGATGTTGAATTACTAATTAATTGTATGTTCTGAGATTCAATTCAGAAATTCAGAAAGTAATTCAGTTGTACTTAAGTATCTTCCCTGGCTTCCAAAACCTTTGTGCCAGTCAAAATGATTAATATTTTTTTCATGCAATTTTATGCGAGTGTGATTCTGTTTTATGCATCTATAGAAAAGTGAATTACTATTTGGTTTCCATATAAAAAATATTGCCCTGGGGTCAATCGATTGCAGAATTATGCTGTAATTAGCAGACAATAATAGCAAGTAAATCGCAACGCTTTTGGTAAACTAATATGTAAATTAAAAGGAAGAAATTCAGGAAGATTCACAGTAACATCATGACTTTGCAATGCAAAAACGAGTTACCCAAAGTGCATTTTGCTATATTGGAATTTAACCCAACGTAAAATATTCTGCGAAAATTAACTTCTGACTTTTGTAATTTTGATGCAGAAGAACTATCAACTCTCTTGTGGAATGCATCCTTAAGTTCCAATGTTGGGAAGTGGGAGAGGGAGGATAATTGAAAGAGGAGTAGAACTTGAACTTCAGTGCACACAACTACAGCTGCATAACAGGGATAGAACGGTCCAAGTTCAAAGAACATCCTGTGACACAAAAATCAATGAAAAATACTTGACTCTGAATTGGGTCAGGCTATTTAACAATACAAGCATAATGCCTCATAAATCTAAAGAAGGGTCTTTATGCTTTTTTAAGACATCCATTAGAAACTGGCTTGAACTAGGATATCTCTGCTTAAGATTTTACAGAGGTGGCCGAAGCTTGCAAATACAAGGTTTAAAAAAAAATACCATTCCTTTAAAGGCAAAGGACATGTGGGACTGTTGTTCTGATTCCACACTAATCTTATGATTGAACCCCTTTGTGTCCATAACTTAACCCTCAGGCTGCTATTGGCAAATATTTGCTGAGAGCCCATGCTGACCATAATTATGAAGCTCTGGGCTAAATTTCATTCTTTAGGCCTACTGGAAATTACATACATCGGAAGAGAGCAAAGTGAATTACTACCTAACAATAACAAACACATATCTTAATAAATAGCTAAATACTTGAGTTTGGTTAAAAATCATTCTACACAGTTGTAGATGATGCCACCAAGTGGCAACAGATAGATAACAGATGGGAGAAGTTCAAAAGAAATCTGTTGAATTCAACAGTCCAAGCCAGCATGGCTGAAAATGCTCAGGATACAATTGAATAGGTAAGAATATTGAAATGAGCAAAGACAATCACACTGAACTGGACTGCTACTCGTCACAATAATTTAAGAATCTACAATGAAGATACTCTTTTAGAGACAGCTGGCATGTCCTTCAATGAGATTTATGCAGTGTGGTCAAAATCCAATCAGCTCATTATCATTTGGGTGAACAATAGAGGAATTCTGGTGGCCTTTTGCTTAGGCATCAAGGAGCTGAAAGTACATTCTGCACCTTTCTTTGCATAGTGCATTCTCTATAAGGTGGTGGGGTTGATTGGCTATCACCCCAACACTTTCTAAAGTCGTCAGTGTAGGACTTGCAATATCAGTCTCTATAACTTGGATTTTTTATTCTGAAACATCTAACCTGACAACAATTTTGTTACGTAAATACTGTACTCAGATTTGCTGTACCAATGTTACCATTCAACTGGCCATTTTCTCAGAAAGGAAATGAAGCATGTTCCAGTTTTCAAACTGTAAACAGAAAAATAAGTGGTACATCCCTAAAGCTTTTACGACACTAATTGAAATTCTAAATTTGTATGCATCAGATATGTGATATTTAAGGAGAAGGCTTTTTAAGACTGAAATGAGAAAATAAATCTTATGTTCTTTAATAAATCTAATAAATATAAATATTTATTGTTTGAGAACTACAGCTAGATTTCCATTTATGTTGTATAGAATATGCCATATACTATAGTTACACTGTCCTCTAGCTTCACTATGAGCTCTCTTAATATTAGCCTGCTCATAGAGTTCAGAATGGAATATCAACCTCGTCTGCCTGATGGACTTGATCCAGTTTAGACTTGAGTCTGAAGTAGGGTCCTGACCCATAATGGCAGCTCTTCATTTTCTTCCACAGATGCTGTACGAGTTCCTCCAGCACTTGGTGTTTTGCTTCGGACTTGGTATAGGTTCAGTGAATCCATTTCAATGAAAAGGGATGGTTCCAAGTGAGATGCCATCACCACCAATTCCCCATTCTCACTGACATTTTCTCCACCTCTATGTCACACCATTAACATCTGTGCATTCCAGACCTTGGCCTGTCATGATAGAGTTCCCACGCCAGACATCTCTGGGATGAGAGGGGATCTTATTGAAACATATAAGATTATTAAGGGATTGGACACATTAGAGGCAGGAAACATGTTCCCAATGTTGGGGGTGTCCAGAACCAGGGGCCACAGTTTAAGAATAAGGGGTAGGCCATTTAGAATGGAGATGAGGAAAAACTTTTTCAGTCAGAGAGTTGTAAATCTGTGGAATTCTCTGCCTCAGAAGGCAGTGGAGGCCAATTCTCTGGATGCTTTCAAGAGAGAGCTAGATAGAGCTCTTAAAGATAGCGGAGTCAGGGGGTATGGGGAGAAGACAGGAACGGGGTATTGATTGTGAATGATCAGCCATGGTCACATTGATTGGCAGTGCTGGCTCGAAGGGCCGAATGGCCTACTCCTGCACCTATTGTCTATCTCCATATCAGTTTTCCCCTTTTAAATCCACTTCTACAATCATGCAAGTCAGGCCTGCCCGGCAGATTCAAGGCCTGGATCTATCTGCATTCCATCCTGCCCCGTGTTCTGTGGCCTCTCCTGGTTTACGTTGTTCCATTGACCACAGTTGAGTCCCTCGAAAGGAAGATTAGTGGCTTTCTTCGCAAGTGGCTTGGCCTTCCCCGTGAGAATCTATGCTATTAGCTAATATAAAATGTATGCTTATTTTCAGTAGAAAGCAGTAAGATGGATGCTTGTGGAGTATTACGTGTGTTGTTATTCAGACTGAAGGTAAAGAACTCGGATTATCACCCGCAGCCTCAACAGTGCAGCACTGTATGGGACCAGGAAAATCTTGCAGCTTCCATTCAGTGGTCTCACTGAAGAGTTTATAGTGGCACAGACAAGAGAAGCCCTACAGTACAGGGACTCCAGGGACCAAAAGGTGTCATCGGCTGGCATCGAGGTGAGAACAGGGAGGAATTGGAGGGCGGAGAAAGCAGTGGAGGTGGCAGAGTCACGCCTAAGACAAAAGGCATTGGTGGGAGTCATAGCAACTGGGCTTGGGATACTTCCCTAAGACCCAGGTTGGCAAGGCCTAGGGCAAGGAGAGACACCATCTCATCCAGGAAGAGGTCCGAGCAGGTGTGGAGGAAGAGCGTGTGAGCAGGACGGTGGGGCTCAGGCAGCAGGGAGCGTGGACAAGGTGGGAGAGCATACCGCAGCGCAGGATTACCTGGTCAAACATCATGCAGGCAGGTTTCCAGTGCGTCCGGTTCCTTGTCCAAGCTGTCTACGATGTCCTACCAAGCCCAGCAAACCTCCACGTCTGGGGCAGGAGCGTGACACCTTCCAGCCCACTTTGCACTGGAAGGGAATCATTAGAACATCTCCTCAGCAGCTGCCCAAAGTCCCTTGGTAAAGGTCGCTATCGGTGGCGCCATGACCAGGTGCTTAAGGTGGTTGCTGAGAGCATAGCCACTGCCATCAGTAGCAGCAAACACCACCATGCCCCGAAGAAATCAATCACTTTTGTCAAAGCTGGAGAGAAGCCTCGACCACAACCAAAAACAAGGGCGGGCCTCCTCTACACGGCCACTGACTGGCAGCTGCACGTCGATCTGGGCAAACAGCTGAAATTTCCGCAGCACATCACAGCAACATCACTCTGGCCAGACATGATCATCACCTCCGAAGTGACAAAACAGCTGATCATTCTGGAGCTGACAGTGCCCTGGGAAGAGCGTATGGAAAAAGCTAGTGAGAGGAAACGCGCAAAGTACCAGGAGCTGGTGGAGATGTGCCAGGACAGAGGCTGGAAGACATGCTATGAACCCATAGAGGTGGGCTGTAGAGGCTTTGCAGGACGCTCACTCTGCAAAGTCCTCAACCAATTGGGCATTACGGGGCTGGCAAAGAAGAGGGCCATTAAATCCGCAAGTGAAGCTGCAGAGAAAGCCACTAGATGGCTTTGGATTAAGAGGGCTGATCCGTGGGCAGTTGCTGCTGGGACGCAAGTCGGGGCCTGATCAACCCCGGCTGGGTCGCCTGGGCGAGGATGTCTGATGTTGTGAGACCCGAAACACCCGATGACCGCAGGTCACATCACTGAGGATGCGTCCCAGTGGATCCAGAAGATGTATCGTGCACATTGATCAATCATCCTATGCTGCTGGAAGATAACTGGATAACCAGTCTTCAAACATGTTACCAGTGTTACATGTTTATAACAGTTTAAGACATCATACAGCAAGAGTTCTTTAGAAGATGTTGTTCAATACTGAAATATATTGCTCAACCATACATTTATGACGTCTAGAAGCAACACTTTATAACCACAATATAGGGCTAGTGGGCTGGATCCAATCTGATGGGTGGTTTTGTCCTGCCCTCCATGCTCTGCTGCATGCTTATTGATGACAATGTTCTCGCCCCTTAAAACGCCTGTTGTTGGTAGACTTGTTCAGAGGCATACAGGAAGCCACTGCTGCCCAGGAGACCACGTGTTTTGTGCCATGTCTGAGATCTTTACCTTCAAAATCTCTTTTCATCATTTAACCAGAAGCTATGCTAGTATAATGAAGATGGTGATGAATGTCACCATGACATTCGTTGAGAGATGGGTCCTGAGATGGATGAATTTTTTGAAGCTTGCAATGGGCTTTATTGTGGTGCAGAGGGGCCAAGTTGGTACAGGCCTTTGGTCTTGCAGATGTTGATTAAAAGGCCCATCCCGTCAAATATTTTGTTGAACAAGGGAGCCTCTGAACATATACATGAGCAAGCAAAGTATTACTAATGCTACTCACCAAAATTCACTGGACCCAATGTTCTCTCCCAGGCCAATGCACCAGCAGCGAAGCCCTTGTTATTCTTATTCAATTACATTGCCATATCATTTGCATGTTCAACTGCAGATTACTGAAACAGGCACTCTTTTGTAAGTTCTGTCATGGGAGCCGATTACCAAGTGGACAGAGACAAAGTAAAAAGGATATTCTCAAAGCTTCTTTGAAGAAGAACTGACTCCTGAGAACCTTTGATCCAAGTCTGCGCAAATTAGAAAAGGAGCTTTTGAGGCGGTATTGACAACCTCATGGCCATGCACCTTGGCATGTAGAAGTCCTATGTAAGTAGCAGAAAGATTGCACCCATTCACAAACTACACACCAGCCTGCCCCATCAGCTTCCTCGTACTTTATCTGTGGAAGAGGATGAGCGTGCCTGATGTCATTACCCACCTCAGAAACCATAACATCAGAATGGTTGCCCTCAATTCTGATGAACAGCCTAGGAGATTTGCAACTTTTCCCCAAATCTGATTCCTGATCAGCGAATCCATTCTGCTAAAAGTAGCAAATCCTGACCTAGAAATACTGTGACAGCCTGACAAACCATAGCCCCATACTTATCCCCAATCAAATTGTGAGAAGACTTTGAATATGAGCATTCAAAAACAATAGGAACTATGACAAATTGATTATACGAATAAATATATAAAAATCATTAAAAACGAGACTAAAATGTTTTTGATAATTAAAACCCACAGTTACATCAAACAGTTTGAAATTAATTCAAATCAATCCCATAAGTATAATTGAATATACTGAAACTTGCATATTCCCTCTGAGACCCCCCTCTCCATTCAAGTGGATTCGATGAACCCGGCACAGATGAAGCTGATCTGTGTCAGAATGATCTGTTACTCATTAAAGTTACTATAATGATATGATGATGTAATCAAACTACTATCTGAAGAATTATGGGTGACATAGCATAAAATCTCTAACTCTGGAGACACTTTCCAAATGTAAATCAACAGTTTTTATTTACAAATAACCATCTACCCATCTTCATTACTCCAAATTTGTTTATTTACAATGTTAATCCAATATATCCTGACATAACACTAGGTTTCCTCTCTCTTCCCAACTGCTCTTGGTGTGGAAGTAAGTAGTAGAGTGGTGGTGGTGGGGGGTGGGGGGGGGAAGGAGATTTTATGGGAATATGGGAGAGTAGAGTAAGATTAGAGCAGGATGAATGTAAATGGATGCTCGATGGTCAGCCATTGTAGGTCAAATACTTTATTTCCAACCTACACGAGTCTCTGACTCTTACTTTTATACACGTGTTTCTTTGCAGCCCTTTTTAAAATAGAGGCACAACATTAGCCACCTTCCATCTATCCATGTCTTCTGGCACCTCACCCGTGTCTAATAATATATCTCAGCCAGGACTCAATTTATCTTTTTTTTAAACTATTTATCTACTTTAATTACAATGGACGTCAGATGGGACAAGAGAAGTTAATATTTCTAAACAGTGATTCAAACTCACAGAATCTCCAGTTTTGGCAGAAACAAAATGACCACTGATGTTATTTTCCTGGCAAAATCGTTGATGCTTGTCTGTCTTCACAGTTCGCATGTGCTCCAGATCAACTATCAGAGTAAGAACAGACAGTTTAATTAGACTTCAGCAAACACATTAAGAATTCAACAAATTCTATTTAATTCAAAGGTAAGACCAAATCCATAACTGCACAAAATTATACAAACATTTGTATTTTTATTTGCTTTCTGTGCAGCATAATGTGAAAGCATAATTCTCACTGATACAATTATTGACATCAAAATATCACTCTATCAAGATACATCATAATTTAAATAATGTATATCCATTTTAACGGTTCTCCTTTCCAAGCATGAAAAGTCATAGATATTAAATATTTTAGCCTGGACTTATCATTAGTTGAGGTTTTTGATTCTGGACCAATTCACTCAGAATCAAACGAGAGTAAAAAATCATGAAATTCCATCCAATTCAAATCAAGATTCACGTTCATTTGCTCTGATTTAAAGAAAAATTATTATGGAACTCTGACGAGCCTCTTGAATTTGTGGTTTTGTTTGGGCACAAGGATGCCAATTAGCACATTTTAAAAATTATGTTTATTTAATTAAAAAAGAGAGCATAGTATATATATATATATATATATATATATGTGATTTGTGAATGACTTTAGTATTTCTTCCAAAGTGATTTAACATCCTTATCACAACTTGAACATAATTAATTTTCCTTTGAACCATTGAATTAGACCATAGAAGATAGAAAAGTACAGCACAGGCACAGGCCCTTCTGCCCAGTGTCTGTGCCAAACATAATGCCAAGATCAGCTAATCACATCTGTCTATACTTGATCCATATCCCTCCATTCCCTGCATACCCAATTACCTTACTCTTTGTGTCTCTACATTCTTCCTTCTTGCATCACCTCTCATACGTTTTCACCTTTCAGTTTTTGCACACTTTTGCTGAATGTCTGACACACAGCACTGAAGTCAACAAACAGAAAGGTAATTGAAGATTATGCTAAGGCTGTACAATGTAATATCCTGGCGACAAGGAACGAATGCAGATCAGCAGAACTGGGGTGAATATGAATAGGCAGATGAGCACAGATTTAAATGTATGGGTGGGAAGTCAGAATGAGGGTGATTGGAGATGTGAAGGAAGAGACAAGAGATTAGATTGTGATGGTGAGTGGATAATGGCAGCATTAAAATAAATGATTCAGAAGATAAGGAAAATATGGATAGGAGCTTCAGAAACTTGGGTATGATTCAAATTGTTACTAAGGGGTTATTAGTAAGCAATCCTGGTGGAGGGTATGGGCTCTGTAGCTCACCACTGAAAAAAAACGACTAACTTCATAGGTTCTAGTTCAGATTAATTGAGTGAGAACCCGAAGAGTGTCTGGAAAAGATGTAGAGTTATATCAATGACTTTAGTTCACTCAAAGTGCAGTTGGGGGAAGTGAAGGCTCATCCATAACCTGATATCAGACATGCAGGCAGGCAGCAAGGGAGTCATTGTACAGTTGAGGTAGAATTGAGTTCTTTCTGGACACACATATGAACTGCCAATAATGATTGGCACATATCACATCTGTACATATTATATATTGCCCTTGATATTAAAATTGGATGTTATGGCCAGGGTTTAGAAAAGTGAAAACTTATAAGTGTAAGAAGGAACTGCAGATGCTAGTTTAAACCAAAGATAGACACAAAAAGCTGGAGTAACTCAGCGGGACAGGCAGCATCTCTGGAGAGAAGGAATGGGTGATGTTTTGGGTCGAGGCCCTTCCAAACCTATAAGTATATTTTGTACATGCCTTGAGCATTCATTGCATGGTTTACTTAATTTGATCATCAATTAAAACTTTGAAAGGATCAAATAAGATCAGGCTCTATTACAACATGCCAAACCAAGGCATATCCCAAATAACTCTAATATTTACATAATATCTCAAATAAAATAGGAAGAATCTGATCTTATTTATCTGTCTACTTTTGATAATGATATCTTTTATTACTGCTATCAGGACTGGGTGTTACGTAACTGGTAAATAGTTAGAGATGCATACTAAAAAGGATTTATAAATCAACATTGGCAAATTCGATCATAGCGGTCTATTGGGTTATTTTTTATGATGCTTCAGGACTAGTTTCATAGATACAATTACTTTAAGCTTTCTATGACTGAATGATTGTAGAGGTCAGCTTGATTATAAAATTAATACCCTGACACAAATCGAACCTGCCCTGACCATGGCCAATCTGAACACAAACTTTTAATTTTTATTTATCAATCCAAACACCTCTGTAAATATAACAATTTCAAAAGTGGCAAACTTTGTATTACTAAGGAAATTATCGTAACATGTACAAAGAATTGTGCCATGCCAGCATGGCACAGCCCAAGCCAATTATTCCCAAATATTTTATTTGAACATACACCTGCCTCAAACCTGGCATATGTAATCTGGTCCTGTCAGGCTTGGGTTAGGTAGCCAGATTAACCGATATTTAAACGTGGCTAAAGGTTGAACAATATATACATATAATTCAAAGCTTTGTAACATCACCAGATTCAGAAGGCTGCTTATTTCTTTTTTAAACATATCTTGCATTACTGGCATAAATTTCATGAAATGTGTACTACTTTGGGCAGTATTTTAATATTTGGGGGACTATGACAGAAAAATAAACACATTTTGTACCGTATAGATTTGTATAATTCCACAGACATACAAATAATAAATTATATAATACTAAATTTGCTCAGTTACTGCTTCAGTATTGTTCCATTTTGAAGCTGGTCAGAGACAGATCCAATGTGTGTCAGAATGCTCATGTTTACAGAAAACTCAGCATGGTCTTGGATTCATTAGCAGTTTGTTTATGCAGCCTACTTAGTTGTGTGAAAAATGATTTGCTCTTATCCAGTCTACGCTCAGAATTGATTCTTGATGGTAATCTCCTGCAGAATGATAAACCGTCCATCTATAATGTACAATTTCAACAATGCATGAATGCATAAACTCAACAATAAGTTCCTCAAACTTTATAAATCAAATTATTTAGCATATAAACAGGCCATTAAGGTCTGAAGTTTATATTCCTGTTTTTCTTCATGAATAACTAGTCTAAATCCTCCCTCCAGTTTTCTCACTTAGATTCTATAATATTCTGGCGGTGTTTTTGGCAAAACAACTGTCCATTTTCCTTTTAAGAATATTTATGGACTCTGTTTCAACAAAGGTTAGTGGAAAAGAACTCCACATTCCAACACCTTCTGACATCTTACACAAACTCCCCTCAATTTTGTTGTACAATCTTACAGTTGTTTATTTCAATTACCACTGTACTGATGATGACATGTAAATCACTTGTTGTCTCTGACTTGCAGCTTGTACAGGCCTGGAACAATTTTTTTTAAAGCTTCCAATTGATGAAAGAGTGGTGTGAAACACATACACAAATGCAGTTCCTAGTTATAAACTAACCACCGCATCGCAACCTACACTCCCAAATTTTTAGCCTCACAGTTCCTACAGCTTTCTCTACTATTACAATTCCTCTGCTATGGACCCCCTGCCACTACCTAGTCCTCTTCAACTAGCCCAAGAACATCCAACCTTCTCCCCCTCAACCTTTCCAAAACCGTGCGTAAAATGCCTCAGTGACTAGCTACGTGAAAATTGAAGTAAATGATACATCTGTCTCTCCCAGCTGGGCACGAAAGAAGAAGAAGCTGGAGTGTGTGTTGTGACATGCGCCATTAATACATAAAGCACATCCTTTAACTATAGCGGGAAAGGAGCTGATGTCAGTGGAAAGAAGAAAGAATAATATCCGACACATGGTACTAAACAATGAGATCAAACCAACTTCAAAACTAATTAAGATTCAAATAACTGTCGATTCCTTCAAGACTCGGGCTTTACTACCACCATCCATATATAATGAACTAAGCATACATAATGTTGCAACGATAGTACTGTGGCGGTCAACAAATAAAAATAATTTAAAACAATTAGTCCTTGAAGCCCAATACATAAGAAAGTACTGTCTTTCATTGTCTCATATTGCTCCAAATAGTTTACGCCATTGAACTACTTTTATTATGTGTCAAGTTTCACTACCGAAGATATATAAATAGCAAAGTTATGATGACAGGACAATTTGTTTCCATCATCGACAGAAAATAATTTACCGAGGCACCACGATAAACCCCTCCAAAAAAAGAGGTATTAATATAGGGTTAGTGTAAATTGGGTAGTGGATGATTGGTGTGGACTTGATGGATTGAAGGGCCTGTTTTTGCATTGTATCTCTATAAATATGACTTTATGATTTTTAATGTCCAGTTAAGAGATTAGGCATGCTTCGGTTTAACATCTTATCCCAAAAGCTTGTTAGGCAATTCCTCCATGTTGTAGGTGCCAGTTTAGACTTTCTGCTCGTGTTTGAGGAAGGACATGAACTTTCAACCTACTGATTCATATGTCACTCCTTAGGCCTCATGAACACTACTGACATCTTGTCCTTCATACTACACACTCATCTCACTACAAATGCTATTGCATTCTTGATATATATTTCTCTTTCATCATAACAGGATAATACGCCCTTGGAGTTCATAGTGGAGTGGACTTTGTGGGGCGGAGGAGGCAACAATAGGCAAGAAGAGAAATAACTATTCATTGTAATTGGCTATCTTTTGTATAAAATACATCCATATCCTAGACATGAAGTAATCTATGTATGGTACATCTGACCTGTTTGGATAGCATGCAAAACAAAGCTTTTCAAGGTACCTCATTACACATGACAATAATAAACCTAAACCTTTTGACCAGGCATGTCTTAAATCTGCTGTTCGCCTTGATGTGTCGGAATGAACCGTCTAAATAAACACACATTTATTAAACTAAAGAATGGAGTACAAAATAAAAAATAGAGTCCATGCAATGCTATGCAGTGGACACTCAATAGTAATTATTAGGAGTTCTGTCATTGCTTACAAACAACATTTCATTAAGATTGATGGATATTAATATGATGGAAACCATGCCAAGAGGGGGTTACAATTGATTTCAAAATACTGGGTAGTTCCTGCAAAGCGTTTACAGCTGTATATATTTCTGCCCTGATCACATTGGTCACAATCTTTACTTCTAGAAATATGCAAGAACTTTAAATTAAATTACAAATATAAATTCTTAATGAATCAGTTAGCTAATCTCAATTTCTTTATATAGAAAATAATGTGTTGATTCTGCCCTTTCCATTATGCTTTATCAGGCAAAAATCTTGGTCACAGATCTGGTTTTGCTCATTTCTGACAAACTATGTGTTACATTAACCTCCCTCAGGAAGTAATTCCAAACACAAAATAAACTGTTTATACCTTTGTTCAGATGCCTATGACAGATTGTTATTAGCTACAAACAGTTAAAGTAGGTTATTTTAATTCCTAGTATTTGTTTATCTTGTATTTACATACAATATTGTGAAGTGAATATGACCCTAAACATTGACTCTCAATAGTGCAAACTATGTGTAAAAGAACCACACTAATATTCAGTATTCAGACATATATAAGTGAAAACTGTACTGGTAAAACTTATTCATAGAAATGTTAAGGCAAAAACTGTTAAAAGATGGGGGTGGGGGGAATTATCACAAATAACCATTTGTTACTGCTAATGAAGAGGTAACCTGCTTGTTCATTATACATAGACCTCCATATCAGAAGTCAGTTCAATTTTTTTCCGTGACAAACATGCAACCTTGTTTCTATTCTATGCATTATTAAAGTTACAGGATTCTATGGTCTGTGTTGATTTGGCACAGCAAGAAGCCTTTTGGGTACGATGCCTGTGCTGACTCTGAAAGAGCTATCCAGTTTTGTCCATGCTCTTATTTCCCTGCAGCCTTCTAAATGTGGAAAATTCAGAAATTAATCATTTCCTTTCAAAAGTCATTATTGAATCCACATCTATTTTCCATTTCGCCCTCAAATGTACTGCTGTCAATAGAGGGTACATTATTGACCCTCTATAATGGGTCAATAATGCACCTGAGTGCATTAGTGCTCCTGAAACAGAATGGAAAGCCATGCAAGGAACAGTTTAGTGACTGAATAAATTATTTATATAAACACACTGCAGGGAAACCCAGTGTTTCACAGCTATGAGCAAAAGCAAATAACTTTCCATATTTAATCACTATTTGAGACATTCTTTACAACATATTTCTTGTCAGATTAAAAGGGGCAATTTAAAAAATGATTGAAGCTGCTTACTGTAATCTTAGAATTTTTAAATTTAGTCCAAATTTGATCCAATAAGGATGCATTTTATCTATTCAACAGCATATAGCTAAACGTTTTACAATTTCACTCCCTGGTGAAATATTTATCTACTTAGTGAAACAAGGTGGTCCAGGTTTTATTGTCAGACTTGGAAGGCTAAATCTATCAGTTCACTGTGACACTGGCCTCAATGTAGAATTCAGAAACATGCACAAAAAGAACCATTGTTTTCAATGGGGATTTTTAGGCTGCCTTTATTTATGAGATGTGGAGGAGGTTAATATTTTCAAAATTATTGCAGTTATTGTTGTTAGTTATTGATGAATGTTATATGCTTATCTTTGTGTTTTAATTTTGGGGGGATATATTTTTAATGTCCCTGGATATTGGAGTCATTTAAAAACATCTAAAATTATTTCCAGCTTAGACAGTTTTGCTGCTTTTCTGGCAGAGTCAAAGGCTGTCAGTGAATTTGGGGCAGGGTGAGGGTTGGGGACTTTTGCATTAAATGCCCTGATTCCCAAACAATGTCCAGACCACGCAACTGGACCTCAAGGTTCATAAGACCACCAAGATAAGCCGTTGCATTTAGCACTCTAAAGACAAGAGCTGACACATTGTTCCATGCACATCCCACCAACCTATTTGACTCTAACATAGCTGGATAAAATGCACTGATCCATAAATAACCTGTGGAAATAAAGCACAATTCATCATTAGGTCGACCCATCATCTGTGACAAAACTTGATACAGGTTCATCATTTTGGAATTTTATGTGCTGATTTCTTACATGGGGATTCTGTTTCCTTTGCCGCCAACAGTTATCGCAGTGAGTACTAGACTGACCTAGCTCTATTCTCATTAGCAAAGTGTTGGATGCAGAGGTTAATATTGGCAAGAACGTGCAACAGGTCCTGTTCACAGTGGTAAAATTAGATATGACTTCAGAATGGTTATTTTTCAACTTCAGAAATAGCTGGTGCTAAATGCAAGCACAACTTGCAATCCCCTTAACTTTTTTGTGTAACGATTTTTCAAGAATCCATTGCCTGACAATGATTTTCTCGGATTCTTTAGTCCCTGTACAGTACAAATTGCTCTCAGAATTATTCTGCCTGGGGGTATGCAATAGCTGACATGAGCTACCAACATCACGTCAGGTATTGCATGTCTTTGCCCATCCAAATGCTGGTAGACCCTGCCCCTTGGAATCCACTCCAAAATCTTTCCCACCACTGACATCAGGCTCACCAGCCTGCAGTTCTCTGGCTTATCATACTGCCTTTCTTAAATAACGGTACAGTATTCACCTCCAGTCTTCCTGAACTTCTTTTGTGGCTAAAGATGATGCAAATATATCTGCATGGGCCTCCACACTTTCTTCCCGAGCTTCCTATAAGGTCTGAAGATCTACTTGGACAGGCCCTAGGGATTTATCCACCTTAATGCACTTTAAATCTGGTAATACTGCTCTATGATCATCCGTGAAACATTACAAATCATATACTTCAATTGCTTAGCTTCCATAAACATCTCCTCGGTAAAAATGGATGAAAGATATTTAGTATCAATAGACAATAGACAATAGGTGCAGGAGTAGGCCATTCAGCCCTTCGAGCCAGCACCGCCATTCAATGCGATCATGGCTGATCACTCTCAATCAGTACCCCATTCCTGCCTTCTTCCCATACCCCCTCACTCCGCTATCCTTAAGAGCTCTATCCAGCTCTCTCTTGAAAGCATCCAACAAACTGGCCTCCACTGCCTTCTGAGGCAGAGAATTCCACACCTTCACCACTCTCTGACTGAAAAAGTTCTTCCTCATCTCCGTTCTAAATGGCCTACCCCTTATTCTTAAACTGTGGCCCCTTGTTCTGGACTCCCCCAACATTGGGAACATGTTTCCTGCCTCTAATGTGTCCAATCCCCTGATTATCTTATATGTTTCAATAAGATCCCCCCTCCATCTCTTGCAGCACTAAACAAAGACAGCCATGCTGATCTTTAAGGTGAACTATTCTTTCCCTAGCCACCAAAGGGTGACTCTTAATATACCCGTATAATCTCTTGGGATTTTCCTTTACCTTACCTAACGGATCTATTTCATGTCCTCTTTTAAACCTTCTTAAGTGTACTCAAACGAGTATATATGATCGCTTGATCCCAAATTGCCTAAATCTGGCATATGCCTCCTTCTTTTCCCTGACCAGAGTCTCTCTGACAGCATCTCTCATCAACTGACATTTAAATAAGAACTTGTTCAGGAAAAGATTGGGAAATCATGAAATAAGTGGTGCTTGTTACAAAATAAATCTTACGAAACTCAGTGAATTACTTTAAAAATATGAACTATATAAAATAAACATCTAAATTAAGAACAGAAGTCAACCACTAAGCTCCCTCAGCCTTTTAGTAAGAACAAGACTGATCTGATTTTAATCCCAGTAACTGTGATTAGCACTCCCTTGTTTATCAAGTATCTGTCTACCACTGCCTTAAAGACATTCAAAGGCTCTGCTTCCAGTGCCCAATAACAGTCCCAAATATGCACAACTCTCTGAAAGAACCACAAAAATCACTTTACATGCCTTAAATGGAAGACTTATTTTTAAGGTGCTAAATTGAAACACCTTCTCCATAACTATGTTTCAAAACCCCTCCAGATCTTATATGTTTCATTTAAGTCGCCACTCGCTTTGCACAACTCAAACGTTGCATGCCTAGATTATACAATCTTTCATCATAAAACAATGTCTATTCAATGTATTAGTGCAATCTAATCTAACATTACCATATATTTTTATTCAGATAAGTTAAAGAATCAAATCCCTGCCACATGGTTAAAAAAAGTAACATAATATTCTTCTTTCTTATTCATCATTATTGAGGTTTGATGGATTAATGACAAAATTTTATGAATTACATTTTAGTAGATTAATGCAGTGATAAATGATTTGGTGCATTAATTGTTAATGAAGTTAACCATTTTATACATATCACAATTCATTGTGCAGCCATAAAATTGATTATCAAACAAGACTTTAAAACTGTCAGAAGAAACATCACCTAGTTATGCTCTGCAGAGATGCTGTCTGACCCACTCAGTCACTTCAGCACATTGTGCTGTTTCTTTTTGAAAACTGTTGTGCCAATTCATGATTCCATAGACCACCAATGACCAGAATGCATTTAATCCAATTCTTCCCATGTTCATTTGCCATAATAACCCTCAACACGTCTTCATTGAACTTGATGGGTACAATTGAGAATCACTAATAGGAAGTAAAATTCTTTGCTTAACATAAGTTATGCAGAAAGAGAATGTTACATGTATTTTTAGTCATTGTATTTCTCTTCAATAAACAGATTACACAGTTAAATCCATATACTAAAACTCTTGTTTGTTTGTTCCTGAACTACAGCCAAAACGGTACAGGATAGCGCGACAAGGGAGCAGGAGAGGGTGCTGCACCAATGCAGGAGAGGTTTGGGCCCAACGGGTCCACTTTGTCTAGTATTACTTTAAATCTTGATCTTGTTACATTTCAAAATAATTCAAATTATTGTTTGCAAAATATATCACATGCATTATTTACGTGGTTTACAACAATCATAAGATTGTGTAGATTTCACATATAATCCGTGGTATGGAGAAATTGTTCATCTCTTGACAAATTAGATAGCACTATATGAGGATTTTCAAATATTAAAATATAATAATTGGAAAAATTAGGCACTAAACAGAATGAATGACTCGGCTAGTTTAAGATTCTTTCACATGTCTGCACTGCAGACAAAAATATGTTCAAGACTTGTAAACATATATAATAGTGGTAAATAATTATGAAGCTGTTCAAAATCAGATCTGTGTATGCATGTACAGGAAGCTATTTGATTGCCATCAAATCTACAGAAGGTACACTGAGTTGATCAGTTTGAGTGGAACATTGGATGTGATTTTAGAAGCATTTCTAAACAAATTTTGGAAAGGACAAACACTGCACTGTTGGAACCCCATATGTTACAGTACCTTAACTGTTCCTTATAAACAGAAATATTGAAAGGATCTGCTGTAACTGCATGTGGCAATTCCTATATTGAAAACTAAAATGTCTTATTCAGCAAATATGAAATACATCATCAATTTACGAATTTGGAAGAAAAGTGCACTTGTAACAGTAAATTATGTGCAGGAATCATAATCACAAATATGTAACTGACGGAGGTAGCACTTCTTGGAACTGCATCATATAAATTCTCAGGAATATTAAACATTTTTTTTAATAGATGTTTCATCTGACTGTAACTTCTAATCCATTTATATGCTGATATAAAAGGTTATGTTAAATCTAGACCCAATGTTACCTTTTTTTTTACAGACTCACCTAAGGCTACAAAAACACTTTAGAACCAAATAGCTTGTAACACAAAAAGAGCTAATTTCTCAGTTGGATTGTCCCCATGGTATTGTATCTTCCACCATTTCACATCATTACTAAATATCCCATTAAAAGTTAGAATAATAAGGAAAGCACTTCAGGTGGACTACATGAACACTACAGTGAAGCACAAATGATTGTTCCAAACCTCAGACCTTGGTCAATGCACATGTTCCCAATACTGCTTTTGAGGGGTGGGGCTGGAGAATGTGTGTTGGTTCGACATAAATGAGGGCCTTGAGCCTTGAATCAGAAAGGGGGAGAAAGATTAGGCAGATGATAGGTGATAACAATAAAGTAATGTGGAGAGGATAGGGGGACAGACCCTATTGAAAACCTCAACATGGTATTAGACCCCACCTATAACGTAAATGTGATGTTCTATTGTAGATACAGTAAACATAAGAAATCATTGCAAGTTCCCATAAACTGATACATGATGTAATAAAACAAAGCAAATAAAACCAATTCACCTGCTTATAACCATGATCAATCTAGTACCATGCTGGTTATAGACAACTCGCAAAACATGCATAAAAAAGCGAATATCAATATTTTGTGGAAGAGTGAAACCACAATTCCAAAGGTGCAGATAATATCTGCAAATAGTCACATCATCACAACTTTGAGGTAAGAAAAGAAGGAACTTTTTTTAAGAACTTGCCATTCATGTTCTCAAATAGTCTTGAGTGAATTATTTTGCAAGAAACATTTCTGTTATGTTAGCACATAGGTTAGTTAATTATATTAGTACATTACGTTAGCACATAGGTTAGACCATACAACATGGTCCTAAGATCGCAATGAAACTTGTGAGGTACAATCTTACGAGTAGGAATGATGATGATGCAAAACTAGGTGCAGGGAGGATTCAAGAAGCCATAGGCAGAACAGATGAGGATATGGTAAAACAGAATATAATGTGGAAAAATGTGAGGGCATTCATTGGGGTAGAAAAAAAATTAAAAAGGTAAGCTGTGTGCATTTACATATAAATCATTGAAGTTTGACATCCAGATACAGCAAGCAATTAGATAGGAAACTGTACATTGGCCTTTACAATACAAGTAATGAGTGCAAAATAGTTTGTTTCATTTACATAGCACCCCAATAAGAACCCCTATGTACTGTCATGTACAAGCCTGGTCTTTCAACCCAAGTGTATATTTGTGATAATGAGAGGGCAACAAAGATTCATCAGAGTGATTCCTGGAATCGTGGAATTTGTCACATGATAAGAAATTGAGCAAATGGGCCGAGGTGTACTTGAGCTCAGGAGAATAAGAGGAAAATTGTTGAGTTGAAACATAAATTTTCTGGGGCTTTACATGTTTGATAACATTAATACTTTTCCTCACTGAGCTGCCCTAGAATTGGGGCCACAATTTCAAGACAAGGGATCAGCCTTTCCAGATATAGGTGGGCAAACAAATCTTCTCCAAAAGGATGGTGATTTTTTTGGAATTCTCAAAGTAAGAGGGTTGTGGAGGCTCAATGATTAAACATGTTTTTTTTGTTCAATAGATTTTTGGATATTAAAGGAATCAAGAAATATGGGTTTGTGCAAGACAGTGCCACCAAGGTAAAATTCAACCCTGATCTTATTGAATGGCAAAGCAGTCACGAAGGGCCATATAGCCTCCTCCTGTCCTAACAAAATCAAAATGACCCTTGGCAATCTTGTTAATTTGATCTACTCAAACAGAACCAAGCAAAGTTAATTATGCACTCATATTGCACATAAAACTATTTCCTGATTCCTGGAGCAAAGGGAACACAATATAATATCAAATACATATTCAAGAGCAATAATCATTGGCCACAATGTTGTATTTGTTCCCGAAGAATGTTTAAATTAATAATTGACCTTTTACGGCTCAAATTGTTTTGCGTCAGCCCAGGGCCACATTGTTTATTCCAGTGTGTCGAGCGCAGACTTGGGCTGGGAGCCCATTCACCACACTTCAGCGTGATGGTGTGCTACAAGAATGAAGTCTCAATACAAGCAGCTTGGTGTACTCAAGAGAATGGATGTGACAGCCATGGAGATCTATTCTCAGGCTCAATAACAGCTACTTTGTAACTGTATTTGGGGGCAGTGAATGTTTGAGTGTGTCTTTGACATTCACAAACATTCATAACACATCTGCTAAATCTAAAAATAGTTTCAAAAAACAAAATATTACATTTACATTTAATACATTGAAACCAAACTTACACATTACAAAAATCAAAAGTATTAATGCCAATTTAAATGCATAATAACTGATCACATTTACTTTCCCGCAGAAGCAGACGTGTCCTATTTAATAGTGATCGTCACGTTCATTACACAGGCACCCAAATCAGACTTCAGGAACTTTGTCACAAAGTGCTGGAGTAACTCGGTGGGTCAGACAGCATCCCTGGAGAATATGGATAGGTGACATTTCATGTCGAGACACTTTGTCAGACCGATGAAGGGTCCCGACCTGAAACGTCACCTATCCATGTTCTCCTGGTATGCTGTCTGACCTGTTAAGTTACTCCAGCACTTTGTCTTTTTTTGTAAACCAGCAACTGCAGTTCCTTACTTCTACTCAGGAATTTTGTGTTGCCCAATTCGGCTCCACCAGTGCAGCACAGGGTGCAAAGCAACCAAAGTCCTTGCTACCCTTGCGCAAGCTAGTGCTGGACACCAGAAGTTCTGTAGGAAACCACAGCTGAGTTCTGGCATCAGTGTTAGTGCAAAATCAGAAAATCTGGGCCATTAAAAAATACAAATATTCTTGCTTGTACTATAATTCAATGACATCCTGAAAATCTCAGATGAATATCCACTAAATTCAATTAAGATTAATATAAAGCAGTTTGCGCATTCCTTAAACAACCAGCTTTCAAATTACTAACGAATCTTACTGCAAAAGCAATATATATCAAAATAAACAAATGCATAAATAATAATCGAACAAAATACATGTAAATTAAATGATACAATAAATGAGGCAATATTACATCCAAAAAGGAAAGTTGACTAGAAAAATTTCTTAATTATCATGCCTTTCCACTGTTCACATCAGAGTAAGATTTTCATTTCATACTGAGGTATATAGTTTTGCTGTAATATACACTGAACACTGCGATAAGCAGCGTACAACTATGAGTTTAATTTTTTTAATGGCTTTTACCAGTGCCTTAGCAAACCATAATTTACGGGTTTGTAACTGGCAAACAGACAATAACATTTATCTCAGTGAAATTAGCATTTTGCCTTCTTGGTAACAGCACTGCTCCAAAAGTATAATATTTACTCTGCAAATTACTGGCAAAGATAATGGAATTAATCAATTTGCCTTGAAACGAAGACCCATCCCTCACAAAGATATACAAGTAAATTGTGTGCATGCTACTAATTTTACAGGTGATTTGACCTCACACCATAGCTATTGATATTGAATTTTAAATTTTGGCACATTGACCTTCATCAGTCGGACTATTGAGTTTAGAAGTTGGGAGGTCATGTTAGAAACATAGAAAATAGGTGCAGGAGTCGGCCATTCGGGCCAGCACCGTTATTCAATATGATCATGGCTGATCATCCAAAATCAGTACTCCGTTCCTGCTTTCTCCCCATGTCCCTTGATTCCGTCAGCTAAATCTAACTCTCTCTTAAATATTATCCAGTAAATTGGCCTTCACTGCCTTCTGTGGCAGAGAATTCCACAGATTCACAACTCTCTGGGTGAAGTTATATAAGACGTTGGAGAACTGCATTTAGAGTTTCGTGTTCAGTTCTGAGCACCCTGTTATACAAAAGCAGAAACGGGTGCAGAGGAGATTTACGAAGATGTTGCCAGGAGTCGAGAGCCTGAGTTATAGGGAGCGGTTGAGCAGGCTAGATCTCTATTGCTTGGAGCACAGGAGGATGAGGGGTGATCTTATAGAGGCATACAAAATCATAAGAATAGACCAGGTAGATGCACAGTCTCTTGCCCAGAGTAAGGGGAATCAAGACCAGAGGACATGGGTTTAAGGTAGAGGGGGAAAGATTTAGTAGGAACCTGAGGGGTAACTTTTTCACACAAAGGTTGGAACGAGCTGCCAGAGGAGGTAGTTAAGGCAGGTATTATTATCACAACATTTAGACAGGTACAAAGATAGGGCAGGTTTCGAGGGATATGGGCTAAACGCAGAGTGGGACGAATGTAGATGGGAACTGTTGGTTGGTGTGGGCAAGTTGGCCCGAAGGACCCATTTCCATGCTGTATTACTCCAAATAATTAATTGCAGAACTTGCAAAAGTTGATTAGAGTAGGTTGTTTCAAAGAGTCATCCAGAAAGTGGGATGTTTTAAAAAAATATAAAAGCGCCTGTTCAGGGTATGCATGTTCCCATCAGAGTGAAGGAAAGTAGATAAGAGTAAGGCACCCTTGATGAGGATAGAAACTGAGGCTCTGGTCACGAACAAGAAGGCATAGGTCAGGTATAGTTAGCTGGAATCAAGGGTATCCCTGGAGGGGTGGAGGGGAATGAGCATACTTAAGAAGCACATCATGAGGGGGAAAAGGGTACATGCAATAGCTCTCGCAGATAAGATTAAGACGAATCCAAAGACAATAAGTATAAGGCGATAAAAGTAACTAGAGAGAGAACAGGGCCCTTCACACACCAAAATGGTCATCTGTGACAGAAGATGGACAAGGCCCTTCTTCAATACTTCTCCTCTACCTTTCCCGCAGAGAAAGATATGCAGATCAGGGAACCTGCAACATTTAATGCAGATGTCTTCAGGACTGCTTGAATTACATCCTAAGACTTATGATGGTAGATAATTCTCCTGGACGTGATCAAATAGATCCAAACACACTGCAAGCATAACATCCGTAGTATGAAAGTTATTGGAGAGGATTTTGGGGGATACGTATGCATTTGGATAGACAGTGGTTGATTAGAGAAGAATCTGAAGAATGGTCCCGACCCGAAACATCATCTATCAATGTTCTCCAGGGATACTGGCTGACCCGCTGAATTACTCCAGCGCTTTGTGTCCACATTTAGCATATAATTTTTCAGCACTTCCACCTGCTGCAATGTAATTCCACCAATGGCCACATATTACACTACCCACTCCTTTCTGCTTTCCATTGGGATCACTTTCTCTGTGACTCTCAGGTTAGCTCATCGCCCATCACTTCTCCGCAGGTACTTTTCACTTGCAACCATCGGAGGTATTTCATCTCCATTCTCTCCGCCATTCAAGAAAGCAAACAACCCTTCCAGGTGAGGCAGAAGTTTATATGCATCTTCTCTAATCCCATCTATTGCATCAGATGATCTCGAAGTGGCTTCCTCTACATTGGTGAGACCGAGTGTAGACCAGGCAATTGCTTTGCCGAGCACTAGTACTCTGTCCGCTATGGAGGGCCACCTGGAGATCCTAGTTGCTAGCCATTTCAATTCCACTCCGCTTCCCCACAACGACTTGTCTGTCTTCAGCCTGCTCCACTGCCAGGGTGAAGTCGAACATAAACTAGTGGAAGAGCATTTCATATTTCACCTCACTGGTCCACAACCCAAAGGCATTAATAATGATGATCGACACAAAAAGCTGGTGTAACTCAGCGGATCAAGCAGCATCTCCGGAGAAAAGGAATAGGTAACGTTTCAGGAGACTGGGGGTATGGGAAGGTACAGAACAAACCGGAGCCTGCAGCTGCAGAGTGCTCTACTTTGTTCTGTACCTTTCCATATCTCCAGTTTTTCCCTCCCTAACTCTCAGTCTGATCAAGGGTCTCGATCCAAAATGTCACCAATTACTTTTCTCCAAAGAAGCTGCCTGACCCGCTGTGTTACTCCATCATTTTGTTTTATCTTCAGTGTAAACCAGCATCTACAGTTCATTCTTACCCGGCATGAATAATGAATTCCCTAATTTCTCCCACTCACACACTTGTTTCCTCACAAACATCCTGCCCTTTCTCACCCATCAACTCCATCTGTCCATCATCGCACACCCCTCCCCCCACTGGTTCCATCTGCCAACCCCACCTCCCTTATTTGGTCCAAAATTCCATCTTAATTTCCCAGTAGATTGCATCATCTGCAGCTCCTTGCAGTTTGTTGCTCACTGTTGCATTAAGGAGGCTCCATAATCAAGGAAAGAAGACTTCAAGGATTTTTCCTTCAGTCCACAAGAAAAGGCACATTGAGTCAGGAGATTGCTATTATACCAGTGTTCCCCAAAGTGCAGGCATTCCCATACTGGAATCATGTAGTATTACTCCTTTCAGAGGCTATTCAGGAGTATGTATCTGTGGATCTGTGTGACCTCCTTGCTCAAAGAACATGTCCTGTTCTCCATCAGCCTGTCCAGGAACTGTTGGGAATATTGTCCCTCCCTTTCCCATCATTGTGGCATGAATGATGGGGAGTCTGGTCTGCATGATGGATTGGGCTACATTCATGACTCTCTGCAATTTCTTGTGGACTTGGGCAGAGCTGTTCCCAAACCAAGCTGTGATGCAAACAAACTGTATGCTTTTCACAGTGCATCTGAGGAAGTCTGCATGAGTTGTTGGAGACATTCTGAATTTCTTCAGTCTCCTGGGGAAGTAGAGGCATTGTGTGCTTTGTTAGTTGTTACTACAATGACAATAGACAATAGACAATAGGTGCAGGAGTAGGCCATTCAGCCCTTCGAGCCAGCACCGCCATTCAATGCGATCATGGCTGATCACTCTCAATCAGTACCCCGTTCCTGCCTTCTCCCCATACCCCCTCACTCCACTATCCTTAAGAGCTCTATCCAGCTCTCTCTTGAAAGCATCCAACGAACTGGCCTCCACTGCCTTCTGAGGCAGAGAATTCCACACCTTCACCACTCTCTGACTGAAAAAGTTCTTCCTCATCTCCGTTCTAAATGGCCTACCCCTTATTCTTAAACTGTGGCCCCTTGTTCTGGACTCCCCCAACATTGGGAACATGTTTCCCGCCTCTAATGTGTCCAATCCCCTAATTATCTTATATGTTTCAATAAGATCCCCCCTCATCCTTCTAAATTCCAGTGTATACAAGCCTAATTGCTCCAGCCTTTCAACATACAACAGTCCCGCCATTCCGGGAATTAACCTAGTGAACCTACGCTGCACGCCCTCAATAGCAAGAATATCCTTCCTCAAATTTGGAGACCAAAACTGCACACAGTACTCCAGGTGCGGTCTCACCAGGGCCCGGTACAACTGTAGAAGGACCTCTTTGCTCCTATACTCAACTCCTCTTGTTATGAAGGCCAACATTCCATTGGCTTTCTTCACTGCCTGCTGTACCTGCATGCTTCCTTTCAGTGACTGATGCACTAGGACACCCAGATCTCGTTGAACAT
Organism: Rhinoraja longicauda; assembly: GCF_053455715.1. Classification (NCBI taxonomy): domain Eukaryota; kingdom Metazoa; phylum Chordata; class Chondrichthyes; order Rajiformes; family Arhynchobatidae; genus Rhinoraja; species Rhinoraja longicauda. The sequence goes on along the minus strand of NC_135953.1, from coordinate 82,610,393 downwards.
CCCCTCTTCCTAACTTGACACCATTCAGATAATAATCTGCCTTTCTATTCTTACTTCCAAAGTGAATAACCTCACACTTATCTACATTAAGCTGCATCTGCCATGTATCCGCCCACTCACACAACCTGTCCAAGTCACCCTGCAGCCTTATTGCATCTTCCTCACAATTCACACTACCCCCCAGCTTAGTATCATCTGCAAATTTGCTAATGGTACTTTTAATCCCTTCATCTAAGTCATTAATGTATATCGTAAATAACTGGGGTCCCAGCACCGAACCTTGCGGTACCCCACTGGTCACTGCCTGCCATTCCGAAAGGGACCCATTCATCCCCACTCTTTGCTTTCTGTCTGTCAACCAATTTTCTATCCATGTCAGTACCCTACCCCCAATACCATGTGCTCTAATTTTGCCCACTAATTTCCTATGTGGGACCTTGTCGAAGACTTTCTGAAAGTCGAGGTACACCACATTCACTGACTCTCCCCTGTCAATTTTCCTAGTTACATCCTCAAAAAATTCCAGTAGATTTGTCAAGCATGATTTCCCCTTCGTAAATCCATGCTGACTCGGAATGATCCTGTTACTGCTATCCAAATGCTCAGCAATTTCGTCTTTTATAATTGACTCCAGCATCTTCCCCACCACTGATGTCAGACTAACTGGTCTATAATTACCCGTTTTCTCTCTCCCTCCTTTCTTAAAAAGTGGGATAACATTTGCTATCCTCCAATCCACAGGAACTGATCCTGAATCTATAGAACATTGAAAAATGATCTCCAATGCTTCCACTATTTCTAGAGCCACCTCCTTAAGTACCCTGGGATGCAGACCATCAGGCCCTGGGGATTTATCAGCCTTCAGTCCCATCAGTCTACCCAAAACCATTTCCTGCCTAATGTGATTGGTCCACAGCAGATTGTTGGTAATATTTACACCTAGGAACTTGAAGCTTTCAAATATTTCCACTTTGGCACCATTGATGCTGAATTAACGCTAAAATGGAGCAATTCAATTCATTAACCCTTCTACAAAATCATGCCCACATCTTCTCTTCAGGTCCATTCTACATTTGGACGAATTCTTGCAACTGGCAATCTCAAATCTATTATTTCTTCTGAACAACTCCTAACTTGAAGGAAGACTATAGGAGACTTGGAATGTTTTCTCTGGAACGTCAGAGGTTGAGGGGAGACTTGATAGAGGTACAGTGCCCTCCATAATGTTTGGGATAAAGACCTATCATTTATTTATTTGCCTCTGTACTCCACAATTTGAGATTTGTCATAGAAAAAAAATCACATGTGGTTAAAGTGCACACTGTCATATTTTATTAAAAGCCATTTTTATACATTTTGGTTTCATCATATAGAAATTACAGCTGTGTTTATATATAGTCCCCCCATTTCAGGGCACCATAATGTTTAGGACATATGGCTTCACAGACATTTGTAATTGTTCAGGTGCGTTTAATTTCCTCCTTCCCGCAGGTGTAAGAGAACTCTCACCACCTAGTCTTTCCTCCAGTTTTTCCATCACCTTTGGAAACGTTTATAACTGTTTTTCAACATGAGGACCAAAGTTGTGCCAATGAAAGTCAAAGAAGCCATTATGAAACTGAGAAGCAAGAATAAAACTGTTAGGGACATCAACCAAACCTTAGGCTTACCAAAATCAACTGTTTGGAACATCACTAAGAAGAAAGAGCGCACTGGTGTGCTTACTAATCGCAAAGGGACTGGCAGGCCAAGGAAAACTTCCACAGCTGATGACAGAAGAATTCTCTCTATCATAAAGAAAAATCCCCAAATACCTGTCCGACAGATCAGAAACACTCTTCAGGAGTCAGGTGTGGATTTGTCAATGACCACTGTCTGCAGAAGACCATGAACAGAAATACAGAGGCTCCACTGCAAGATGCAAACTACTGGATAGCTGCAAAAATAGGATGGCCAGGTTACAGTTTGCCAAGAAGTACTTAAAAGAGCAACCACAGTTCTGGAAAAAGGTCGTGTGGATAGATGAGACAAATATTAACTTATATCAGAGTGATGGCAAGAGCAAAGTATGGAGGAGAGAAAGAACTGCCCAAGATCCAAAGCATACCACCTCATCTGTGAAACACGGTGGTGGGGGTGTTATGGCCTGGGCATGTATGGCTGCTGAAGGTACTGGCTCACTTATCTTTATTGATGATACAACTGATGATGGTAGTAGCATAATGAATTCTGAAATGTATAGACACATCCTATCTGCTCAAGTTCAAACAAATGCCTCAAAAATCATTGACGGGCGGTTCATTCTGCAGCAAGACAATGATACCAAACATACTGCTAAAGCACCAAAGGAGTTTTTCAAAGCTAAAAAATGGTCAATTCTTGAATGGCCAAGTCAATCACCCGATCTGAACCGAATTAAGCATGCCTTTTATATGCTGAAAAGAAAACTGAAGGGGACTAGCCCCCAAAACAAGCATAAGCTAAATATGGCTGCCATACAGGCCTGACAGAGCATCACCAGAGAAGACACCCAGCAAATGGTGATGTCCATGAATCGCAGACTTCAAGCAGTCATTGCATACAAAGGATATGCAACAAAATACTAAACATGACTACTTTCATTTACATGACATTGCTGTGTCCCAAACATTATGGTGCCCTGAATTGGGGAGACCATGTATAAACACTGCTGTAATTTCTACATGGTGAAACCAAAATGTATAAAAATGGCCTTTATTAAAATCAGACAATGTGCATTTTAATCATGTGATTTTTTTCTATTACAAATCTCAAATTGTGGAGTACAGAGTACAAAACCATAACACTTCTGAACTATTGAGAACTATTTCAGAAATAGCATGCCTGTGTACTAACATTTACAGCTACAGAATTTCCTGTTGAGTGTACAACATATGTTTGTTGCCAGTTAAACAACATCTCCAAACTAACCATTAACAGATGGTTGGCTACATGTAAAATGCTGTTCTGATCCTCAAAGGCAGGGGCTTTGCATGAATAAATACTTTGCTGACTGCCAAGCTGGCATTCAGTAACATTCACATTTTTCAAAAACTATTACAATCAAATAAATAAAATTTCAAATTCGCAAAATTACAAATAATTAAGACAAAATAAACAAAATCACTTACAAACAGATCTTAATGATTTGGAAACATCTGAGAATTTATTATTAAGAAAGTCCCACCAACACATTTACAAAACAGCAATAAGATTGAGCAAAAGATACACACAAGAAGCCTTTGAAAATCAGCTAACATAATCGAAGACTTGCCTCACCCCAAACTTTTGTTTTCCCTGCTCCTGTCCAGAAAAAGCTAAAGAAACTTGAAAGTACACAATCAGCAGACTCAGCAATAGCTTCTTCCTCTCAATTATCATGCTTCTGAACAGTCCTTCCATAAGCTAACTGTTTGATTTACCACCACTTATTGAAGTCATTGGACTTGTCCATGGAACTGATGCTCTACAATGCACTAAAATGCTGAGAACTACAGTCTACACTCTGTATCTTTCCCATTGCTCTATCTATTGTACTTGAGTTTGATTCTATTGTATTAATGTATGGTATATCTGATTGGTTTGAGTAGCATGGAAAACAAAGTTTATCACTGTACCCCGGTACTAATAAGTACCCAAGTACTAAAATGTACTCCGTAAACTTAAAATTTTGCTTCTGGACAAGAGAATGGGGGAAGTAATATGCTTATACATCTTATCCATGCAGAGATTTAAAGATTTAAAGCAGAGATAGATATATTCTTGATTAGTACGGGTGTCAGGGGTTATGGGGAGAAGGCAAGAGAACGGGGTTAGGAGGGAGAGATAGATCTGCCATGATTGAATGGTGGTGTAGACTTGATGGGCCGAATGACCTAATTCCGCTCCTATTACATGACCTCGTGCACAGTCTTTTACCCAGAGTTTGAGAACCAAGAACCAGAGGACACAGGCTTAGGGTGGTAGGGGAAAGATTTAATAGGAATCTGAGGGGCAACGTTTTCATACAGAGGGTGGTAGGCAGATGGAAGTAGCTGCCAGAGGTGGTTGTAGAAGCAGAAACTAACAATATTCAAAATACATTTGGACAGGTACATGGCTAGGAAACATGGCTAGGCTAGTACATGGTTTAGAGGGATATGGGCCAAACAGGGGCAGATGGGAATAATGTAGATGGGGCACCTTAGTCGGAATGAGCAAGCTAGGCCGATGGGCCTGTTTCCATGCTGTATGACTCTGAATCTATGACACCAGTTCCTAGCAGCCTACTTTCTGAAACATACCCAGTGTGTAAAGGAAAACCTCTTGGCCCTCACGCACAACTGAAGGCATGTCTATGATCAGGACTATAGAGAGTGCAATTTATGACACAACTTCCATGTCATATATTTAATGCTGGTCTTAATAACGTGCATCTTCACAATATATATGTTTGGTTTCCAATTACCAGACTAAAACCTACTGCTCAACACAGAATATCCATTATGCTGGAAATCAGCCACACTTCTACCTGCTTCCGTAATCGAGACCAAAATGGCGGCGCTGCCATAGCAGCTGCGGCTTACCTGCGGTCCATTTGTCTTTGTGTTTTTGTTGGTTTTTTTGTCTTAATTGTAGTTGTGATGTCGTGTTTTTGTGTTTGTGTACTATGTGTGTATGTGGGGGGGAGGGGGGGATCTGTAAAAATTGTAAATAGGTGTCCCTTCCGAACGGAGACCCGACCTTTGTTTTCTGGGCCGTGTCTCCGTTCCTGCTGCGGCCTACCATCGGCCCAACTCCTGGAGCTGGCGGCCTCCAGGGCTCCGGTTCGCAGAGCCCGCGGACCGGACTAACCATCAGCGGAGCCGGCCGTCCTCGGAGGCTGCGGGAGCGGCTGCGACTCGCCTTAGGCTCGGGCTGCGTGGATGCCGACATCAGGAGCTCCGGCAGCGGCAGCGTGTTCGCCCGCCCCAGATCGCGGGGCTTGGGTCGCGGACATTTCACCGTCCGGCGCGGCCTAAAATATGCCGCGGGATTTTTCTCTGCTGGGCGGGGGCTTCAATGTCGGGAGCCACGACCGCCCCGACGTGCAGCAACAACGGCAGCAACAGCAGCAGCGTGTTCGCCCGCCCCGGATCGGACTTATCATCGGCGGAGCCGGCCGTCTTCGGAGGCTGCGGGAGCGGCTGGGACTCGCCTTCGGCTTGGCCCGCTGCGGACCGTTCGGCGCGGCCTGCAACCACAACAACCTGACCGCGGGAGAGGACAGCAGGAGAAGGGAAAGACATTGTGGCCTTCCATCACAGTGAGGAGAGGACTGGAGGAGACTCACTGTGATGGATGTTTCTTTGATGGATGTTTCTTTTTTTTGTGTGTTTTTGGGGTTGTGTAATTTTAATGCCTATTTAATGCTTTTATTGTTGGACTGTGGGTGACTGAATTTCGTCCAATATTGGATGACAAATAAAGCTATCTTGCATCTTGAATCTTGAATTGCAGCGTTATACATCTTATCCCATTTGGACTTTCATCTTATACCACAAACTGGAGAGATTCCATAGAAGTTAACAGCAGCGTCACCTCAAATCACCATGCTATGTTGGTCAAATAAAAGCCTATTTAACTATAATGATACAGTCGGACTGCCCCAAATCGGATGGTCATTCAAAATTAATGATCAATGACACACCACAGAAGTTGTTATAAAAAGACCTCTTGTGCATTGCACGTGTAACAACATTTGCTTGCAGGTTTACTAAGTGAATGAAGACATTGAATGTAATTGTAAATATGAAATCAAAAGAAAATTTAAAAGTAACATGCTTTCTTTGAGTAATGCAAATGTCAATCTTGTCCATTAATATTTAACCTTTTGGTGTTGGACACTGACCACAATGAACACCATAAACAATTTTGCAGACTATTTCCTTTAATGTCTTAAATCTACCAACTGCAAAACTCCCAAGGATCTGATCAAGGGATAAAACAATGAACTGCCTTTCTTTTTATGAGAAATGTTTTTATTTGGTGTATTGTTGCATAAATCTTGACTTTTTCTATTACTCAGGAATACTCGATAAAAACTTTGAAACATTAATTTTACACTACTGGAAAAATAGAAACACGTTTAGTGCAATACCAAAATGAGAAATGACATGAAATTTAGAAGTACCATGTTAAATCAGATATCATGCACCTTGGCAGATTAAGTGCAGATTAAATTAAAAGTTAACTGAAAGAAAACATTAAATTGCTGACATTGACAGGTCTGCTATGTTATAATTTTATTAAATAAACAACTTTCTCAAATGAGTTCTGTGTTTTTAACTCAAAATGTGGTTTGTGAAAATGTATACTTTGTACCTCTAGGTTACGTAAGAAACTATAGGGATATTTTCATGCAAGTGGAAAGTACAAAATTTACAAGACCATCAGAATTTGAAGTGAGTATTGTTTAACTTTGCGCAGAAGCGAATCAAAACATGAATAGTTAAAATATTTTATGTAGACAGATTTCTCATGCGAAACACTAATTGTTTTAATAGTGATGCTTTCTACAACAAAAGTCTAAAGAAGCATTTGTATCGGAGGAAGCACAAGAGACTGCAGATGGTGGAATCTGTAGCAAAAAAATGAGAGCAACTGAAGAACCTCAGCAGGTCAGGCAACATTTGTGGATGGAAATGGACAGGCAGCATTTTGTGCCAAGAGACTTCATCTGGACTGAAAGAGTAGAGAGAAAGTAGCCAATATATAGAGGTTGGGGCAAGAGCTAGCAAGTGATAGGTGGATTCAAGCAAGGAGAGATTCACTGGCATATAAGTCAGATTGGAAAGAAAAGGTAGAGATAGCAACAGAGGTTGGGAGATTATAAGTGGAGACCAAAGGGTGCAGGTTCTGGAATCTGATGGGAATGGAACTGAATGAGAGATGGTGGCAGATTGAAGGAACAAAGGGTGGGGAGGAGTGATCCAATGGGGGAGAGGGGGGTAATCCAGTGGAGGAAGTGTATGGGGTAGAGGGAGAAAACAGAGTGAAAGGAGGCAGGGTAGTAAGAAGGGGGTTTGAGTGTGGATCAGGGTAAATAGGAAGAGAGAGATAAGGACAGAGGGCATGCAGATTACCTAAAATTGGAGAAGTCAATGTTAATGCAATTGGGTTGCACACTACCCAGGTGGAATATGAGATGCCATTCCTCTAGCCTATGACTGATGAGGCCAAGGACAGACAAGTTAACATGGGAATGGGAAGTAAAATAGCTGGCAACTGTGGGATTTAGATGCTGACAAAGAACAGAGCGGAAGTGCTTGGCAAAGCGATCGCCCAGTCTGCCTTCTTCTCACCAATGTGGAGAAGGCCACTTGTAGAGTATTGAATGCAATATTCGAGGTTGGGGGAGGTGCTTGCGAATCTCTCACATGCACCTGGCAGGGCTGTTTAGGTCCTTGGATGGAGGCAAGTGAGGAAATGCAGGGACAGAGTTACTCCTCCTACAGTTGCAGGGGAAAGTGCATGAGGAGGAATGAATGAACCAGGGAGTCACTGACAAGAGTGGTCCCTACAGAAAGCAGAGAGGAGTGGAGAGAGGATAGTGTAGCAGGTCGTGGGATCGCGTTGTAGCTGGCGGGAATGTCGAAAAGTGATGTGCTGGTCACAGAACAAGGTGGGGTGATAGGCAATAACTAAGAGAATTATATTACTGTTCTGTCTGGGGGAGGTCAGGTGGGGTAAAAATGTGGAATATGGAGAAGATATGGGTGAGAGATTGGTCAAAAACAGACTTCCCTATCCCACCCGACACTGTGATTGACAAAGCCCTCACCCAGTGTCACCTCTATATCCAGCACTTTTGCTCTCACCAGATGAAGGTTCTGGACTCGCAACATCAACCATCTGTTTCCTTATACAGATGCTGCCTAACTTAACTGCTCTCCATTTTTTTTACTGAAGAGACCTGACTCATGTTTATTGCAACTAATGTGTGCTAATGACAAATAAGTAATATCATGGAAAACAAAATATGCTCAGGTACATTTGACATCTAAAGGGATATATGATCATTTTAATGTTAAAAGTTCTGAGGGCAAAACGGAGTATGTGGAATTTAATGCAGAAAAATGTGAGGTTAGCATTTTGCTGCACAGTGAATGGTAGAACTCTGGGTAGTGTTGTACAGCAGAGGGATTTAGGAGTGCAGGTGCATAGCTCCCTGACGGTGGAGTGGCAGGTAGATCAGGTGGTCAAAAAGGCTTTTGGCACATCAGCCAGAGTATTGTATAGAAGTTGGGAGGTCATGTTGCAGTTGTATAAGATGGTGGGGCCACATTTAGAGTATTGTGTTCAGTTTGTGCACCGTTATAGGAAAGAGGTTGTCGTGCTGGAATGGGTACAGAGAAGATTTACGAGGATATTGCCAGCACTCGAGGGTCTGAGCTACAAGCAGAGGTTGAATAGGCTGGGACTCCATTCCTTGGAGCGTAGGAGGATGAGGGGTGATCTTATAGAGGTGTATAAGATCAAGAAAGGTATACATCAGGTAGATGCACAGAGTCTCTTGCCCAGAGTAGGCGAATTGAGGACCAGAGGACATAGGTTTAAGGTGAAGGGGAAAAGTGAGGGATCTAACTTTTTCACACAAAGGATGCATGGAACAAGCTGCCAGAGGAGGTACTTGTGGTATGGACTATCCCAACAGGTACATGGATAGGACAGGTTTAAGGGATATGGACCAAATGCTGGCAGGTGGTTCCAGTGTACCTGGGACATGTTGGCCGGTATGGGCAAGTTGGGCCAAAGAGCCTGTTTCCACACTGTATTGCTCTATGACTATACTGAATGCTTCTATCAATATTGTCAAAATGTGTACAAAAAAATAATGATAGTGCTACAGACCTACAAATGTAGATAGTGGTGTTTCATTATTTCAGAAAGTGGACAAACTACTCATGTTTCATGTCAGTGAAGACATGATAGCTGTGCGTTGGGAAGCAAGTCAACTATACAGACTCTCGACTTCCAAGGACCTCGCAGTGGATACCTAACAAACAATAACCAAGCTAAGGGTGTAAACATTACAGTACGGTATGCATAATTTGAACTTGGGTACAAATTCAGTACATTGCAGTAATAATGAAGTAATGTTCTACAGCAATTAGTTCAAACAAAAGATTTGATATTTTGCCAGCAGTGAATGCATTTCAGCGTAAATGTTGATTAATAATATCACTACATTTGGTGTTCTTTTCATATAATCATGTCAGCAGATTTAACAAAAATAATAAGTAACAATCCAGATTACATGAATTCCCACTATTAAAGCCATTTTAATATATGGAAAATATATCACTTCAGCAGTCTAATATTTTGCAATCAGTAGATCATTTCCAAGTCTATTCTATTTTATTATTTCTATGCATTAAATTATTCAAAATACTAGATTTTCTATCTTTAAAAATTCTATTGCATATCATAAAAACTGCTGCATTTTTTTAAATGAAGCATAGCATGCTCATTTTTACTGAGAACCAAGTTATAAATCAGAAAAATGCAGGCAATGAAGAAACATTTTAAATTACAATACTTTACATAATTTTATATTATGTAAATCAAATTATTCTAACTGGAAAAAAATACTTGGCTTAGAGTCAGACACAGCCCCAAATGAATACATTCAATGGCTTCTTATATTCTTACATCACACTATACTTGAAAATATCAATAATACATTTTAGTGGACGATTTTATGGGGCATACATTTCTAAAATTATAAACATTGGCTTTTTTTTCTCTCTGACCAAGAGATAATATCCTGACTCAGCACATGCTTGGATCAAACTCACTTTCTGGATAAAGGAATTCACTGGGGAACTTTCTACTTGTGCTTATAATGAAAACAATCTGGCTACCTTTTCGGACTGGAAAATTAATTCACTCCATATTCTGGAAGAAAACCACCAATGTTAACTGCATAAAAGCATTTTTTTGTTGATGCATCTGATTTCCACCCTATTCTTCTTTATGATGTTCAAAATAAAATATTAGAAGGTAATAATCAGACCAACCAAGTGTCTCTCCGTCTGCCAAACACAAAAGCCCGTTGTACAACTATTTGTGCTTAATCTAAATTTACGGTATCACATTTTGTTCACCATATGTCTATTGAAGCATAACTATTCCCACTGGTGCAATAAAGAGCTGCTTAGTTTATTAATACAACCACGGATATGCAAGATAGAGCCAGAAACAACACCAACAGCAAACCACCAACAGAAGCTGACTTACATGCCAGATCATGTGATATTGATTTTTCACAATCTATAACGTTCAATTTCCCACAGCAAGCCATTTATCAGTAATTAGGGAACTGTCCCATATTACTGATATTTTGTGTAGATCTGTAAAATGCCCCATTTTCAGAGATTTTTAATTTGCCCTGTTAATCACACTGCATGAATCCAAACACTGGGGCTTCTAAGCTTCTCACTTTACAGTTTATATCATGGTGGTAAGATTTTCAGCAAAAAAAAAATCAACAAATAAGTTTAGTGATCGGGAAATTTGGTGTATTTCAGTACAAAGGAATACCACATAACACTCACTGTACACTGCGATAGAACAAATCTGTATAAATTATTTTTCTTCTTCTGAAAAGGCATGGTCATTTGATTAACAAATGCTCTTTTTTATTTGAAGAGGGGTAATTTTTTCGCACTTCACTTTACTTTTGTCCATTCATTGCTCTCTTGCTTGCTGAAGGGACAGGCAGGTGCTTCACATCTTTCTGAAAGCCACTGCAAGGCAATTTGAATTTCCAAGAGGGCAGCAAAAGGCATACAAATATTAATTAACTAAAAAAATGTAAACATCCCAAATTATAGAAGTTAATTTTATCTCCTATTATCATGCATATTATTTTATTAATTAAAATATGTAATTAAAATGGTACCTTTCATGTAGATTTCGATCATGAAAGCCTCATTAATAGCTACACTATTCCAAAATAAATGGAATGATAAGCTTTGAAATTGACAAAGCCAATCAGTCATGGATTTTGCCTTTTCCCATTGTGTTCGAATTATTTGGAATTGTACTGTAAAACACATTAAAACTTATGTGCTGAAACGTTACGCAACTTTTTGAAACTGAATTACAAATATTCCTTGATATTTTTGGTGCCAGATTACAATTTTTTTTTATGTTGGATCAATCAATACCTCTAATTTCTCTTCCTATCTCGGTGATACAAGTATTTTGGTGCAGAGCTGGTTTTCTGTAAAATTTGCAGCCTGTTTTTGAAGACCCGACAGCCTCTCTTATTTGCAACAATCATTATCCAATATTATTTGCAATCCTCGCCATTTGATTCCTTTAGGAACCCATAAACATAATCTAATCAAGAAGCAGATATGCTGCTAACCTGATTAAATTCTTTCGTTTTATTCAAAAATATACATTCCACAAGTTATTCATTCACAGTCAGTTAAGAACAGCAAGAATAATGAGCTGTATTGAACCTACTGTCTTGAATGGCTGTTCTTAACTGACTATATTCATACCGAGCTGTCCCTCTGCAATCTAACCACAAGGTCCAAAAATCAATTGGACTACGGGCAGCAAAGTGCAAGATCCCTATCCTCGATGCACTAACAACCCCTGAGAGGCAGAGCTGGAATTAGATCATGGAGTTGCATCAAGGCTAAAATTAGTTTAATAGCTTTTAAATATTTCTGGCATTAGAGACATTTAAAAACTAATAAAATTGAAGTAAATAATTAAATAAGTAGAAAATATTTGAAAGAGAAAAAAGTTAACCAAGAACATGGGAGTCATTGAAACCATTAAACTAAGGCAAATAATAAACAATTTTAAAAAGCTGCCTTACCTACAGATCTAGAATCCCCACTGAAATCAGTGGGTGTTCAGGATCCTGCACCAGTTTAGTCTGGCATTGGACCTGAATGGCAATCCCAGCAACACAGAGCCCTGTCATGAAGCTCCATCAGGAATCTAGCAGTGTAATAAATTGGCAAATTGAGTAGAAACACAGGATAACCAAGATGGGTTAAGAACTAGGTACTTAACATAACTAACAAAAATGTAATGCAGAATTTAAAGGGATTAAAACCAGAAACATTCCTCAGACTTGCTAACCTACATTCAATAGTTCTTTAACAAGAATGGGCTGCAGTAGATGATTTAATAGAAACATAAAAGGCAACATTTTCTCACAAAAGGTGGTACATGGAACGAGTTGCCAGAGGAAGTAGTTGAGATACGAACTGTACCAACATTTATAAAAAATTGGATAGGTACATGGATAGGAAAGTTCAGAGTGATAGGGTCAAGTGCAGGCAAATGGGACTAGCTTAGATGGGGATCTTGGGCAGCAAGGATGAGTTGGGCCTAAGTACCTGCTTCCATGTAGTGTGACTAGGAATCTATGTGATAATCTTCCAAACTTCCTAACATTCTACAATAATCACATCTAATTGGACTATTCATTAAAACAGTATTATGTAAGAAAGGAAGGAATGGGGATTCTGGAACATTGGGCTTAATATTAGTTGCTAAAGATGCAATCTATTATTAAGAATATGGTGATAAGCACCAAGCAAAGTATAATCATATTTAGCAGGGGCATGACTGATAATTATTAATAAGAATTTTGTGAAGATGTAAACAGAACTATGCATAAGGGGGAAACCAGTAAATGAAATGTATGTGGATTGTCAGAAGGCATTTGATAAGGCACCATGTAAAGATATTTCATTAAAAAAGTCCACACATTTAGGGATAGCATGTTCATCTGCACAAAAGTTTGGTTAAAGGACACATTTGTTTTTTCAATGCTAACTGCCTTTCACTAGTGGGTTACTAAGATAATCAAAATCAGGCCTAGAGATTTGCATAATTGGCAAAAAGATAACATTTAAAATATCCAGGTTTGCTGATAGTACAAGCTAGATGGAAAAATGAAATGTGACTGGGATAGAAAGCGTTCTGCAAATATTGCTTAGGATACATATACATATATATAGAACATGACATAGTGAAAATATTATTAACCATTTTATCAGATGGCATAAAATGTTATTGTCTCTCCTGTCAGTTCTACAACTGCACTGAAAACAATTTATAACATGAACATACCTTCAACCAAAAAAACGATAGACTCAACTGAATAATCCAATGACATGCAGAATATATATTTAGATATAGTGTAAAATAATAACTATAAATATTACAGAAAATTACAAAACACAAAATATTCCAAAATGTGATTTAAAAGTGTTTAGCTTTCTTAACATTATGGATGCAATCAAATTAGATGGGAAGTGTTTTTTTGCCCAATTTCTCTCTTCAGCTTTCCCTGTTTTCCCAATCAACCCCAGAGAGGATGTCACAAGTGATGCAACATCTAACCAAGTGTAAACTCAACTCAAAGCTGATCATAATCCTCCCTAAGCCATGAACTATTTTCCAGAAAGAACAGCATCCACCAAATAGAAGACAAAATCCCAGATTTAAGGGTAAAACTAATTATACCTCCCCTCAATGTAATCTATCTTTCAAAGATGAGTAAAAAGGTAAAGTAAGTTTTAATGATTCAAGGAAATACTGCAAAGCACTTTTGGACTTTACAATGCAGAAGAATGAGTTTCTAAAAAAAATATTAATGAGTGCCATTTTAAACAACAAATATCATTATCATATCATATATATACAGCCGGAAACAGGCCCTTTCGGCCCTCCAAGTCCGTGCCGCCCAGCGATCCCCGCACATTAACACTATCCTACACCCACTAGGGACAATTTTTACATTTACCCAGCCAATTAACCTACATACCTGTACGTCTTTGGAGTGTGGGAGGAAACCGAAGATCTCGGAGAAAACCCACGCAGGTCACGGGGAGAACGTACAAACTCCTTACAGTGCAGCACCCGTAGTCAGGATCGAACCTGAGTCTCCGGCGCTGCATTCGCTGTAAAGCAGCAACTCTACCGCTGCGCTACCGTGCCGCAGATATGTTCATCATACAGTAATATTCATTTATTTCATTAGGCAAGCGCAGTACCTAGAGGGGCTGAGAAACGCCTTGCCCAACATATATGTTTGTAAATGCGGAAAATGGGATAGCCTTCGGGGTATTGACTCAAAGGAGGGGGGGAAACCGGCAGCCCGTGGCATTTTTATCAAAAATATTGGACCCAGTAACTGTATGATGTGGAAGGCAACAGGGGCGGTGATGGTAGATTGTGCACCTCAGTGCTCCGATTGGAAGGAGCCCGAAGGGGAGGAATTAAAGGTGTAACAATTGTAAAATGAAGTGAATAAAAAGAAGGGATTTTCCCGACCTCGGTGTGTCTTGAGAGGGAAGGCATCCAACTCTGCAGACTTGCAAATAAAATACTTGTTTCTCTAGATTGTCTCGAGCATCGTGATTGTGAGCACTCACATTTGCATCTCACAAATAGGTTGCATTTGAAAAGTATTCTTTAAAAATGTAAATCCAAGAAACAAAAACTCTGCAATGAAACAATACTAACATCTGGAAAAAGATACAATAGAGAAAGTTAGGAGGCCCAGCTAAGAGCACTCATATAAATGTGAAATGTAATTGAAAAAGATACAAAATTTAGAGTATGTAAAACCACGCTGCTGTTCACAAATGGCATCTGAAATAAGTCATTTTCAATTTCATAATAATTAATAAAACTAATGATTTATGATGTGCCAGAGGTCTATTTACTACTGACATATTAAGCTATAGTTTTTTACTGAGTACATTTTTTTAAACTAAATGTATGATGATTATACATATGCCTACTGTTATCTCTTATTGCTATCGTTCAGGAAATGAACTGTATTTAACTATATTAAGTTTATAAATAGAACCTTATAGAAATAACTTGACCAAACAATGTCACTGTAAATTCTGAATCTAATGCATCACTACCAACAGCAGTGCACACAAATTAAACATACTTTAAGATTTAACCTTTCACCGAGCAATGTATCACTGCATCATTTCCTGTGTAGAGATAGCACTCCTGTACTAATCAATCACAGCTAAAGAGAACATACAGTCAACATTCTTAATTAGAGTCTATCCACTCTCCTCTGCTCCCATCTGTCATGAACAATGTTTAAAAATCAGTGTTATTAGTCTTTATTTGGGAGTAGATCTGGTTAACATCTCCATGTCTCAACAGCAGAAATCATTCATCCATCTGAAGTACACTGGTGCCTGATAATTCATACCCCTGCATAGAAGCTGCAGATAACCAGAGCCAAAATCCACTTGAGAGTCATAAATCACAATGTACATGGCTCCCATGCAACCTGGGTTAATTTCTGTTTACAATAAATCTGTTGAGAAAGTTGGTTTGACACTTAAGGAGTCTGGTTTCAGATCAGATGGTGGGAAACGCAAAGAAATCTGACACAAACCCCAGCCACGCTAAGTGTTTTGCCTTGGGGAACTGTGCTTACTGGGATGACATTAGCAGAAGTTGACACAGTTTTAAGAGAGGGTTAACTGCTTGGCAAAACAGAATTTCTTATGTAATATACTGCATAGGTAAATATAGCCTAGTAATAATGAATGCCATGCTTCTACCCTAAAGGATATATCAAAAATAATCACAGCACTAACTTTACAACTTTATCACATCACGAGTTTAAGCTATTGGTTATAACAGTTAAAAACTGAAATACACATTGTTTTAATTTCTCAGCCATATGTAATAATCTTAACTATAGCAGCAGATTAAAGTAAACTTCAGAGAAATGTTACTACATTCAATTCTTTAAACAGTACACAAGTAATTAAACCTTTTGTTTAAACATACAAGGTAGTAAAGCGGAAATATTTTTAAACAAAAGTTAAATCAGACTTCGTTAAGCAACAACTTTTTGACTGTTTGAACAACATACTTCAACCATTAAGAAAAGAGCCACATGAATCATTTTTAAAACATGCTGTTTATAGCTTATAGTGTATAACTTACAGCTTGAGCTAAAAATAATAATTTTGGATTTTGATTGTTCTAAAAGAAAATAGGTCATTATGTCTCTGTATTAATTTGCCAAAAAATGACTTTGAAAAGATCATTCCAAGGAATTATTCTATGCAGTACTATGTTTATTGGGAATTACATTTACATACAGCCAAATTCTCTTCAATACCGCAAATGTTACCACTCAGTGTTACCTTTTTTATATGCAAGAAAATAGCAAATTGAGCACAAATTATTATTACTGAATTACAAAATATGCACAAAAAACACAAATGTAAAAGTAATATCTCCTTGGCAGGAATTACTAATTTAGTTGAAGTGTTTCTAGCACTTTAACAATAATTTTTTTAATATTTATGGTAAAATACATCTATTCATTTCGAAAAAGAATTTAGAAAAGACAAAAGAAATCCCTTTGTTGTATCAAAACTCCATTAAAAAAAATTAAATTGAATGCGTTGTTCTTGATTTTCAGTAGTTAAGTTACTATACCAGTTATACAGAGACCTAAACTAATTCATATCTCGAATTTATGAAACACAAAAAACAATGTTTGGAATCACAGCCACAAAAACTACCATAAAAATTGTCATAAAAATCCATCTGGTTCTTCAAAAGAAATCGGCTAACCTCACCCACTCTGGACAATATGAATTCCAGAGCCACCTTAAATAGTCAACTTTTATGTGTGTTTTTAAATTGCTCTCCAAGCATCTCAGTTGCACCATTGTTTTACATTCAAAGAGAAAAGTAACAAAACTAGAATCACTAGGCATGAAACACAGTTCATGGACCAACCAACTTTGCAAAATACACTCCACAAACAGCCAGGAAGTCACATCTAATTGGGGACAGCTCTCCCATAAACTAGTCAGGCAACAACCTTATATGGTCAATAACTGCAGATGCTGGTTCAAATCGAAGGTAGACACAAAATGCTGGAGTAACTCAGCGGGCCAGGCAGCATCTCAGGAGAGAAGGAATGGGTGACCTTTCAGGTCGAGACCCTTCTAAAAGAAGGGTCTCGACCCAAAACTTCACCCATTCCTTCTATCCGGAGATGCTGCCTGACCCGCTGAGTTACTCCAACATTTTGTGTCTGCCTTATTTGGTCAAATTCACACCATCATACCTTCCAGACAACAATCTATCCTCTTTCATTAGTATACCTAGGTAATCCCCTCTCACTCGTAGAGGAACCCCATTAGAGGTGGCACAAATTGAAAGGGAGAAATCCTTTGCATCCTTAATGTTGTGTTGATTCCAGGCTCCATGAAAGAATCCTGGCACCGATGTTAAACATGGGCAATCTCCTCCAAATTATTTCCTACATACATTCCCTCAACGACGAATCAGTGCTTCTCCAAGATGAACAATATTTAGAAGAAGCTCTGAGATTAGAAAAGGCACAGAATGCACGCTGGGTAATGGACTTCAATGCCCATCACTATTTCCAATTAACCAACGTAAAAGCAAAAAAAAACAGCATTGCCCTGAAGAAGGATTGCCAGACGAAGTTTGCAGCAGGTTGCAAGTGACCCAAAGCACAGGATAGACCAACCTGATCTCATGACAGATGTATCTTTCTACAAATGCATTGGTGGAAATGATCACTACACAGTCACTGTGGAAAAAAAAGTTCTGCTTTACACTAAGGACAACCTCCATTTTATTGTTTGGCACATTAATCTTGTTAAATTGGGCAGACTCAGAGCAGATCTGGCACATCTAAACTGGGCGACAATGGACTATTAACGGCAGCAACATTGTACTGTACCACAATATGTAACAACATGGCCTGGCATGTCAAATAATCTGCTTACTGAAATCCAGTTTGGGTTTCACCAGAATCACTCTGGTGCAGACCTCATCACAATCTTTGTCAGATAATGGTACACGGAGTTGAATTTGAACAACTGAGGCATCATAGAGCTCATGTAAAGCTGGTCAATGAACATGAAGAGAGAAAAATTCCAATGTATTGTGGGGATCGCTGGTCGGTACAGACTCGGTGGGCCGAAGGGCCTGTTTCCGTGCTGTATCTCTAACTAAACTTAATATCCAGACGCTACAAAACCAGCACACAGAAGATTTCATGTGTATCAACTACAAAATGTACTGTAGTTGTTAACACAGGCTCCTCTGACAGTACTTTCCAAACTCATAATCTCTACTTACCAAGGTCAGCGGCCTCATGGAGACCATCACATGCAAGCTCGTCTCCCCTCATTGGGAGCACATTTTATTGTTGGTACACACCACCACGCTGATTTGGGAAAATATTATTATTCCTTCATCGTTGCTGGTTCTAAATCCTGTAACTCCCTATTCAGTAGCACTGAGGAAGTACCTTCACGAAAAAGGTTACAGTAGTTAAGAAAGTCAGCCTACCACCACCACTTTCTCAAAGGTAAAAGGGGATGGACAATAAATGGGCAGCAATACCCCAGATCTTGAAAAGTGAGTAAATTAAAACAAGGCAAATAACTCCATTCAACTCTGAACTGGCATAAAGAATTGCAACTCATAAATAATATTTTGCATATTAAAACAATTGAACATGAGACATGAACATAACCAAAAAATATACATATAAAAAACATTAATAATTCATCTTCGGAAGCTAGATTGGCCAAATAGTTCTTGGTAGTAACAGACATTTTACTGGTACTTTTTTTTAAACTAGTAAGCCTATACATATTTAAAATCAAACAGTGCTATCTTATTTCAAAAGACTCCAGTGAAGAGTTATAAACAAGGAAACAAGCAATAAGGACGATCATACTTTTATATAAATAAGGAAGCCAAATCCAAGTTCATCCAAAAGCTTTCTGGACCAGCATTAATAATGTTTTGCATCTGGTGATCTAAAGCATTTGTACAGGATATTTTTTTCTCCACTATATAATAAAGCTCTTTCCATTCATCATAATAAATGTTACAATAAACTGTTTTAATAGCCTTTTCATAATGTCAGTTGGTCAAACTATTTTTCACAAAGTATTTGCTTTCCAAACCTTTGCTATAATGCAGACTTGAGCAAAGAATTGTGACATAGAAATATTGATAAGGACATGGTATATTCTTGTATTCAAGATAAAATATTTGAATTCATTGGTTTCATTTTTTCCCTGTGTCTCTTCTACCTTTTTATCCTTTATCTCACTTTTTTCTCAATTTTGGGCTTTATGTATATGGAATGGATTATTATACCATATGGTTCACAATATTTTATTCTGCCAATAATGGGGAACTTTTAATCTGTTAAATCATATAATATTAAATTTAGAATCAGTTTTTAAACATGCACTCAAATTCTTATATAATAGTCCTGGACAGTACATTACCTCAGCCCTTCCAATGTCTTTATCCAAATTAGATCCTTTGTGATTTTATAACAGTTTTGAGTCGATGGACTGGTCCACATTCAGGGACTCTGCGACTAACCTAAATGAATATGTCATTGCAGTCACAGACTTCACCAGCAAGTGTGCGGAGGCCTGAGTACCAAAGAAAAGGAGATGCTGGTTTAAATCAAAGGTAGGCACAAAATGCTGGAGTAACTCAGTGGGTCAGGCAGCATCTCTGGAGAGAAGGAATGGGTGACGTTCGAGAGTCTGAAGAAGGGTTTCCACCCGAAACGTCACCCATTCCTTCTCTCCAGAGATGCTGCCTGACCCGCTGAGTTACTCCAGCATTTTGTGTCTACCAAAGAAGAGGATACTTGTCTCCCGTCTGTTCAATCTGAAGAAGGGTCTCAAGCCGAAATGTCACCCATTCTTTCTCTCATGCTGCCTGTCCCGCTGAGTTACTCCAGCATTTTGTGTCTATCTTCAATTTAAACCAGCATCTGCAGTTCCTTCCTATATAAGAGGATACTTGTGTTCCCCAATAGAAACCATGGATGAACCGCAAGGTTCACTTCCAGGTGAAGTCCAAGTCTGCAGCGTTCAAGTCAAATGGCCTGAGCGATATAAGAAATCTATATTCGGCCTTTGCAGCACTATGAAGGATGCCAAGAGGAAATTCCAGACCAAGTAGGAGTCGCAAGGCAGTGATACAGATAATCGTAGATTGTGCCAAGGCTTGCACGCTATAAATTGACTACAAAGCAAAGGCGGGAACCATTGATGACACAGCAGATCCATCCCTAATTAGTGCAATGCATTCTATGCTCACTTTGAAAGGAAGATCGGTGGTGGAAACTCACCTGCCCCATCAATCTCAGATGAGCCTGCACCAATAGCAGACATAAGATTGCTCTTTCTGAGAGTGAATCTGGGGAAAGAAACTGGCGTGCCTTAATGACTACTGTCAGTGGCTCTGACATCCACCATCATGATATTTTTCGAGAGAGTGATGATGGCGCACATTAACTCCAGACTTCCAGTCAGCCTTGACCCACTGCAGTTTGCCTTCCATCAAAACAGGTCCTCATTACCTCTCTGCCACTGGATCCTCAACTTTTGGACCCACAGACTACAATCAGTGGGGATGTGGCAATACTTGCTCTACAA
Organism: Rhinoraja longicauda; assembly: GCF_053455715.1. Lineage (NCBI taxonomy): Eukaryota > Metazoa > Chordata > Chondrichthyes > Rajiformes > Arhynchobatidae > Rhinoraja > Rhinoraja longicauda. Next base: position 82,589,859 of record NC_135953.1, on the reverse strand, counting down.
TAATTTTAAAAACCGGTGTCCAGCAAGGATGCGTTCTCAGTCCCTTACTATACTCCCTGTACTCTCTGGATGTGCAACTGACACTGTATTGCCTCGATGCAGCAAAATCAAGCATTTGTTTTTCATCTGTCCTAGCTGTATTTCATGAATGCTTCCTTCTTGCCATGATAACCAAAAACTACAATTGCCACTTGACCAAACCAGTGCACAGCATTTGATTAATAAACCCAACTAATTTAAGCTACTTCTTATTGTTTAAGATACTGTGACATTGAATCAACTAAGATAGCTAATCAGCCATTTATTCACAAGCTAAGATAGCTAATCAGCCAGATGGCTTGTCAAGCTCTCCAAGATAGAAAATCCAAGATAGACAGTCCTTCATGTCATAGCACTCTAAATTAATCCACTTAGCAACAAGCAATCTGCTGGAACTCAGCTGTTCATACAGTGCCTGTGGAGGGATTTGGACAGTCAGCCTTTCAGGTCTGATCCTTCATTTGGACTGAAAGAGGGGAGAGTTAGTTTTAAGAGATGCAGGGGGGGGAGGGGGGGCAGGGCAACAACTGACAAGTAATACGTGAATCCAGGTAAGGAAGAGTTGTTTAGCAAATGGGATGAAATGGGGGGAAATGGGGGAGAGAAGAGTGCTCCCTGCAGATGATTGAATCCATGATGAAAGGAAAATGAACCATGGAACCAAATAAGGGGGATTAACTGTGTAGACAGGAACAGAAGAGAAGGGGACAGAATGAAGGGAGCATATGAGTGATGGACAGATGGAATGAGTGAAAGAAGCGGTTGACAGGGCAGTAGGGTATGGTTGAATAAAAATGTGTGGGAGGACGTGGATAGATCAGAAATGTAGAGAAAGAGACGGAGAGGGAGGGGGCACAGATTATCTGAAATTGGAGAATTCAACGTATATTGCCCTCAGGTTCTAAAGTACCCTGATGAAATATGAAGTGCTGTCACTCTAGTTTGCGATTGGTCTCACCCTGGAGGTAGAGGGGGGTGAGGACAGACAGGTTGGTGTGAGAATGGAAAGACAAGATGACTTGCAACTCGGAGCTCCAGATATCCATAGCAGGTAGAGCGCATATGCTCGGCAAAGTGGTTGCTTAGTTGGTGTTTGGTCTCGCCAATGTAGAGGAAGCAACATCGAATGCCAAAGAAAAGGTCGAAAGCGGTGCAAGGGAATGGGAAAACCCATTCAAGTCCCTGTATCGAGGTGAGGGAGGTGATGTGGGGTGGGGAAGGGGGAGGGTTAATGATGGAGGGTGAGGAATGGGCAAACCAGGGAGCCACCCTTCCCTTCCCCCATCTGATTCAATTTGCCAATCAATTCCTCTGCTGGGCGGGGGGCTTCAATGTCGGGAGTCACGACCGCCCCGACGTGCAGCAACAGTGGCAGCGTGTTCGCCCGCCCCGGATCGCGGGGCTTGGGTCGGCCCGCTGCGGACCTTTCACCGTCCGGCGCGGCCTGCAACCATAACAACCTGACCGCGGGAGAAGACGGCAGGGGAAGGGAAAAGTCATTGTGGCCTTCCATCACAGTGAGGAGAGGACTGGAGGAGACTCACTGTGATGGATGTTTCTTTTTTTGTGTGTTTTTGGGGTTGTGTAATTTGCCTATTTTAATGCTTTATTGTGTAATCTGCCTAATTTAATGCTTTTATTGTTGGACTGTGGGTGATGGAATTTCGTCCAAAGAAATCGGTTTTTTGGATGACAAATAAAGCTATCTTCAATCTTGAATCTCTTGAATCTCTTTAAGGGACAATTCAAGTTCTTCATGGGAGGGTTGTGTGTTAAATTTCCTCAGATTCTTGCTCCTTTATAAGGAGTAAAAATATTTGAATTGATTGTGATCCTCTGTGAGGGCGGCACGGTGGCGCAGCGGTAGAGTTGCTGCCTTACAGCGAATGCAGCGCCGGAGACTCAGGTTCGATCCTGACTACGGGCGCCGTCTGTATGGAGTTTGTACGTTCTCCCCGTGACCTGCATGGGTTTTTTCCGAGATCTTCGGTTTCCTCCCACACTCCAAAGACATACAGGTATGTAGGTTAATTGACTGGGTAAATGTAAAAATTGTCCCTAGTGTGTGTAGGATAGTGTTAATGTGCGGGGATCGCTGGGCGGCGTGGACTCGGTGGGCCGAAGGGCCTGTTTCCGCGCTGTATCTCTAAATCTAAATCTAAAAAAATCTCTCATGATAATAAAGCTTGTTAACACCACATCAGGCTGGCCAAGTCCACCGAACTACTCCTGTGGTCTTCCTTGCCCTCTCTCACATTGAGACCATCTCACTGGTCACTGCATCCCAAAGTTCAGTAGCATGATATGGATGGTATAATAGAGACAGGAGGAGGCCATTCGGCCCTTCGAGCCAGCACCACCATTCAATGTGATCATGGCTGATCATTCTCAAGCAAGGCCTGATTGAGAAGTATAGTGAGGATGCCCCATCCCCAAATTGCCCTGAACATGTCCACGCCGATATGTGGCATTTCTGACTGCAAAATTTATAATTAATTCTTTTAATTCCCCCAACATTAAGAATCATTTAAAACATGAAGTAAATATTTTGAAAACATCAACTAAGCCAATTAGATACATTTATGGATAATTAAAGATTGGTACGAAGCAAAATTAGTTGAAGTATACCACAGTATTCCTTTGTTTGCTAACATTGGTTTTGATAATGCCCCATATGGCAAATTAATCAAGACAGAAAAATGCCATGGAATCCAAGGGAAAGAGAGAGCTGGATTAAAATCTGGCTCATTGGATGCTGGTCACTGACAACATTGTTTTTGGAGATTTATACAATTTTAAATATTCAGTATAGACCTCTTGCCTTTTTATGCCAAGTAGAAGTGATTTGAACATATATTCAAGAGTCAGGATTAAGAAATATGTCAATGATACCAAAAATGACTGTGATTGATGGTGAAGATGTTGTTTTCTTTCAAATAAAGACTGAAAGATTTAATTATACATTAAATTATAAGAGAGAGTAGAATGTATTTGCCTTGAAGATAGACACAAAAAGCTGAACTCAGCGGGACAGGCAGCATCTCTGGAGAGAAGGAATGGGTGACGTTTCAGTCGAGACCCTTCTTCTGACGTATTTGCCTTTCCTGTCCACGGTCCTTGCAGGATTTCAACTTGAAATAGCAACAATTTCTTCCCCTCCCCACCCCTCCTCTCCCCCCTTCCCCTTCCCCTTCCCCCTTTAGATATTGCTTGACCTGCAGAGTTTCTCTGGCAAACCTGTTACCTTTCCTAACTGGGGATTTCATATTTCATATATGAAAAGACATTGGAAATTACTCACATGGTTCAATGGTCTTAAACTGAGATTGCATATAAATTTTTCATATTTAAGAAAAGCTATTTTGAAATACAACTAAAATAACAAGTTACTCACTTTTATTTCCAACCAATGCAACCAAAGGTTGTTGTTCAGATTCATCATTTACTTTCTTCACTGCGGCATACCAATCTTCAAGGTTTTCAAAACTCTGGTAATTTGTGATATCATATACCAATAAAATACCCTAAGGGAGAGTAAAACAATGAATCAGTTTATTATTCACTTCAAAATAAAACATCACATGAACTTTGATTGAACATAGATCAAAACAGAACAGGCACAGATCCTTCAGCTCGCCAGCTCTGATGCTATTCACAACTAATCCCAACTGCCTGCATGTGATCCAGGTCCTCTTTTCACCTGTTCCTGTGTCTGTCTAAATGCCTTAAACATTGCTATTGGATCTGCTTCTATCATCTCCTCCGGAACCTGGTTTGGATAGAGTGGATGTGGAGAGGAAGTTTCCACTAGTGGAAGAGGCTAGGACTAGAGGTCCATAGCCTCAGAATTAAAGTATAGTCTTTTAGGAAGGAGATGAGGAGAAATTTCTTTAGTCGGAGGGTGGTGAATCTGTGGTATCTAGGCTATGGAGGCCAAGTTGTGGATATTTTTAAGGCAGAGGTAGTACAGGTGTCAGAAGTTATGGGGAGAAGGCAGGGGAATGGGGTTAGGAGGACGAGGTTGATCAGTCATGATTGAATGGCGGAGTAGACTTGATGGGCTGAATGGCCTAATTCTACTCCTATTCCTTATGACCTTATGAACCACGTTCCTGGCACCTACCATTCTTTGTGTAAAAATGTGTCTTGCAAATGACTAAACTTTCTCTCTCTCACCTTAAATCTATACCCTCTGGAATTTAACACTTCCACCCACGGAAAAAGGATTTGAACTATCTACCCTATCCATGCCTCCATTAACTTTAAATATTTCCATCAGGCTGCCACCCAGCTTCCAACACTAACAGAAAACAATCCATGTTTACACAAATCTCCTTCTACCTGTAGTTACTGCATTCTAATTCAGGCAACATCCTGGTAAACCACTTCTGCACCCTCTCCAATGCCTCCACATCTTTTCGCGTGTGGCAACCAGATTTGCACGTAATACTCAAATGTAAACTAACCAAAGTTTTATACAGTTGCAACATGACTTGCCAACTTTTAGACTGAATGCCACAACCAATGAATGCATGTTGCCCCATGCCTTCTTTACCAGCATATCCACTTGTGTTGCCACTTTCAGTGAGCAATGGATTTGCACCCCGAGATATCTCTGAATCAATAATCTCAATGTCACTCACAGTTTACTTTCATTTGGTATCTAACTTCCCAAAATGCATCACCTCCCACTTGTCTGGATTGAACTCCATTCCCATTTCTATGCCCAAATTTCAAATTGACCTATATATATCCAGATGTATCTTTATAGAACCTCTCTTGCTATCCACAACTCGACCAATTTGGAGTCATTTTCAAACTTTCCCATCGCCACATGCATTCTGATCCAAAGCATTAACGTATATTACAAACAGAACAGATGGGAACATCATTGGTCGTAGAACTCCAGGCAGAAAAAAACCCACCCTCTACCATTATTCTCTGCCTATGATGACCAAAATAATTTTGGATTCAATTTACTAACTCACAATAGATCCCATGTGATTTAATCTTCTGGACCAGCCTACTATGACTGACCTTGCCAAATGCTATGCTGAAGTCCGTATAGACAACATGCACTACAAGTGAGACCAAAAATAGCAGGATAGTACCATTGAATGTGTGGCTAATGAGCTAGTATAAGAGAGAGATGTTCTGTTGCCTGAATTATTGCAATCTATGCCAGGTTAGGTTGAGCCTGTTCAATAAGAAGAGGTTGCAGCTAAACTCTGTAGGGTTTAAACTAGTATGGTGATGGGTAAAAATGGAGCAATAGGTCTCAGAAGAGGTGATTGAGCAGAATGTAGCGATTAAGTTAAGTAAGTACTTGGAACTATGACATTGTAGCCATTGCAGAAACTTGGTTGAGAGAATGGCAGGACTGGAAAGGCAAGGTATGGATCTATCAGACATGACAGAGGAGAAGTAAAAGAGGTAAAATAATAGATTAGGGAGACCTTCACAACTGCATTAAGAGCAAGTCTACATGGGTAGAACACAGGAATAAGAAAGGTGCAATCATTATGATGGGGTAACACTAAAGGCCTCCAATAACCATCAGGAGATGATGCTAGTAGATCATGGAAAGATGCAAGAACAACACAATTATTGTAGTAAGTGATTGTAATGGCCCCAATATTGACTAGGACTGCCTCAGTGCCAGGGCCTGAGATGGGGCAGACATTGTTAGATACGTCCAAGAGGTTTCTTGAAAAGATGTGTAGATAGTCGAACTTTGGATAGATTCATACTGGACCTTATATTGGAGTAAGTGTCAGTGGGGGAGCATTTTGGGAACAATTACTATAGTTTTCAATAAGGACAAGACTGGTCCTTGGATGAAAGTGTAAACTGGGATAATGCAAATTACCACAGCATTGGGCAGGAATTGGAGAAACTAAACTGGGACTAGCTGTTTGAGGATAAAGTCATATCTTGTTACAGCAAACATAAACACAATGAAAGCATTCCTAAAGTTACGTAAATTGGCGCTCTCAGTAGCAAGATCCAAGACTATTTAATCAGGTTTAAATAATTATACTGTCTAATTGTTATTGGGTCAATTTTATTTTTTTTGCCACTGATCTAATGTTCATATCTGATATTATGAACATCAGACACAACTGTCAACAAACTACAAAATGACAACAAAAACAGATTGTTAATGTTAATCCACCTTTCATTAGATTAACAACAGTTTGATCATGGAGCTGTTTCACTACAGTCTTTCGTCTCTGTTGTGGCAATCACTAATTATTACCTAGCGACTGAGAAACAAATGTTGTAATACATTAAGAGAAGCCTTTAGAAACAATTTTGCCTGCAATTTACAACTGTAAATTTCCAGATATTTTAACTGGTCGTAGACTAAGAGATTGTGGCACAAAATATTGTGGAGATTTTAAAAATGAAGGATGTTAGTAGCTACTAGACCAGGTGGACCCGTTAGGCCCATTCCTCGTAGAGGGGGAACATGGAAGGGGAGAGCGTGACTGAGTGAGCCCTGGACCCAAAGCCTCTCCTGTATTGGTGTAGCACCCTCAATCCCCCCCCCATTCAATCCCCCTTATCCCCTCTCCTCCCCCCACTGACCCACTCCATCCCCCCTACCCCACCCCCACTTGGCCCTCCCCTGCCCCCACCCCCACTCCCCCAGCCCAGCCTCCACCCCCATTCCCCCTTCCCACCCATCCCCACACCCCCACTCCCCCACACCTCCCTCCCTTCCCCCACCCCCACCCCACTCTCCCTGCCCGCATCCCACTCTCCCCCCCACCTCCAATCTTCCCTCCTCCCCACCCTCACTCTCCCCCACCCCCACTCTCCCCTCCTTCCCAGCCACACTCTCCCCTTTGCCCACCACCCCTCCTTTCCCCCCACCCCCACTCTCTCCTCCCCACCCCCTCCCCCCCACTCTCCCCTCTTCCCCACCCCCACTGTCCACCTTCCCCCCACCCCCACTCTCTTCCCCCACCACCACCCCCTCCCCGTCCCCCACCCCCACTTCCCCCCACCCCTCCTCCCCACCCCCACTCTTCCCTCCTCCCCACCCACACTCTCACTCTCCCCCACCTCCCCTTTGCCTACCACCCCCCCTTTCCCCCTGACCCCCACTCTCCCCGTCATCCCCACTCTCTCCTCCCCCACCCACTCCTCTCACACTCTCTCCTCTCCTGCCCCAACCCTCCCCTCCTCCCACTCGGCCCCCACGCCCACTCCCCTCCGTGGACCTGTTGGCGGCGAAAGCCACTTACCGAGCGTGCAGGGAGGAGGAGGGAGCACCGGACTACTCGAGGTAGGCAGCGCATCGGCGGCCTGGTCGAGCTGAGACTACTCGAGGCGGACAGCGCGGCGGCTGTGACCCGGCAGAGGTAGGAGGCGGACAGCGTGGCAGGGCGGTGGGGCCTGGGACTACTCGAGGCCGGTGGCAGCGGCGGGAGCTGGGACTACTCGAGGCGGACAGCACGGCAGCTGGGCCCGGCCGACGGGGACTACTCGAGGCCGGCGGCGGGAGGCGCGCACAAGATGGCGGAGCGTGAGGAGGAGAAGAGCGGCCGCCATTTTTCTGGAGTTGCGACGGGGCCGTCGGTGGAAGCGGCCGCTAAAGGAGGAGGAGAAGAAGCTGCCCGCTGGTGCTTGTGTTGCGGTAATGGTGCGGGGCGCTGGGCCCGGGCAGGAGTGGGGACTCGTGGACGCCGTGGGTTGAAGGGACGGATGAGTGGACCATCAGTGCGACCATCTCCCTCCTGCTCGGAGTACCCCCCGTGTGTGGGAGAGTGGGGCAAGGAGAGGGGGCAAGATGGACCCCGCTAACGGCGTCCATCTTGTTTGGTCGAGTGAGGAGAGAGGTCGTAAATGCTACATTGTGACGTCATACGCAGAGCACTTTGAAAAATTTGGTTTGAAATGAAATCAGAAATGAAATTTTGAAACTTTAAAATCTCCCTAACTTAAAAAATATAAGACCAATTTAAATAAAACTTGTTATAAACAGTCGCCAGGACAATGGTGATTAAGTTGGTGCTAAAATTGTGGCGCTATGGTTTACTGTTTTGGCTGTAGGTCCACATGCCCACAACCAAATCTCAAATTTCAAAATTTCAGAAATAGATATATATATATATAATATATATATATATATATATATATATACATATATATTTATATACATATATTATATACTAGAACAAGTGTGCCCGTTCAAAGCGGGCCCGTTGGGCCCGTCCCCACACCCCCCATTCTCTCCTCCCCCAGCCCCACTCTTACTCTCCCCACACTCTCCCCTTTGGCCCGTCCTCTTAGGGTTTGTATCCGGGAGGGGGTGAGGGAGTGAAGGGGGGAGGGGTGAGGGAGAGGGAGGTTTGGGGGAGGGAGGTGTGGAGGGATCGAGGGGGAGGGAGTGGTGGAGGGAGGGAGGTGTTGAGGATGGAGGGAGGGGGGGAGGGTGATGAGAGATGGGGTGGTATTTGTGGAGGGGGGAGGGAGGGAGGGGGGGAGAGAGTGGGGGGGAGGGGGGAGGGGAGGAGGGAGGGATGGGGGAGAGGGGAGGGATATGGACCTCCCCGTTTCCCAGTACCCCTCTTTCCCCCACCACCAAGTCCCCTCCGCACTACCCCTGTTGTCCCATTCCCCATTCTCAGCCCCCTCCCATCTTCTCTACCCCAGACACACTCTTAGCATCAGTTAAAGGCCCGGGGGGGGGGGGGGTGCGGGGGATCGGATCAGTGAAAAGTCCGGGGGGGGGGGGGGTGCGGGAGGTCGCATTATTCAAAGGCCCGGGGGGGGGGGGGGGATAGCGGGGAGATGTTCTCCCGGGTGTGGGAGAGAGGAGAGAAGCAAGGGGAGAGAGGCACAGACGCACAGCAGCGCCACGCTGAAAGCCTTCAATAAATCAGTAGGGGGGGGGGTGCATGGGCATTTTGACGTCACACGCTGAAGGCCATGGAAAAGACGGCTGGAATTTTTAAAAAAAAACTAAAACCTCTGTAACTTAAAAAATATACGACCGAATCAAATAAAAATATAATTTTCCAGCAGCGTTCAGCGTGGTGATTAAGGCGGTGCAAACATCGTGGCGCTACGGTTCACCGTTTTTGCCGAAAATCAGCCGAAAAAATGAGAGATTTAAAAAAAGACTTTTAAACCTCTGTAACTTAAAAAATATACGACCGAATTAAATAACAATATCATTTTGGGCAAGCGTCCAGCGGTGTGATTAAGGCGGTGCAAAAATTGTGGCGCTACGCCTCACCGTTTTGCAGAAATCAGCCGAAATCACTGTTACAAATATACATACAAGTCAGAGTTTTAGTAAGATTAGATATGTATATATATATATATATATATACTGGATGGATGGATGGATGGATGGATGGATGGATGGATGGATGGATGGATGGATGGATGGATGGATAGATAGATGGATAGATACATAGATATTCAAATACAACTTGTTTTGAGTACACCATCTGTGATTGGACCGATTTTATAACTGAAAATGGCATAAAACTCACAATTATTGTCACTGAAAAGTTTTAGTGATATTAAACTAAATTGTTACCCCATGACAGTCTGTAATATTGAAGTACAGCACATTCTTAACTCTACTATACTGCATCCATATAAACATCATAAGAAAAATGTCACCTATTGTAACGTCATTTATGAATAAAAGGCAGCTATCGTGCATATGGATCTCAGCTTCATAATCCATAATAGAGTCATAGTCATAGTGATACAGTGTGGAAATAGGTCCTTTGGCCCAACTTTCCCACACCGGCCAACATGTCCTGGCTACATTAGTCCCACCTGCCTTAGTCCATATCCCTCCAAACCTGTCCTATCCATGTACCTATCATACTTTTTCTTAAACGTTGGGATAATCCCAGCCTCAACTACTTCCTTGTATTTTCTGTAGGATGTACCCTTGAAACCGATCAATTTAAGAATTCATCCAATGATTTCATCAATCTTACTGTCACCATGCCTTTGCAATAATTTGAAATATTTCATCTTAATCCAGTCACTACATAACAAGTATAGATGAATGGTCGGTCCTGACCCAAAACATCCTCCCACAGGTGCTGCCTGCATGCTGAGTTCCTACAGCAGTTTGTTTTTTTGCATTAAAAATATTTATTCTCAAATGCTGTGCTGTTTATCTATCCTAGTCTCTAACAATCTAAATATCACGGGTATATATTAGTTTGCATGGAGATTAAAAAATGCATAAGTTCTCACCTGAGCTCCATAGATGTATTTATCCAACATTTTTCCTCCAATGGTTTGTCCTCCAATATCCCAGACTTGCAGTGTAACATTTAAATTGCCTGCATATGGAGAGACATGGGTCCAATTAGACATGAATTGGCAAAAGCAAAATTCCAGAAAATGCATTCAAATTATTTAGTTTTGGTTTATTTTGGTGTAACAGTGCTGGAATAGCAGTGAAATGGCATCACCATTGTTGATAAAAGCATCATTAATGGTTTCCTTAATTGTGTAATTTTTATTCTATTTATACCTGTAAATGAAATATGGTCCAAACAATAAAGACAACAAAAAAGTTTATGAAACACAGAAAAGCTACATAGAAAAGTTTCATCATTAAACTATGTAAATAGTTCATAAGTGTCTAATTATGGAGTCACAAATTAAACTTGGACCCGAAGCAAACTTTTGTGTTTATCATCAGAAAAGTATTAAGTATATAATGAGCAGAGTTATAATATTTTTCTTCACAACTGTTTAATTTTGATACAGAAGTTAACCAAAATAAATATTTTAAAGTTTATTGCAGTTTATTTTGCAGCAGTTTACATTTGGCAGAAACAGTCAACATATTAGACCATTTATCTACCATACAGAGAAGGTCTTTCTGTGAGAACTTCAATGATTGCTCCTCCTCTCCTCTCCATCACCAAATGCTAGAGGAAAAAACTGAAATAGTAGCAATGGAAGAAATAAATGAATCAACAAAGTTTGCATTACATTAAAAGAATAACAAGTTTCACACTGACCAGTTCATTCTGGGCTGAATTTAAAACCCGCACTGGGAGTTAGTATTAACCTTGTAAAATATTTTTGGCGCAGCTTTTAACCTTACTTTAAGTGTCAAAAGCCAAGGATTGAACTAAAAACATTACTTTGGCTATTTTTCATTAACGAGACTGAAATAATCCATTCAGTGGAATAGTCCTATTTACTGGATGGTTCCCAAATAACTGTTAAAACATATTTTACAGTAGATCCTTTAAGAAAAGGTTTACTCTATATTAATCAAATGTGAACATACGTAATGATGAACAACCACACACTTCTTTCAAGCTTACCTCTTGCCATGAGTGCTCTTCAACCACCATTTCTGGTGCTTTATTAGAAATATACCTCTCAGTACCACGAATCCTTTAAGCAGTCAAATTAATATTTTCATAAACGGCAGCAAATCAATCACCAATGTGTTAATTTTTTTTTAAGTGTTAAGTAGAAAAAATATTCAACGTGCTTAGAATTAAATACATTGGGCTGAATTGTCCTGGACCAGCCGGCTACACGAATTCTCTGCCCATTTTAATTTCCCAGCTGCACATATTTTTGCAGATGCAGTGGATTGATTAAGCTTGACACTGTTGAAATCCTCTCCCATCACCTGATAGCTCACCCCATGTTGTCAGACACCTATGTATTGTGTGTGGGTCTTAAGGAGGGTACACAGCAGTCTTCCCTCTGGGACGCCCCAAGTCTATGAAGGTTTGCCAAATGTCAAAAGACGTGTAAGACTTTTTAAACAATTTTTAAACGTCTCAAACAGCTCAGGAAATTTAAAACATAATCAAAATGATTTCAACAATTAATTAAAAAAAGATATTTATCATGAAAAAAAAATTCACTTTAAATCACTTTAAAACACAAACAAATAATTTTAAAGATTATGATAAAGATACATAGTTAAACCAATAGCCATCACATGTTTTTGTACTCAGTAACTAAGCCATTCATAACGAGAGGAGTTGAGTATAGGAGCAAAGAGGTCCTTCTGCAGTTGTACAGGGCCCTAGTGAGACTGCACCTGGAGTACTGTGTGCAGTTTTGGTCTCCAAATTTGAGGAAGGATATTCTTGCTATTGAGGGCGTGCAGCGTAGGTTTACTAGGTTAATTCCCAGAATGGCGGGACTGTCATATGTCATATGTTGAAAGACTCGAGCGACTAGGTTTGTATACACTGGAATTTAGAAGGATGAGAGGGGATCTTATCGAAACGTATAAGATTATTAAGGGGTTGGACATGTTAGAGGCAGGAAACATGTTCCCAATGTTGGGGGAGTCCAGAACCAGGGGCCACAGTTTAAGAATAAGGGGTAGGCCATTTAGAACAGAGATGAGGAAAAAAAAAATTTAGTCAGAGAGTTGTGAATCTGTGGAATTCTCTGCCTCAGAGGGCAGTGGAGGCCAATTCTGAATACATTCAAGAGAGAGCTAGATAGAGCTCTTAAGGATAGCGGAGTCAGGGGGTATGGGGAGAAGGCAGAAACGGGATACTGATTGAGAATGATCAGCCATGATCACATTGAATGGCGGTGCTGGCTCGAAGGGCCGAATGGCCTACTCCTGCACCTATTGTCTATTGTCTATTGTCTATTGTCTGCCACTCCTCTTTGGTAGACATCCAAAAATGCATTTCCCTCGCTCGAACTGAAGAACATATCCCCTTATCTCTGGCCTGAATGATTTTTTTTTTCTAAAACTCCTTCATACACCTCTTATAGGGAAAAATGTCAACTGAATGGTGTCATCATCATTATGGCAGTACTCTTTAAGGTTGATGGCTAACTCCTCTCTACTGAGAGTCACTGCTCCATTGCTGAACACTGATGGCATAATGGACAGTCAAGTGCTCTAGAATATAACTAGGGCATTAAAAGTCCAAGACTTTCAAAGACACCAACATTTGATTACCCAAAATTCATTACAGAGCAACTAGGTTTCAGCCAACTTGATTTAACCCAATGTTGCCGAATAGTTTTGTATTATTTTTCAGAAATCTTCTCCAAACTTAATGTTCCAACAAGCTAATATCAAATTGAATTAAACACCTTATATCTTCCATAAATGATCCATCACATGGAAAGAAGGGTACATCACCAGAGTCAGGAGTGGTTCCAGAGGACTGGAAAATTCTGAATGTAACTCCGCTGTTCAAGAAGGGAGCAAAGCAAAAGAGGTAAAACTATAGGCTGGTTAGCCTGACTTCAGTAGTTGGTAAGATTTTAGAGTGCATTAAAAAGAATGAGGTTTCCAAGTACTTAGAAGCACATAATAAAATAGGCCAAAGTCAGCATGATTTTCTGAAGGGTAGATCTTGCCTGATGAATCGGTTAGAATTTTTTAGCAGTATAGACAAAGGAGAGTCACGGGACGTTGTCTACCTAGACATTTAGAAGGTCTTTCATAAGGTGAGGCTGCTAAACAAGATGAGAGCCCATTATTAGAGGGAAGATATTGGCATCGATCGGTTAGCCGAATGGCAGAAAGCAAAGGGTGTGAATAAAGAGGGGCTTTTCTGGTTGGCTGCCAGTGATTAGCGGTGTTCGGTGCTGGCTCGGTCCTGGGGCCGCTACGCTTCAAGTTGTATATAAATGATATGGATGACAGAATTGAAGGCTTTGTTGCCAAGTTTGCAGGTGATACAAAGAAAGGCAGAGGGACAGGTAATGAAGAGAAAGCAGGGGCTCTGCAGAAAGAGTTGGACAGATTGGGAGAGTGCAGATGGAATATAGTGTAAACAGATGGAATATAGTGTAGTAAAATTCACAGTCATTATTTTGGTAGGAGGAGTAAAGGCTTAGATTATTTTCTAAATGTGGAGAGGATTCAGAAATCAAGGTGCAAAGGGACTTGGGAGTGGAGACGGCTGTGGAGACCAGGTCATTGGGTATTTTTAAGTTGGAGATTGACGATTTTTGATTAGTTAGGGAAAAGGCAGGAGAATGGGGTTGAGTGGAAAGATAGATCAGCCATGACTGAATGGTGGCGTAGGCTCGATGAGTCGAATGACCTACTACTGCTCCTATGACAGTAATATTTGAGCCTAATATCACACTTTTGGAAAACAAATAAAAATTATTCTAAGCTGCCTTTATGTGCATCATAGAAAATGCACAAAATCTAGTTTTCTAAAGTTGGATATCTGTAGATTTCTGTTAATTTAATAAAATTAACCCTCTAGTTATCATGCACTGCAGCACTAATATGCCTTTGCATTCTAAGAAAAATTGTTCACAAATGAAGCAAATCTACTTCTAATTCCCATTTTGATAAAGGAGCTTCTTAAAAACAGTGAACCCTTCCATTTATACAGCAGTTTTGATGAAGCGAAACATCCCGAGGGACATCACAAGAGCATTATCAAAACAATTGACATGGCGTTACATAAAGCCGTGGACGTATGATCAAAAGTTGTCAGTGGGACCAATAGTGACAGTGTCAAAGAAGCAATTTAAGGAACCAATTTCTGATCTCAGGACATTGGCAACTAAATTTGGGGATGCTCAAGAGGCTGGAATTAGAAGAGCACAAATATCCTGGAAGGTTTGTGAATTTGTGATCGAAGTCAGTAGGAGGGTAAAGCTGATTGATATAAAAATCTTTATTCATTAGAAGTAGACAGACTCTTGGAGACACTCTCAGCAGAATCTCCAAACTCAAAGTACACTGAGTTTATACGTGTTTTAAGCACAATGGCAATAGTAAATGTCTATAATTATCTACTAAGCTTTAATGTTTGCAGTTTGCAGAATTACATATTCATAATGGGAGCATATTGTAACTCCCAAGGCACCTGTGAATATTCAAAAAGCTTAGCTGGGACAAAGTAATTGATATGGATGGTCAAGAAACTTCTGAGAACAGAGTAGTCAGACATCCAAAATTAGTGTTGTGAGGGCTCGAGTATAAATACCCCTTCTACTGTTAGACAGACAAATATGCCTATTATCATGTTTGTTGAGCCAAATAATAAATGTCTGATTTAGATTTTTTAGATTTAGAGATACAGTGCAGAAACAGGCCCTTCGGCCCACCGGATCCGTGCCACCAAGCGATCCCCGCACATTAACACTATCCAACACCCACTAGGGACAATTTTTACATTTGCCCAGCCAATTAACCTACAAACCTGTACGTCTTTGGAGTGTGGGAGGAAACCGAAGATCTCGGAGAAAACCCACGCAGGTCACGGGGAGAACGTACAAACTCCGTACAGTACAGCATCCGTAGTCAGGATCGAACCTGAGTCTCCGGCGCTGCATTCGCTGTAAGGCAGCAATTCTACCGCTGCGCCACCGTGCCGCATAAATCTGGGCTGGATGCTTATTTCATCTCAATCATTATGGGGTAAAATAACTTAAGCTGAAGATTCTTGTTTTGATGTTGGCTAATAAACATACCCCACCATCTTACACGGTTGAGGCATACAAGAAATATAGAAACATTGAAAATAGGTGCAGGAGTAGGCCATTCAGCCCTTTGAGCCAGCACTGCCATCAATATGATCATGGCTGATCATCCAAAATCAGTACCTCGTTCCTGCTTTCTCCCCATATCCCAAGAACACGTCATGGTCATGTGAGTAGACAGCCTGCCAATTTACAAAGTTGGTCTTTTAATTTCAAACTAATTAGTGTTTTCGATGTATATTAGAACAAATATTTTGAAGACTGGTTCTTGTTTTGGATTAATGGCCGCTACTTCCACATATTTTATAACCTTTGAATAATCCCTAGCAGAAGGTACAGAGAGGTTTAATGATAGAAAAGAAAGAAAGAAGTCATATGAAAATGAAGAGAATTTTAAATTGAGGTGTTGATTAATGGGGCCCAACAAGTACATAGCGGATGAATGAATGGGACAATATGAGAAAGGACATAATATGAGATAGGACCTGAGCAGTTGAGATCCAGGCAAGCTCATGTTTGTGAAAAGAAAAGTGAGAAAAGCCAGCAAGTATGCACTAGAATTGTGGTCTAAAGGTAGCAACCATATTTATGTCAAAGGAGCTGAGGCAAGGATAGGGCAGATTCTGTCAATGTTACACAGGTGAAAATAGGCTGTGTTAGTGATGTAATTCTTGGAAATCTGAAATAGCCACATAGAATACAGGAAATACTCAACACAGCAGCAGTTAATTTTAGTTTTAGTTTAGTTTGGTTTAGAGATACAGCATGGAAACAGGCCCTTCGGCCCACCGAGTCCACGCCAACCAGCGATCGCCCCCCCCGCCACATCAGCACGATCCTACACCAACTACGCACAATTTACACACTTATTCCAAGCCAATTAGCCTACAAACCTGTACGTCTTTGGAGTGTGGGAGGAAACCGAAGATCTCGGACAAAACCCACACGGTCACGAGGAGAATGTACAAACTCCATACAGACAGCACCCGTAGTCGGGATCGAACCCAGGACTCCGGCACTGCAAATACTGTAAGGCAGCAACTCTACCGCTGCGCCACCATGCAAAATAATAATAATAATAATAATAATAAGCATTTATTTTATATAGCGCCTTACCAGAAGCTCAAAGCGCTTTACAAAAACCATCATAACATAAAAACAAACAGACAAACTATCCTAATGGAGAAGCGGCGAATAAACAGCGCCAGCGTCCTCTCACGTCAGGGTCCGGCAGTATACTCAATGTCTCAGTTCTTAGACCGTCCATCAGGTCTTCAACCCTGAAAGTCAATTCTGTTTCGTTTTCTCCACAGATGTTGCCTGATCTGCTAAAAGCTGCCAGTATTTCCAGTCTTAGTGGCATGCATAAGAGGCAATGCACTAGCACACTAATGTTACTTTGAAATTCCTTCGGGAATGATTGATTTCAACCACTGAGAAGTTCAAAATTCTATGATTCCAATTCTATGGACCAGCTCTATGGACAAAATCCAATGTCCACAATGAGGTAGAGGTGAATCGGTCAGTACCTAGTTTATGGAAGGATCTTTTAGAAGTCTGATATCAGAGCGGAAGAAACTGTTCCCAAGTCTGGTGATGCGCATTTTCAAGCTTCTGCCTGCTGGGAACAGGGAGAAGGAGGAATGACCAGAGTGGAACAAATCTTTGATTATGTTGGTTGTTTTTCCAAGACAGTGTAAAGTGTAGATGGAGTCCATGGTGGGAAGATTGTTCTGCGAGATGGACTGGGCTACATCCACAACTCTATAATTTC
The DNA here is from genome assembly GCF_053455715.1 of Rhinoraja longicauda. Lineage (NCBI taxonomy): Eukaryota > Metazoa > Chordata > Chondrichthyes > Rajiformes > Arhynchobatidae > Rhinoraja > Rhinoraja longicauda. Next base: position 82,572,593 of record NC_135953.1, on the reverse strand, counting down.
TTGCCATCGTGGGCAGAGCTGTTCCCATACCAAACTGTGATACAACCCAACAATATGCTTTCTATAATGCATCTGTACAAGTTTGTGAGAGTAAGTGGAGACATCCAAAGTTCCTCAGTCTCCGAAGAAAGTAGAGGCGTTGGTGTACCTTCTTAGTTATTCCTTCAATGTGGTTAGTCCATGTCAGATCTTTGGTAACCATGCTAGCAATCATTTCCACTTTGGCACCATTAATGCTGAATGGAGCATGTACTCAACCACACTTCATGAAGCTTCTGCATCTTGTTAACATTGATGGAGAGGTTGGTATTCTGACAGCATGTTACCAAGTTGTCTATCTCCTTTCTGTTCTCCATCTCATAATTATTCATGATCTGGCCCACCATAGTGATGTCATCTACAAACTTGCAGGGTTTAAGCTGAATTTGGCCTGATGGTCATGGGGTATAGGGAGTATAGGAGGGGATGTTCTCTATTGTTCTCTATCCTCATTAATGTATTCCAGGGGTTAGAAAATCAAGGATCCAGTGGCAGGGGGATGTTGACTCCCAGGTCCAGGAGTTTGGAGATGCATTTGGTTGGGATTATGGTATAGAAGGTGGAGATATTATCAATAAATAGCAGTCTAACGTAGATATCCTTGTTGTCTGTTTGTTCCAGTGATGAGCCTTTAGGGCCAGGGAGATGGCATCTGCTGAGGACCTGTTGCGACAATAGGCAAACTACAGTGGATCAAGGCTTTATGGGAGGCTGGAGTTAATGTGCGCCTTTGCCAGTCTCTCGAAGCACTTCACGGTGGTGGATGTTCGAGCCACTGGAAGGTAGTCATTAAGACACGCTATCTTCCTTTCTTTGGCACCTGAATGATAGTTGTATTTTTGAAGCAGGTGGGGATCTCAAAATGAAGTAAGGAGTTTAAAGAAGAGAAAGCAGATGCCTCAGATGCCCCAGCTTAAACTATTCTTGCTTTCCTCAACAAAAAATATATTAGTCTGCTACAGAAATTATCTGATTCATTCATCATCACATCAGTGCAGTAACATATATTAGGCCCTAGTCAAGTGTCTCAGTTTTATAAGGCATATTTTTAGTTCTCTATATGGCTTCATCTCTTCCTAGCCCTGCAATGATTTCTCTACCTCCATTAAGACATATACCCAAGGTTGGTGTCAGCAGAGAGAATAAATAGACTAAAGTATTGGGTCAGAGGATCAGAAGTTTCAAGCAACGTTGGAAGAAACAAGCAACTGGAGGGAAGGCTGTCAAGTAAGATCGGCTTGGTGCTGATGGAGGGAAAAGCCAGCTGCCTTACAAACATACTCTGCAGCCAGGCTAGAAAATCCTGTAATTTGAAATATACCATGGTAATATTGTAATTCTTAAATAATCACACTTGAACTCCTCCCTCCTCAGAGGAGCCCTTTTGACAATTCCTTCTCCCTGGGAAGGCAAATCAAAATTTATGGAAATCACTTTTAATTTGCTTTAAGTATTTATTGCAATCTTACCATCATAAATTTTAGTGGTGTAAAGTGTATCTCTCGTCTCAAGGAAGTGCAAAACAGAACAGGAAGCAGTGGGAAAAACATCAAACAGAAGGCCCCAAAACAAACATCAGTGTGGACAACAGCACCACCTGCCTTGGAGAACAAGTTTCATAATCAGAGCAGAGAATTGCTGTTTAGAGTGGAAGAATATATTCATCCTCTTGGTAAGTTTAAATGTGACAGACATGCATGATGGTATAACAGGAATACATTGCTGGAAAGGAGAGAAACCTATTGAAGTTACGCACTATATGCAAGACGCAAAAGAGAAATTAAACTCTAGTTACCAGCTATAAATTAGTTTAGTTTAGTTTAAAGATACAGTGCGGAAAACAGGCCCTTTGGCCACCAGGGCCGCGCTGACCAGCAATCCCCACATATTAACACTATCCTACAAACACTAGAGACAATTTTTAAAATATTTACCAAGCCAATTTACCTACATACCTGTACGTCTTTGGAGTGCGGGAGGAAACCGAATATCTCAGAGAAAACCCACGCAGGTCACAGGGAGAATGTACAAACTCCGTAAAGACAGCACCCGTATTCAGGGTCGAACCCCAGTCTCCGGCACTGCAAGCCCTGTAAGACAGCAACTCTACTACTGCGCCACTGTTCCGCCCATTAGTACCACCAAAAACATGAGGCACTGGCCCTATTCAGCTCCACATTTCACTTCACTAATGGGAACATCTTAACAGAAGGGAGTATATCCATTTCATACCTATGTTATTGTTGACAATGGGGCAAATCTAAGTAGGTCAGTCATTGCATTCTTTATACTGTGGTTGTTATGACATTTCCTAACAACAGAGACGTTACACACAGCACTGTACAAAACTTTAGTTCGCAATGTTAAATGATTAACTTATGAGGCCAATATGAGATTTGGTCTAGGAGGTCGCATAATACCTGCAGGTATGTCCAAAATGGTGTGTAATTAAGAAATAAAGATATCCTTTGTGATAAATTCCAATGAGGTTGAAAATGCCTTAATTAATAAATTGAGGATCTTTGAAACCAATTAGATCTCCAATAGCTACTATTAGTTTAGTTTAGTTTTAGTTTAAGTTTAGAGAGACAGCATGGAAACAGGCCCTTTTGGCCCACCAAGTCCATGCCGATCATCAATCACCCATGACTATTTCTATGTTATCCCACTTTTGCATTCTACACACTGGGAGCAATTTACAGAAGCCAAATATCTGACAAAGCTGCACATCTTTAGAATGCGAGAGGAAACTGAAGCACCCAGAGAAAACCCACACAATTACAGGGAGAACTTACAAATTCTACACAGACAGTATCTGAGGTCAGGATCGAACCCGTGTCTCCTATGCTGAAGCAGCAGCTCTACCGCTGCACCACCTATTTTTAAAGATTTAAAGCAATCGATCTTGTAGGAGAGTGTAGACTTAATATTAGAACATTTACTACCAAACTCACGCCAAGTTAAACTTTCTGTGTGCATTCAGCATTTTCTGCTTTTACACAAAAGCAAGAGGCTGCTTAAAAACATCAGAAAACGCTTAGAAATGTGTGAAAGTTTACTGCTGATCCTGGAGGTTAATTGTCTCATCAACTACTACTTTCTTTTTGGTCAAAACTGGTGCTATTTTCTACACCAACCAATCTGCAGATGTTGGTTGACAAAAAAAGATACAAAGTAACTCAGCGGGTCAGGCAGCACCTCCATAGAACATGGATAGGTGACGTTTCAAGTTATAAATGAATATGAGGCACTAATGATTACTTAATGTTATTTTCAATGTTGGAAATACTAGTATTAAGCACACAAGTGTTTTAAAAATCAACCTCAAACATTAAAGGTTACACATTTGCTGTACTTCTTTGAAAAATTGTCTTCTGGCTTTGGGGCTTCCAACAATTCAACTTGCTTTTGAGTTGGAAAGGCTGAATACTTCATAAAAGATTGGATATAGGTCATTGGGTCGCCTCCTCGAAATTTAGGATCCATCTATCACAATCTTCACACCGGGTATCAGAAATTATCAAATTGAAGTGGAGTGACTACTGATTTTGACCGTCTGTAATTGCACTGGTCAAATATGTGGCAGCAGAAAGCACTTTGCCTGGAGCAAAATACAAACTGCTGGAGGAACCCAGTGGGTCAAGTAGCATCTGTGGAAGGGGCTGTTGACATTTTGGGTGAAGCCCTGTATTTTCTGCCCCTTCCATTCAGAATAAATCTCAGATCTAACTAACTGAATTGTTGCCTTTAGCCACCTAAACAAAATCATGGCTTAAAAGCCATGATAAATGTGTGGTCTTGATATTAACGAGATTAACATTTCACTAAAGATTAGCTATCAAGGGCAAAATTGACTATCATGCTTACTTAACATCTCAAAGGCCACACTTGTACAGAGAACAGCCTAAATTCTTGTTGGCTTCAGTGGCTCATCACAATACATGTTTCAGTTGCAATTAGTTTGATTATCATTACAAGATAGAGATGACTCCAGTTTGCAAAGACTGGCCCCTTCTCAGCAACCTTCCCCCCATTGACGAACTGTACACTGTAAGGGCCAGGATGCGAACGGGCAAGATCATCTCTGACCCCTCTTTTCCTGGCCACAAAATCTTTGAAGCACTTCCCTCTGGAAGGCGACTCCGGACTGTCAAAGCAGCCACAGCCAGACATAAAAAGCTTTTTTCCGCGAGTAGTAGTTCTACTCAATAACCAAAGTCTGTAGTCTCTTTTTTGTTCTGGTTTATTTTCACCCACATGTTTAGACCGTAATGTTGTATCCTTATTGTTTTGATGTGGTTATGCTTTATTCTGAATTGATAACTGTATGTTTGTGTTGTCATTTGTGAACGGAGCACCAAGGCACATTCCTTATATATGCATACTTGGTCAATAAACCTATTCATTCATTCATTCATTCATTCATTCATTCATTCATTCATTCATGTAATGGGGAGCCCTGTAGTGATGAGCTGAACAAATGATTGGATTGGTATATTGGAAACTGTTGGCTTCAACCACAATGGTTTCATTATAAATCATTTATAATGACTGATTTGGGTTCAATAAAATTGTTGGCAGTTTTTAATACTAATTTCAGATATATTCATGTTATACTGTCAAGAAAACAAAATTGCAGATTAATTTGAGGTTTGGAAATAGCATACGGTGATCATAGCATGATCGTGCAGCACACAAACAAGCTCTTCCACCCATGGGCTCCATGCTGATCTTTTTGCCCTTCTATACTAATCCCATTTGTCCCCACTAAGTCCATATCCTTCTGTGCCTTGTTTATAAGTTCCTGTCTAATGTCTTAAATATAGTGACTCAATCTGACTCCACCACCTTCCCTAGTAACAAGTTCCAGACATAACCACTCTCTGTAAAATAAAAATATGATCTTTAAAACTCCTTCCTCTTCTCTCAAACATATGTGCTCTTCTTTTTGATACTCCTACCATGGGAAAAAGATTCTGACCATCTACCCTATCTATGCCTTTATCAATCTATATATCAAATCACCCCTTGGCCTCTTCTGCTACAGGGAAAACAAGAATAGCTTGACTCAATTCCTCCAATCCAGGTAATATCCTGGCCAATCCAGGCCAATCTCCTTAGCATTCTCTCCAGCGCAGCAGATGAGCATGAAACAAAAAATTTAAAACTGCAGATGATGGGAATCTGAAATAAAAATACAAAGAAACTAGAAACAGTCAGCATGGCAGATAGCATCCTGGAAAACTAAAACTGAGCTAATGAGGCCCTTCTCAGAAATGAGGACAGAAAACAAATCAGTTAGTATCAAGCTACAGAGAAGGTGGGCATGGTATGGATAAGATAAAAGGAATATCTCTGACATCTTGAGGCTAGGGCTGCCTTGAAGATTAAACATAAATGAGGTCATCTGGTTGAAGGTTAACAGATTAGGAAGACAAAACTTGGTCTTTTATTTATAAAAGCAGTGAGATGACAGCAGCTGGAAAGTGAGAACATGGACACAGACATTTAAGGGTGGTGAGATGCAAGACTGTAGGACATAACTGGCAAATGTGATTACGCTAATGGAGAAAGAAAAATTGAGCCAATCGCACAGAATAATGACCTAGCCCATTCTGATTCTGAGAAAGCAAATTGAATTCTTCAACTTCAGGTGCAGTAAACTCTCATTCCAATGGACCAGAGGGGCTGAATGGTGTCCGTTATTGCCGATTGTTTGCTTTAACCGATTAAGGATTCAGAGGTCACTCCATGGAACAATTAGTTGTTTTCAAATATAAAGTAATCAGACATCACTGTGTGTTTAAGAACACAGACTTAAGAACACAGTTTTAGCTGTTAAAAATAACTTTATGTTTGAAAACAACGTTGTTTCACAGAGTGACCGCTAGATGGTTGGAGTGAATCCCTTAATTGATTATAGCGGACAATCGGCGATAACGGACACCATTTCACCCCTACGGTCCATTATAACTGAGCCTGAAGTTGAAGAATTCAATGTTGAGCCTGCAGTCTGCAAATTAGTCAGATACTGTTCCTCAATGCGTGTTACGGGTGTCAGTGGGCACATACTTGACATTAGTCAGTATCTAAAACCAGAGATAGAAATATTGAGGACGTGAAGAATGAGAGGCAAACATAAGGGCGTGAAGGATGAAACTGATAACAAAGATGATGAGATTTTCCTGTCAGAACAAGAGTAGACATCAATGCTGGCAAAAGTATGTCGGTAAGGAAGTGAGAAAGAAGATCTAATGAGGAGAGAATATTCCACATATGAAAGAAAAATATAACATGGACCTATATAATTCCATTGACAACAACTTTTATTTGGTAGAAGTGAGCAAATTCAAAGAAAAAGGTGAGAAAAGGAACTCATATTCAGACAACCTTTCATAACCCCAGGGCTTCAAAACGTTCTTGCAATTAGCCATACCTAAATTGGCCAATTTGTACACATTTTCATCCCTTAGCTTCTCTCCAATCAAATTCTTGAACAAGGAGCAACATATTTATCACAGCCTAGGATGAGGAATAATTCCTCCTGCCAAGAAGTTTAGAAAGTTATAGCTAATATCTCTACTATCTCCTTCAGTGTTTTAAGCTCCACATTAACTGATCTTGATAAATCTTTCAAGCCCGTGATTTCCTTAATAATTACTTTGAAAATGGTTCCTTCTACACCTTACCCACATCTGCCACTTGCTCTGGCAGCTTGCTCAATATGCACACCAGGCTCTTGAACAGAGTGGATGTGGAGAGGATGTTTCCACTAGTGGGAGAGTCTAGGACTAGAGGTCATAGCCTCAGAATTAAAGGATGTTCCTGTAGGAAGGAGATGAGGAGGAATTTCTTTAGCCAGAGGGTTATGAATCTGTGGAATTATTTGCCACAGAAGACTGTGGAGGCCGTCAATAGATATTTCTAAGGCAAAGATAGATCGATTCTTGATTAGAATCCAGGGGATTGGGGAATATGGGGAGAAAGCAGGAGAATGTGGTTAGGAGGGAGAGATAGATCAGCCATGATTGAATGGCAGGCTTAATGGGCCAAATGGCCTAATTCTGCTCCTATCATTTATGACCACTCTCTGTATGAAAATGTTGCTTCTCTCTGCTTTCACTTTAAACCTATGCCCTCTAATTTTAGACTCCCCATGTCTATTCACCTATTTTATGTCATAATAAACCTATAAACATAACATTCAATAAAAATCAACTGAGGGATAAAAACAAGGAACATGGAAATGGAATGGAACATGGAATGAAATGGAACATGGAAACAAGGATTGAATAAGCAGAAGGCTAGCCCAAAAGATTCATAATCAGGTTCCTGTTGTGTCTCAGAAGTTATTAGCTAAAACCTGCTTTCAAGAAATGAAGAACTGAAAATTGTGCAAAATACAATTTGCTTCTGCCTCACTTGTCTTTAATGGCATTTGAAAATGTCTCCAAGGCATTCCAATTTTTTCACTCAAATCTTCCTGCAAGAACCTGCACATACCTCACTTGAAACAGATGAGGCAAACTAAATATAAATCAATAAGCAATAAAACAATCACAAAAAATGGAGGAATTTAAGAACAACTTTCAAGACAAATATTTTTTAGATGAAACAACAACGGAAATCACAAATACTTTTATTTTCCATGATGCATCATTATCTTCTCTTCTTTTGCAGTAATATTTGGGTTTCAAACTCCCAGATTTGACATGTTTTAATTCCAGTATAAATATTCAAATCTATAATTTGAAAGAGAATATTTTCCTTATTTATCATATCTTAGAAAGAAACAGGAGTCTTCAAAAAAAATTGCTGTTTCATTGATGCTAAGACCAAAAAGAAGACAAATGTTCTATGGATCTTACAAAGCACAATTTTGAAAACTAATGACCCATTGTGAGTTTCAAAGCATGCAAGATAGGAGAATTCCCAATTAAGAATATTTGAAAAGTCACATGGACTTGTGCCTGAAGTTTAATGTGTGCTTCTAGTGGGCAAGATTCCAAAGTGCAAGGTCAAGAAAATGACCCCTTGTAGGTTAACTGATTAATGCAATAATTTTACATTCCTATTTACTTTCATTTCCAGACATAGTAACATCATTGCAAACTCCCAGAGATAGCAACCTCATTGCAAATCCCCATTAGAAGGAAGGAGAAAACATACTTTTTATGAGTAAAGTACCGCTAGATTTTCTATTTGCCACAGGATAATTTCCTAAGATATAAGCAAGTATCATGTACATTTTAATTACATACTGAAAACTGGAAGAAAGGAGAAAAAAAACTTCTGTGCTTTACCGGAGATATTACTAAGCCGAAAAACATAAAAATCGTTTTTCATAGAACGAGAACTGCTGAAAGAAATCTGTCACTACACACCATTGAGTTCAGAGGCAAAGCGTGATTCTGGGCAAATCCACAACATTTATAGACAATAGACAATAGGTGCAGGAGTAGGCCATTCAGCCCTTCGAGCCAGCACCGCCATTCAATGCGATCATGGCTGATCACTCTCAATCAGTACCCCGTTCCTGCCTTCTCCCCATACCCCCTCACTCCGCTATCCTTAAGAGCTCTATCCAGCTCTCTCTTGAAAGCATCCAACGAACTGGCCTCCACTGCCTTCTGAGGCAGAGAATTCCACACCTTCACCACTCTCTGACTGAAAAAGTTCTTCCTCATCTCCGTTCTAAATGGCCTACCCCTTATTCTTAAACTGTGGCCCCTTGTTCTGGACTCCCCCAACATTGGGAACATGTTATCTGCCTCTAATGTGTCCAATCCCCTAATTATCTTATATGTTTCAATGGGAAATGGGAAATCCACTCGCAATCCCATGTGTCAGGATTCATGAGTTCATTCATGTGAATGGAAGTCTCATGGATGTCCAGAATAAAGTAAAGAACGAGGTATGTTTCATTTAATTTTATTTGTGTTTAAAGGAATGTTTTTTAATAAGTCACTGGCTTTTTCAGTTTTTAATGGTTCTCAAAATGCTTAACGATTTTAATTGATAGTATATATTTTTCATTTCGTTTTTGATGCTTTTTTTTAATGCTTCCAAACATCAGGAAGAGTGGCTTTGACTTCCGACAAAGCAATCTTGAGGCTCACATTGCCCTATTAGGTTACATGAGACCCTAGCACATACCTCTCCAACCTGATCCAAAAGGTTTTTGTTCAACCAGTTTTTCTTTCCAGATATGCTCCAGGTAACTGCATGACAACTGAGTGATGACTGATGAGTGTGGTGGAAAGTTGCCAATCAGCAATATTTTAACCAATCATTCTGTTTTTACTTTCAATTAACTTTATTTTCAAGTTAATAGGAAAATTAACCACAATTTAAAAGTGTGAAATTGGTTGAAGGAATAAGAATGAAGCAGAGGAGCAGTGGTACACATTTTAAATGCTGAAAAGTATATTGAAGTTACAGACTAATATAGGGAGGCACATTTTCTGAAGGAGTAGCATTTACAAACATATTCCATTAAAAAACAGAAATATGCAATTTTATAAATTTGCAGAAGCGAAACAAAGAACAGAACATCTTGGAAGCACTCATCAGTTCAGGCAGCATCTGTGGAAAGGGAAATAGAGTTTATGTTTCTGGTCCACGACCTTCTGGTCAGACCTGGGAATAAGAAAAAGTTAGTTTTAATGTTGCACAGAACATGGCGGAGAAAATGGATAGGCACAAGGAAATATCTCTGACAGCTGAGGCCAGTGTTGCTATGGTGCTAATTTGTTGAGGAAATTGTCCAATTAATAAGCTGGTGAATTGTGAGAACGAGAGAAAAATAACTATGAAAAGTTAAATCCAAAGGTGCAGTAAATACCCAGCTGATCAAGCCATCTAAATGAGAGAGAACATGCAGAAGAAGAGGAGAAAGAGAGAACATGCAGAAGAATATGATATACTGTTCCTCAAGGTTGCATTAGGCATCATTATATGTGCAGGAAGCCACAGATAGTTCAGAATAGGAGGGGATGCAGAAAGTGGCAGACAAATCAAGCTCACGGTGATGTAAACTCTGCACAAGGTTTCTTCAACAATGAAAAGGTCACTTCGTGAACACAAAACACAGTGCATTTGATTGGACGATGCAAGTGAATTGTTGCTTTACCTGAAGGACTTTTCAATCAATGTTGACAGATAATCAATACTGATGCAAGTAACATAATGTAAATATTACACATTCAATATGGATTTCATTCAATAGGGATTACACTTAGAATGTCATACAGCACTGTTGAATTTCCATACCTGGTAGAGATATTCTTTTTAGGAAAAAATCCAACCCAATTGTTTGCTTGTATTGTTTTCCAAAAGCTTCCTGTGCAAAACGCATTGCCAAAGAGGTCTGTAACAAAAACACATTCATTTTAAAACACATTCTCAATAGATTTAGACAATAGACAATAGGTGCAGGAGTAGGCCATTCGGCCCCTCGAGCCAGCATTGCCATTCAATGTGATCATGGCTGATCATTCTCAATCAGTACCCCGTTCCTGCCTTCTCCCCACACCCCCTGACTCCGCTATCCTTAAGAGCTCTATCTAGCTCTCTCTTGAATGCATTCAGAGAATTGGCCTCCACTGCCTTCTGAGGCAGAGAATTCCACAGATTCACAACTCGCTGACTAAAAAAGTTGTCATTGCTGGACTCCCCCAACAATGGGAACATGTTTCCTGCCTCTAACGTGTCCAACCCCTTAATAATCTTATACGTTTCGATAAGATCCCCTCTCATCCTTCTAAATTCCAGTGTATACAAGCCTAGTCGCTCCAGTCTTTCAACATATGTTGGGGGAGTCCAGAACAAGGGGACACACTTTAAGAATAAGGGGTAGGCCATTTAGAACTGAGATGAGGAAAAACTTTTTCAGTCAGAGTTGTGAATCTGTGGAATTCTCTGCCTCAGAAGGCAGTGGAGGCCAATTCTCTGAATGCATTCAAGAGAGAGCTGGATAGAGCTCTTAAGGATAGCGGCGTCAGGGGGTATGAGGAAAAGGCAGGAACGGGGTACTGATTGAGAATGATCAGCCATGATCACATTGAATGGCGGTGCTGGCTCGAAGGGCCAAATGGCCTCCTCCTGCACCTATTGTCTATTGTCTATATGACAGTCCCGCCATTCCGGTAATTAACCTAGTAAACCTATGCTGCACGCCCTCAATAGCAAGAATATCCTTCCTCAAATTTGGAGACCAAAACTGCACACAGTACTCCAGGTGCGGTCTCACTAGGGCCCTGTACAACTGCAGAAGGACCTCTTTGCTCCTATACTCAACTCCTCTTGTTATGAAGGCCAACATTCCATTGACTTTCTTCACTGCCTGCTGTACCTGCATGCTTACTTTCAGTGACTGGTGCACTAGGACACCCAGATCTCGTTGTACGTCCCCTTTTCCTAACTTGACACCATTCAGATAATACTCTGCCTTCCTATTCTTACCACCAAAGTGGATAACCTCACACTTATCCACATTAAACTGCATCTGCCATGCATCCGCCCACTCACACAACCTGTCCAAGTCACCCTGCAACCTCATAGCATCTTCCTCACAGTTCACACTACCACCCAGCTTTGTATCATCTGCAAATTTACTAATGGTACTTTTAATCCCTTCATCCAAGTCATTAATGTATATTGTAAATAGCTGCGGTCCCAGCACCTAGTCTTGCGGTACCCCACTAGTCACTGCCTGCCATTCTGAAAGGGACCCATTTATCCCCACTCTTTGCTTTCTGACTGTCAACCAATTTTCTATCCATGCCAGTACCCTACCTCCAATACCATGTGCTCTAATTTTGCCCACTAATCTCCTATGTGGAACCTAAGGAAGATTTAGCAAGAGGAAGTACAGAATAATAAAAATAAAGTAAAGGGGGGCAGGTTAGTTAATAGTGTGAAGGGGAGGTATGTTTGGCAGAGCAAGAGGGTAAAGGTATCGAATTGCTAAGGTATAAGAAAATAACTGCAGATGCTGGTACAAATCGATTTATTCACAAAATGCTGGAGTAACTCAGCAGGTCAGGCAGCATCTCGGGAGCGAAGGAATGGGTGACGTTTCGGGTCGAGACCCTTCTTCAGACTGATGTCAGGGGGGGCGGGACAAAGGAAGGATTATAGGTGGAGACAGGAAGATAGAGGGAGATCTGGGAAGGAGGAGGGGAAGGGAGGGACAGAGGAACTATCTAAAGTTGGAGAAGTCGATGTTCATACCACTGGGCTGCAAACTGCCCAGGCGAAATATGAGGTGCTGTTCCTCCAATTTCCGGTGGGCCTCACTATGGCACTGGAGGAGGCCCATGACAGAAAGGTCAGACTGGGAATGGGAGGGGGAGTTGAAGTGCTCGGCCACCGGGAGATCAGTTTGGTTAATGCGGACCGAGCGCAGGTGTTCAGCGAAGCGATCGCCGAGCCTGCGCTTGGTTTCGCCGATGTAAATAAGTTGACATCTAGAGCAGCGGATGCAATAAATGAGGTTGGAGGAGGTGCAGATGAACCTTTGTTTCACCTGGAAAGACTGTTTTGGTCCTTGGATGGAGTTGAGGGGGGAGGTAAAGGGACAGGTGTTGTATCTCGTGCAGTTGCAGGGGAAAGTGCCCGGGGTTGGGGGTTTGGGTAGGAAGGGACGAGTGGACCAGGGAGTTACGGAGGGAACGGTCTCTGCGGAATGCAGAGAGGGGAGGGGATGGGAAGATATGGCCAGTGGTGGGGTCCCGTTGTAGGTGACGGAAATGTTGGTGGATGATATGTTGGATCCGCTGGCTGGTGGGGTGGAAGGTGAGAACGAGGGAGATTCTGTCCTTGTTGCGAGTGGGGGGAGGGGGAGCAAGAGCGGAGCTGCGGGGTGTAGAAGAGACCCTAGTGAGAGCCTCATCTATAATGGAGGAGGGGAAGCCCCGTTTTCTGAAGAACGAGGACATCTCGGAAGCCCTAGTGTGAAACACCTCATCCCGGGCGCAGGTCGTAGAGTAGGAGGGCAGGAGAAATCGTAGAGTAGGAGGGCAGGAGAAATCGTAGAGTAGGAGGGCAGGACAAAGAATTGCTAAGGTGTCTGTGCAGTAAACTGAGAGGAAAGGTGAAAAGAGACGGGGGAGAAGCAGTGGGACAGGGAAGACAGGATGGAGAACACAGGATGTGGTGACGGGACAGCGGGGGAAGGGGCAGAGAAACGGGAGTGAAAAGAACAAGGGGATGGGCAAAGGGCTGAGGGAGCAGGATCAAAGTGGACAAAGGAAAGGAGCGAGGGGACTGGGAGGGAAAGGGAAGAGGGGGCAGGAAGGAATGAGGGGAATGGGAGCGGAAAGGGGTGAAAGGGCCGGGAGGGAAAAGGGACGAGGCGACTGGGAGGGGAAAGTGGATTGGAGAAAGGGGCAAGTGGACTGGGAGGGGAAAGAGGTGAGGGGGCAGGAAGGAAAGAGTGGACTGGGAGGGCAAAGGGGCATGGGAACCAGGAGGTGAAAGGGGCGAAGGGAGGTTATGGGGAGAAGGGAAAAGGGAACGAGGAGAGACAAGAGAGAGGGATCAGATGATCTGAGGCATGGGGGAGCGGGATTGGATGGGTGAAGGAAGGTAATCAGAAGGATTGGGGGGGGGGGGATTTGGGGGGGGGAAGATTGGAGGGGAGGGGGGGAATTAGAGGGGAGGGTTGGGGAGGGGGGGGAATTAGAGGGGAGGGGTGGGGAATTAGAGGGGCGGGGTGGGGAGGGGGGAATTAGAGGGGAGGGGTGGGGGATTAGAGGGGCGGGGAGGGGGGGAATTAGAGTGGAGGGGAGGGGTGGGGGGGGGATTGGAGGGGAGGGGTGGGGGGGGTTGGAGGGGAGGGGTGGGGAGGGGGGAATTGGGGGAGGGGTGGAATTGGAGGGTGGAATTGGAGGGGAGGGATGGGGAGGGGGGGAATTGGAGGGGAGAGGTGGGAATTGGAGGGGAGGGGTGTTAAAGAGATGGGGAGCAGGAGTGAAGCAGGGATTGGAGAGGTGGGGTAGAGAGTGGAGAGGAATTAGAGGGATGGGAAGTAATTGGTGCAGCTGGGTAGATGGGTGCAGGGGAGAGCATTTGGGAGAAGGGATGGGGAGCGAGAGGAGTGTCTGTAGGAGAGCAGGGTGGGCTTTGGAAGGCAATGACAGGCTGGCGAGAGGGATGGGGAACATGATTTGGAGAGAGGAGGGCAGGAGGAAGGCCGGCGGGCGGAGGGTCGGCGGCGCACAGTCGTGGAGCAGACCAGGAGAGGAGGGGAGTTGTCGGGGCCGCCGGCGCCGCCATTCACCTTCCCAGATGCGCCGTCCCCTAAGATGACGATCTTCAGCTGCCGGTCTTGAATGTCGTCCTCGGAGTCGGACATGTCGCCGCCGCCGCCGCCGCCGCCGCCGCCTGGGAGTCGCCGCTACCGGCCGGGCCGCTCGGCAATCTGACGCCGCTCAGCGTCCAGTCCGGGTCTGGCTCCGGTCCGGATCCCGCCCGCGGTGTTGACGATCCAGTTCGGGTTTGGATCCAGTCCGGGTTTGGATCCAGTCCGGGTTTTGATCCAGTCCGGGTTTTGATCCAGCCCGGGCTCCGCTCCGCCGCTGCCCGCCGTTGCCAGGAGCCATAATCCGCGGACGACATGGGGGTGGCCCCTCTCATCACCACCACTCGCCCATGGCCTGCGAAGCAAGGGATACAGATCCCAGAAAATTGACATCAACCATAGCGTATAATTTCATTCGTGCCAATATAGATGCATGTATATCTCAATAAGTTTCATCTCCAATGATGTGCAGCACTTCATTCCCCCTCCTGCCCCAGGTGGGCTCCTCCAACCTGACGCAGCCGGTCGTGAAGGGGCGCGGGGTGACAGTTGGCCGGGGTCGGGGGTCGTGGCTGGTGTCCGGGGTCTGGGGGTCGGGGGTTGGGTGTCAGGGCCAGAGATGTTGGCTCTGATATCTTTGGTCGGGACAGCGGCCGCCCCCCGTTGGGAATCGCGACCGTGCCTCGTTCAAAATGCCGAGGCGGCCTTCATGGTCATTTAGACTTCGTGGTTCGCATTTTCTACAACGAAGCGAGCATCGAGATCTCTGGCAATGTGCCTCTGCTCCGCCAGCGGCTGTGGGCAGGTTAGCCTGGCTGTAGGTCGGCGAACCGCCGAAAGCCCTTTTCATCGGAGTCCGCCCTTCATCGATTTATTTATATATTGCACCAAAAGCAAAATCATAGGCAGTCGTTAACATTGGTTGAGACCTTACAGACTTAACATGGATGAGATAACAACATATAACGAGATAGCCTAGCTGTTGGCGGTTGTGCAGTTGAAAACTTTGAAGGTGTGTGCCCAGATCGTCACCTTGACTACCCCCATTGCTGGAAACAGTTTGTTGTGTTTCCATGTTGGAACACAAGGGAAATCTGGTGTTCCCAGATTAATTAAATCCGCCTGCGTGATATTCATGTGATTTATTGAATGTCATTTGTAAGATATTGGGTAGTGAAGAAGGACATCATCTCAGTGAATTGAATTGAATACTTTATTGTCACATGTGACAAGTCACAGTGAAATTTTTTGTTTGCATACTCAAGGTAAGCAAATAGTCGCCCATAAAGGGTGCTTACAAAGTTACAAATTCCTGGATTCCAAGTACTGGATCTAGTCAGTTGCACATGTTTGTTACCCATGCTTTTCCAATTATGATATAGGAGCAGGTTTAGGCAATATGGTCCATCGTCTGCTCTACCATTTAACCATGGCTAATCTATTTTTCCCTCTCAACACCATTCTCCTAACTTCTCCCTGTAACCTTTGATGCCTGTACTAAACAAGAACCTATCGATCCCTGTTTTAAAAATGCCAAATCACTTGGCCTCTACAGGCGTATGTGGCAATGAATTCTGCAGATTTACTATTCTCTGGCTAAAGAAATACCTCCTCGTCTCCATTCTAAAACTTTTTTTAAATTCTGAAACTGTGTCCTCTGATCCCCATTCCCACTACTGGAAAGATCCTCTCCACATCTGCAGAAGTAAAGTGTTAAAGACCTAAAGTGTTTAAGATCTAACCCATTCCATTACCAACAAATTAGATCAGACCTATGAAAATCTGCTTCATCCACTCATGAATGGCGATGGACAAATAAACAGATAGAAGTAGCAAATTTATTGGAATTATTATCCCCAATGAGAAGGAACCCACCAAGTGGATTCAAAAGACAGCCTGAATTGTTTGTCGTGTTTGCAGCTCACCATAAGTGATAAGAAGATGATACAACTTATTTGCTTCCTTGATGTACCCTCCATTACAGTAGACAGACTTAAGCCAATTTTGTTAATTCCATGTGGTAAGAAGAAACAGGAAAGTATTGAATCTGGTAAAGACAATGAGCCACACAACATAATTGTTGTGCTGTTAAAGACTCATGCTCCAAAACTAGCACTAAGAGAACTAAAGATAAACTCAAAATTCTGGTGTACCTAAGCTAGTCAGGCAGCCTCTCCGGAGAATATGCTCAGTTTGAATCCAACCAGGATCTCTCAGGCCTCATAACACCATTTATCCAAACTTGAAAAAAGAGCTGAATTCAAGAGGCTGTGTGTATGTGCCTGCTCTTGACATTAAGACAACATTTGACTGAGTGTGATGTTAACTCAAGCAAAACTGAAGCCATTCATATTGTAGGGTGTGGTAAAGTCCTCAGAGAGCGGAAGATGGTTGTGAAAGCCAATCTCCGCTCCAAAATGTTGCTTCAAGAATTTCTTGAGTTAATGTCCTGGGTGAACCGTTTTCTTGTTTTATCACAAATGTTCCTTCCAATGTAGAGCGTAAAATGAGAATGTTTGCAAATGACTGGACAATGTTCAGTCATACTAACAACCCCAGAAAGAGTGAAGCGTCCTTGCTTTCTACCTGCTTGTAGAAAGATTTTGGCTTAATAAGTGGCAAGTAATATATCTGTTGCAGATGTCAAAAGAACCCTCAAAATTAACATTGTTGAAAGCATCAGAAACCTAACTGGACTAGATTATAAACCATGAAAAATGTCATTCCCCATTGACAAATTCATTTCCTCTATCAGGCTATTGCTTGAAAAATGAATCCAACTCTTCACATCCTTCAGATCCTTGTAGTATTTGATCAATTATCCATGATATTGATAAAAGTGTGTTTTTTCACCTCTTAACATTGCCCAACATCACCACTGCCTTAGCTTATCTGTAACAGAAATCATCGCTCACCAGAACAGCAATTTGTATTTATGAAGCATTTAACATAAAGTCCAAGGTGTTTCACAGAGATAATTTCAAACACAAATGCGATATGAACCACATAAAAAGAAGCAAATAATAGAAGAGTTCACCAAATCTTTGATCACTGAGATGGGTTTCGAAGATTGTTTAAAGGAGGAAAAAAAGACAGGTTTAGGCCACCAATTGCAGAACAATTCCAGGTCAGGATGCCAAACTTGGAGAAGTTGATCTAAAGACTTGTGAGCCTGATTAGATTACAGTTGTGCAGAATGAAAGAATTTAAAAATAAGGATGAAAATTTAAAAACTGATCTAAGTTGGTTAATTAATAGTTGGATGAAAAAGACTGCAAGTGTGGACAGCCATGTTTTCAATCACCTCAAGTTTACAGAAACTAGAATCTGGGAGAGGGTGGCTACAACCTGAATTTATTTGAGAGCAGATAAGGTGAGGTGGTCATCAACTACATTAACACTTCACCACTCTTACATTGTGTTGACAGAGACATTTTGTATCTGATGCTACATAAAGGGACCACAAATGCTACCACTCCCTTACAGAAAATCATGGCTCAAACTTTTGCAGTATGAATCAAGGCTATCCCATCTTAAACTTAGCATGCATCTTTTCTTCCAGCCCTGGTAATGAAAAAAGATGTCTTCTAAATATTCATCAGTCTTCTTGTGCAGACTTCGACATTAAGTTTTCGTTTGAGTAGAATGCAGAAGTCATGCAACATAACCTTCCAAGGAGCTGACATTGAGTTGCCCTTCTTTCTCGGCTGCAGGGCAGTTCTGCCCAGCTATTCACTGCAAGTAGATCCCATCTTAAACTGTCTTCTAATTGATGTATTGATATCTAAGCTAGAATTTGTGAGTATCATGTTGAATGAAAGTTGCAAGGCTTAAGGTTGGATGAAGAAAAAAAAGGCGGATGTGACTTTTTGCCATTTTGAATCAAAAAAGATTTTAACCTTTCTGAGAGAACCAATGTATTGACTGATTAGTGTATTTAGCTGATGTGTCTGTTGTGTTTAGCTTAGAGATACAGTGCAAAAACAAGCCCTTTGGCCCACTGTCCATGCCGACCAGTGATCCCTGCGTACTTACACTATCCCACACACACCAGTGACAATTTATAATTATACCAAGCCAATTAGCCGACCAACCTGTATGTCTTTGGAGTGTGGATGGAAACCGGAGATCCCGGAGAAAACTCACGCAAGTCAATGGAAGTACTTACAAACTCCGTACAGACAAGCACCTGCAGTCTGGATCGAACCAGGTCTCTGGCGCTGCAAGGCAGCAACTTTACCGCTGCCCCACTGTGCAGCCCATTGTGGTTAAATTGCAGCACTGCATGGTACAAGCTGTA
Organism: Rhinoraja longicauda; assembly: GCF_053455715.1. Lineage (NCBI taxonomy): Eukaryota > Metazoa > Chordata > Chondrichthyes > Rajiformes > Arhynchobatidae > Rhinoraja > Rhinoraja longicauda. The sequence goes on along the minus strand of NC_135953.1, from coordinate 82,553,949 downwards.
AAATTTGCCATGCTTGGAGTTGTAATAATTATGGAGCATGCACTGCTACGTCTCAGTTCGAATTCATGGCAATTGTAAATCCTTGAGTGGCAGGGTACCATGTATTGAAAAGTATGTAAAGGCCAGCAATACAGCAGATTGGAAATGGCATTTGAATATTATTCACTGACTTTGATTATGTATGGTAAGTCATTGAACTACTTTTGGCATTGCATCCGGCCTCTTAGGACTACATTCCTAGCATTGACCCGACAGCCGTCTCATCCTATTAATACTTTGGTTAGTCCTGTTAGTTGAGGAACTCTGTTCTCTTGCCGCCAGATTTACCAAAGTTTCAATAATGCATTAGAAAATTCAGGTTCCTGCCGTCACTCTTGCTCAGCCATGACTTCCTGCACACTGCAGGGTCTGGAATAACCTCCTCCACCAGCTCCTGTCATGAAGCACTTCATTAAAGGTGATTTTTAAAAAAATGTAGATGTGAACAGTGAGGAAGGCTGTCAAGTTTACAGTGGGATATAGATCAGCAACAGAAATAAGCTGAGAAATGGCAGATGCAGTTTAGTCTGAGCAAGTGTGACTTTGCATTTTGGGAGGTCAAATGTAAGGGGAAAGTATACAGATAATGCCATGACCCAAAACAGTATTCATGTACAAAGGAAGTCCAAGTCCATACCTCTTGCTCCCTGAAAGTGGCAACAGAAGTAGATAGAGTGGTAAAAACAAAAGGCGTATGGTTTATTTGCCCTCATGGTCGGGGCAAGAGTAAGAAAGTTATGATGCAACTTTATAGGACTTTGGTTAGTCCATATTTGGAGTACGGCGTACAGTTCTGGTCATCCCTTTTCAAGAAGGATGTGGAGGCGTTGGAGTGAGTGCATTGGTGCCTGGATTAGAGGGCATTAGCCATAAGGAAAGAACAAACAGACTTAGATTGTTTTCTCAGGAATGCCAGAGAGGAGACCTGAAGTTTATAAAATTATGAGAGACATAGATAGAGTAGATAGAATCTCTTTCCCAGGGTGGAAATGTCAAAGACCAGAGGACAGCTTTAAGGTGAAAGGGGCACTGTTTAAAGCAGATGTGCGGGGTACATTTTTTACTCAGAGAATAGTGGGTGCCTGGAACGTACTGCCAGAGGTGATGATGGAGCCAGATGTGAGAGTTGTGTTTAAGATGCTTTTGGAGAAGCACAGGGAAATGCAGGGAATTGAGGAGGATAGATCATGCACAACAGATGAGATTAGTTTAGCTTGGCATCAAGTTTGGCACTGACATTGGGGGTTGAAAGGCCCATTCCCATGCTGTACTGTTCTATGATCTATGATCTGAAGCTAAAGTGAAAACAGAAAAGCTAGAAATAGTCATCAGGTCAGGCTGCATCCTTTGGAGGATAAAGAGTGACTATTTCAGGTCAAAGGCTCTTTGCAGGATTATTACCTTGCTGACTAGGTTTTGCGAGCTTCCTAGCAAAAATTTGCAATAATTACTGATACATATGAAGCAGCATGCACCCCATGGATTAGATCAATGTGAGCTGGAAAAGAAACGTGAGGATTGAAGAATTTAGATTGAAGAATCTTCACTGAGTCCTGATCTAATCTAGAAAGTATCAACCAGGAAATATAAACAAATTTCAAATCACATTTATAAACAGAAATAACACTTCAGACAAATGAGAACACGAAAGAAAGATACAAGTGAAAGACGGAAAAAGTTTTTTTAAATTTGAAAATCGTTTTTAACACTAGTAATCGATGAAGAAATAAAATTGAATACTTGAGACGTTAAATTTTCAGGACCAAAGAAGTAATTTAGCATTAACTATAATTTATCATTGCATTAAAATATAATTTCATCCTGAAATCTAATCTAGATTTTCCAGACACCTCAAATGGGGAAGTTCCCTCACATTCACTGCAGGGCAGTAATTTTATTCCAAGCTTTATTGTCAACCATTGAAGCAGCATACTCTGGAAAAACAGGGGTCTCTGATAACATCTTTTGGATTTCTGTTCCTAATAATGTATTTGTATACTCAGGAAGTTGGTATCATTTTTCCTCCATTGTAATCATGAATGCTGTTAGTGATATCCATCCTCAGCACATCTCTGCCCCCATCACCGAAAGTTTTGTCACTAAAATCCCACCAAAGAATATAATAAGATATGTAACGTCAGAAGGAATGCAGACTGAGCTAGTTTTAGAGAGACAGATAAATAGACGACTGAGGGACCAAAGTATTAAGCAAGTAAAATTAAAAATTAAATTATTTTTGAATGGAACATAAGTCGCCAAAAGATCATCCATGTCAATAGAAATGAGTAATGTTGATTAATGGTCACCTAGAAAAGCTTTGCTTCATTTCATCTGGAGCGGCTTGAGCCAGAGGATTCCGCTGTTACTGTATCTCAATGCATCTCTTGTCAGCCAGAAGAAAGCTTGCAGACCAAACTTCCCCCCAAAGGGATTACTTTCTTACACAGTACTTTCACAGCGTTATTGTATCCTTCATGCTGTTGGCTGTCACCCATAAGTCTAATTTCCTTTCCAGAACTTCATGAACAAATTTTATTTATTTAGGAGAATAATGTTGCCAATTTTCTCACCTCCTTTCCTCTCCTACAGTCACTTGAGCTTTTTCTAGTTAGCTTCTATTCCTCATTCAACCGGCTATCATATTTTGTTAAGAGTACTGTCAGTGATAATTAACAGATTATTTGAGTATAGAGGCGCCGCAACTAAATCCTCGCCTTATCCATAAATCCCACACTTCATGCATTGGTTGGTGAAAAAGGATTGCTTTCAGGAATGAAAAGCTGAGTAATTCTTCAAACCAGGGGATTTTAAGGTCAGTTGTAACAAGCCTACAAATGTTCTACCCCCCCACCCCACCCCACTTCACTTCAACCTGATAAATATGAATCATCGTTAGACATGGGTGAATGGAAGGTGGCTAATGTTGTCCTGGTATTTAAGAAGGCCTGCAAAGAAGGACCTGGGAACTATTTACCTAAAATCAGTAGTAGGAAAGTTACTGGAGAAGTTTCTGAGGGATAAAATATACGGGTATTTGGAAAGGCAAGGGGTTGATTAGCAATAGCATGATTTTGTGTGTGGGCAATCGTGTCTCACGAATTTGATTGAGTTTTTTGAAGAAGTAAGCCAAGGGTAACGAGGGCAAGGCCGTAGTCATGATCTATATGAACTTCAGCAAAGCCTTTGATAAGGTTCAGCATGATAGGTTACTATCGAGAGATAATTAACCGAATATAGAATGGTAGGAAAAAGAGGGTGGTAATGGAAGGTTGTTTTTTGGATTGGAGGCATTAAACTAGTAGTGTGCCTAATGGATCCAGGCTGGTCACATTGCTGTTTGTCATCTATAACGACGATTTGAATGAGAATGGAGAATGGCATGGTTAGTAAGTTTGCAGATAACACTAAAATAAGTTATATCGTAGTCAGTGAAGTTGCCTATCAAGAATTACAACAGAATATTGAACTCCAAGTGGGCTGCAGAAAGGCAAATGGTGTTTAATTCAGATAAGTTAAACCAGGGCAGTACCTTCACAGTAAACAGTAGAAAGTGTTATAGAGCAGAGGCATTTAGGAGTACGTACATAGTTCCCTGAAAGTGGTGAAGTAGGTAGATAGGATGATAGGAAGAAGGCTTTTGGCAGGCTGGCCTTCATCAGACGTGAGTATAGAAATTGGGACGTTATGTTACATTTGTACAGGATGTTGGTGTGGCCAAACTTAGAGTATTGTGTTCAATTTTGATCACCCTGCCATAGGAAATATGCCATTAAGCTGTAAAGAGTGCAGAGACAATTTACAAGGATGTTGCAACGATTTGAGGGTCAGAACTTCAAGAAGAATTTATACTCTATAAAATGTTATTCCTTGGAGTGCAGGAGGCTGAGGGGATCTTATAGAGGTGTATTAAATCATGAGGAGAATGGGTAGAGGTGTAGAGGGAAATACAGTCTTAAACTAGAGGGCACGGGCTTAAAGTGAGTGGGGAAAGATTTCAGAGGAACCTCAGGGGCATCTCTTTCATTCAAAGGGAAGTCCACATCTGGAATGGACTGCCAGAAGGAGCTATAGAAGCGGATACAATTACGAATGAAAAGACATGACAGATGGATTGGAAGTGTTTAGAGGGATATGGAACCAAGTCCAGGCAAATGGGATTAGCCCATATGCCAACTTGATCACTAGGGACACTGGAGGTGCTCCCCAAGGATCAGTGCTTGGGCAGCTGTTTGGAATATGTATAAATGATTTGGATGAAAATGTAAAATAGTTTGCAGCTGGCATTAAAATTGGTGAAGTTGTGGATAGTGAAAATGGTTGTCAAAGGATACAGCAGGATATAATTGTGCTAATTAGCCAGCACGGCTTTATACACAGCGGGTCGTGTCTCATTAACTTGATTGAGTCTTTTGAGGAGGTGACAAAAGAGATTGATGAAGGTGGGGCGGTGTATGTTGCTTACATGGATTTTAGCAAGGCTTTTGATAAGGTCCCTCATGGTAGACTGATCCAGAAGACTAAGATGTATGGGATTCACAATGACTTGGTTATATGGATTCACAACTAGCTTATTCATAGAAGACAGGGTTGTGGTGGAAGGTAGATATTCTGGCTGGAGGTCTATGAACAGGGGAGTTCCGCAGGGATCTGTGCTGGTACCTCTGCTGTTTGTGATATATATAAATGACCTGGATGTAAAGTCTGAAGAAGGGTCTCGACCCGAAACGTCACCCATTCCTTCTCTCCTGAGATGCTGCCTGACCTGCTGAGTTACTCCAGCATTTTGTGAATAAATACCTTCGATTTGTACCAGCATCTGCAGTTATTTTCTTATACTGGATGTAAATGTAGATGGGTTGGTGAGTAGGTTTGTTGACAACAACAAAAATTGGAGCAGTTGCAGACAGTGAGGAATGCTGTCAGAAGATACAGTAGGATTTAGATCAACTGCAGAAATGGGCGGAGGAATGGCAGATGGAGTTTAACACTAACCAAGGGCGAGTTGTTGCACATTGGCAGGTTGAATGTTAGGAGAGAGTATACATTTAATGGCAAGACCCTTAACAGCATTAACATAGAAACATAGAAAAATAGGTGCAGGAGTAGGCCATTCAGCCCTTCGAGCCAGCACTGCCATTCAATGTGATCATGGCTGATCATCTAAAATCAATACCCCGTTCCTGCTTTCTCCCATATCCCTTGATTCCTTTAGCCCTAAGAGCTAAATCTAACTCTCTTGAAAACATCCAGTGAATTGGCCTCCACTGCCTTCAGTGGCAGAGAATTACACAGATTCTCAACTCTGGGTGAAGAAGTTTTTCCTCATCTCAGTCCCATTGAAGTGCAAAGGGTTCTTGGGGTCTAAGTTCAGAGCTCACTAAAAGTGGCAGCACGTGAATAGCGTGGTAAAGAAGGTGTTTGGTATGCTTGCCTTCATTGCTAGGGGCGTTGAATATCATTAGACCCCATTTGGAGTATTGCGTGCATTCTGTTTAACCCATTACAAGAAAAATGTGGAGGCTGTCGACAGGGTGCAGTGGAGGTTTACAAGAATGCTACCTGGATTAGAGGCTTTCAGCTACAGGAGACCTGGAATGTTTTCTCTGGAACGTCAGAAGCTGAGGGGACTTGATAGACGTACAGTGCCCTCCGTAATGTTTGGGACATTTATTTATTTGCCACTGTACTCCACAATTTGAGATTTGTAATAGAAAAAAATCACATGTGGTTAAAGTGCAGGTTGTCAGATTTTAATAAAGGCCATTTTTATACATTTTGGTTTCACCATGTAGAAATTACAGCAGTGTAGACCTCCCAGCCCTTCTGAATTTGGCAGAAAGTTTCCGCTTTCTTACTTAATTTCCACCATTCCGATTTCACCTCACATTTTAACGCAAAACACATGCCTCGCCACTCGCCCTGCCTCTCGCCCCGCACCGCCGCTGGCCTCACGCCACTGGCCTCGACTCGCCACTGGCCCCGACTCGCCTCGCCGCTGGTCCGGTCTCACGTCGCCGCTGGGTAGCATTGCGTAGCGCGAGGCCCGTTGATGTTGAGAGGGGATGGGGAGGGGGGCAGGGGAGGGGGGAGTGGGGGTCAGGGGGTGGAGGAAGGGAGGGGGGGAAGTGGTGGTGGGACGAGGTGGGAGGGAGGTGGGGGAGGATGGGATGGGGAGTGGAAGTGGAGGTGGGTGGAAAAAGTGGGGGGGGAGGGGAGTACGCGGGAGTGGGGAGTCGGGCGGGAGTCAGGGGGAAGTGGGGGGGAGGGGGTTGAGGGCGGGTAGTGGGGAGGGGTGGGGGGGACATGGACTGTTGTGATTTGCTGTTGAAGACCACTGGAGCAAGTATGTCTTCAATTAAATTAGGTATGTGCAGTTTTAAATGAAACTCTTCATAACTTAGTCATACATTTTGTGTAAGGAAAAGGCAAAATAGAGAAAACAAAACAAAACAATTTTTTCTTTGTGTTGTAAAAAGTATTTCTGTTCAATAACCTTTCCATAAATAGCAGAAAATACTCATGATAGGCCTGACATTGTACATGTAGTCCAAGAACTACAGACTGTTGAAAATAATAGTCGTTATTCATACATGAATGTAGCGCAACGCATAATCCGGAAGATGCAGGATCATCTCATTCCAAAAAGGAAGAAAGATTCTAAGGGGAGTAGGAGACAACTGTGGCTGACAAGGGAAGTTAGGGATGGAATAAAACTAAAAGAAAAGATGTATAACACAGCAAAGAGTAGCCAGAGGATTGGGAAACTCATAGGACAACAGAAGGTAACAAAATGGGCAATATGGGCTGAAAAGATGAAGTACAAGGGGAAGCTGGCCAAGAATATAAAGAAGAACAGTAAAAGCTTCTTTAGATAGGTTAAGAGAAAAAGAGTAACAAAGTCAAATGTGGGTCCCTTGAAGGCAGACACGGGTGAAATTATTATGGGTAACAAGGAAATGGCAGAAGAGTTGAACAGGTACTTCGGATTTGTCTTCACTAAGGAAGACACAAACAATCTCCCAGATGTACTAGAGGACAGAGGATCTCGGGAGACACGGGAATTGATAGAAATTTGCATTAGGCGAAAAATAGTTTTGGGTAGACTGATAGGACTGAAGGCTGATAAATCCCCAGGGCCTGATGGTCTGCATCCCAGGGTACTCAAGGAGATGGCTCTAGAAATCGTGGATGCATTGGTGATAATTTTCCAATGTTCAATAGATTCCAGATCAGTTCCTGTGGATTGGAGGGTAGCTAATGTCATCCCACTTTTCAAGAAAAGAGCGAGAGAGAAAACGGGGAATTATAAACCAGTTAGCCTGACATTGGTGGTGGGGAAGATGCTGGAGTCACTGAAAGCAAGCATGCGGTGCAGCAGGCAGTGAAGAAAGCTAATGGCATGTTGGCCTTCATAACAAGAGGATTTGAGTATAGGAGCAAGGAGGTCCTGCAGTTGTATAGGGCCCTGGTGAGACCACATCTGGAGTATTGTGTGCAGTTTTGATCTCCTAATTTGAGGTAGGACATCCTTGCTATTGAGGCAATGCAGCGTAGGTTCACGAGATTAATCCCTGGGATGGAGGGACTGTCATATGAGGAAGATTGGAAAAACTGGGCTTGTATTCACTGGAGTTTAGAAGGATGAGAGAGGATCTTATAGAGACGTATAAAATTATAAAAGGACTGGACAAGCTAGATGCAGGAAAAATGTTCCCATTGTTGGGGGAGTCCAGAACCAGGGCCTACAGTCTAAGAATAAAGGGGAGGCCATTTAAAACTGAGGTGAAAAGGAACTTTTTCACCCAGAGAGTTGTGAATTTGTGGAATTCTCTGCCACAGAAGGCAGTGGAGGCCAATTCATTGGATGAATTTAAAAGAGAGTTAGATACTCTCAGGGCTAGTGGAATCAAGGGATATGGGAAGAAGGCAGGTACAGGTTACTGATTGTGGATGATCAGCCATGATCACAATGAATGGCGGTGCTGGCTCGAAGGGCCAAATGGCCTTCTCCTGCACCTATTTTATATGTTTCTATGAATGGGGGAAGGCCATTCCCAACACTAAAAGCCACAACCGACTCTCAAAAGTGAAATAGTTTGGGACCAATGTTTTTCTGTAAAGGTGAAAGATAAGGAAGGCAAGTTCAGGCAACCCTGATGTGAATAGATATCAAGGTTTGATAAAAGGATATGGAGTTCTGAACATACTGAGGTACTGAACATACTGAGGTACTTCAGGAGTATGGAATGTGTGGGAGGCAACCAACACATCAGGCGATCATTCTTCTGTTTTCAACTAAGTCACTTATATAAATTGTTTAAAAAGTTGACATCAGCACTGATCTTTATTATTAACTAACCAATTATTACAATTCACAAACATGAAAAAGACGTGAATACCCACCATTTCCATTATCCATGCCAATGAGTCTCCTGTATCATGAGATTTGATTTTTGCCTCCCTCCAGAGAGATAATGATAGTCCACTAGGTCCTCGCCTTTCACCCATCAGTCTTCTCATCCAGCATTTTATTCCTTGCCATCTCTGGCAGCTACAGCACAATCCCTTCACCATGTCATTCAGCTTTCTCTGTTATTCTGGTTTGTACTGCGTGACATGGTTGAGTTGTGGACTACTGAGTTGAATGAGGTGCTGATCCTCTCGTCTACCTTTGCCCTCTGACGGTGGAAGAGGCCGAGACCAGACAGCTCAGAGTGGGAATGAGGGGAATTGAAATGACTTGCAACCAGCAGCTCCAGGTGGCAATGCAGACAGAACGCAGGTGCTTGGAAAAGCTTGGTCTCACCGATGCAGAGGACACATTCAAAGCAACGAATACAAAAGATAAGGTGAGAGGAGGTGTTTCTTTTGCATGATTGTTGTGCTTTTTTTTTCTCTTGCTTTTAAGTGCAGTCGTGATGGCAGTTAGAATGGTAGAATGTTCCTCCTGCAGGATGTGGGAAGTCAGGGAAACTGCTCATGTCTCCAACTATACCTGAGGGAACAATTTTCCAGTCTTAGTGCATCATTCTTAAATCTTTCGATGCTTGAAAGATTATACCCAGGTCCTCTGCAACCTAAAAGCATCCCAGGATTTTCAATGCCTTGAACCCCAAACTTCACTTCCTCTCATCTCAATAGCCAATTCTACTTCATCCAATGGTTTATTCTTAACCTTGCTGCTTGTTAACCTCTCAGAAAACCTGAGAGACACTTGCCCAACCCTTTTGGAAGACTGCTAACTGACATCTTCAACAATAGTTTCTTCCTTTCATGAACTGCAGACCTTACATTTAGCACCTTCTAATCAACCGACCGTTGTAGAATCTAAAGAATTCTGGGGAACCAAAACTGCTCTTTCTGCAGCTTCCTCTTTTAAAACCCTATGGTGTGGTCGAGGGAGGAGGGGTGGGGAGAGGGGATGGGGGGGGGAGTAGGATTGGGGGGAAATTGTGATTTGCTGTTGAAGACCACTGGAGCAAAGTATGTCTTCAATTAAATTAGGTATGTGCAGTTTTTTAAATGAATCATAACAGTCGGACATTTTATGACCATTGTTCTTTTATTCAATACCAAGAGAATTGGGATGTGTAAGGAAAAAGCAAAATAGAAAAAACAAAACAAAACAATTTTTTCTTTGTTGCAAAAAGTATTTCTGTTCAATAACCTTTCTATAATAGTAGAATATACCCATGATAGGCCTGACATTGTACATGTAGTCCAAGAACTACAGACTGTTGGAAATAAGTCGTTTTTCACACATGAATGTAGCGCAACGTGTACGCGCATTTGGCGTGCATCCTTTTTTTTGCTGAAAAGTTACATTACGCGCTATATTATGAATTTTGATGTAAAATTATGAATTTTGGACATCAACATTCTGAATTTGTAAAATCAAATGTTGGGAGGTCTGGCAGTGTTTATACATAATCCCCCCCATTTCAGGGCATCATAATATTTGGAACACAGCAATGTCATGTAAATGAAAGTAGTCATGTTTAGTATTTTGTCACATATCCTTTGCATGCAATGACTGCTTGAAGTCTGTGATTCATGGACATCACCAGTTGCTGGGTGTCTTCTCTGGTGATGCTCTGCCAGGCCTGTATTGCAGCCATCTTTAGCTTATGCTTGTTTTGGGGGCTAATCTCCTACAGTTTTCTCTTCAGCATATAAAAGGCATGCTCAATTGGGTTCTGATTGTGTGATTGACTTGGCCACTCAAGAGTTGACCATTTTTTAGCTTTGAAAAACTCCTTTGCTGCTTTAGCAGTATGTTTGGGATCATTGTCTTGCTGTAGAATGAACCGTCAGCCAATGAGTTTTGAGGCATTTGTTTGAACTTGAGCAGATAGGATGTGTCTATACACTTCAGAATTCATTATGCTATTACCATTAGTAGTTGTATCATCAATGCAGATAAGTGAGCCAGTACCTTCAGCAGCCATAAATGCCCAGGCTATAACACCCCCACCACCGTGTTTCACAGATGAGGTGGTATGCTTTAGATCTTGGGCATTTCTCTTCTACATACTTTGCTCTTGCCATCACTCTGATATGTTAATCTTCATCTCATCTGTCCACAAGACCTTTTTTCCAGAACTGTGGTTGCTCTTTTAAGTACTTCTTGGCAAACTGTAACCCGGCCATCCTATTTTTGCGGCTAACCAGTGGTTTGCATCTTGCAGTGTAGCCTCTGTATTTCTGTTCATGACGTCTTCTGCGGACAATGGTCATTGACAAATCCACACCTGACTCCTGAAGAGTGTTTCTGATCTGTCGGACAGGTGTTTGGGGATTTTTCTTTATTATAGAGAGAATTCTTCTATCGTCAGCTGTGGAGGTCTTTCTTGGCCTGCCAGTCCCTTTGCGATTAGTAAGCTCACCAGTGCTCTCTTTCTTCTTAATGATGTTCCAAACAGTTGATCCATGGATATTATTCAATTTGTGTTGCTGGATAAGAAGGAACAACTCAGACATCACAAATTTCAGCTCTTAGTCTTTATACCTAGGTTCCCCACGTCAAGTCAAACAGATTTTATAAATGTAAATAATGAGGATTTTTGCCTTTTTAACCTTTCAAGCTGTGAGCGCCAGGCCCCATTATTCTGAGTGAAAATTCCTTCCTCACCATCTCTCTAATTCACCTACCTATTATCATAAATTCATGTCCATTAGATATTGACCTTTTCCTGAGTGAGATAGGCCCTGTTCCTTTTCACCCTATTTAGGTCTCCTGATTTTATACACCATGTTTAAATCTGTCCTTGGGACTAAAGAAAACAATCTAACTTGATGTATATTTCCATTACTAAGCTTCCCCTAACCTGGCAGCATCCTTGTAAATCTCCTCTAAACTCTCTCCAGTGCTATCACATTTTTCCTCTAATGTGATGAATGGTGACTATATTTCTATACAGTACTCATTGTGACACAAGCACTATTATTCAGTTCCAGCATGACCATTGTGCTCGGTATTCTTACCTCGGCCAACAAAGGAAAGCAAGCTGTTTAATATGCCATCATAACCACCTTATTCCTGTGCACTTCAGGGTTGTTGAACCTGTACTGCTATGTTCTTTCAGATGCAGGTTAGTTCACTGTCATATACATCAGAATGCAATGGAATTCCTTCTTCACATGTAGCTTATACAGTAAACAATATACATGGTAAAGATAGATATAACAATAAATACAATGTCAAATGTAAAACAGTTGAATGGTGCGAAGAATGCAGTGCAATCTGAAGCAATATAAAAATAAAACTAAGGTTCAGTAACAGAATAACCGAATGAGGTAGAGTTAAGAGTAAGAGTACGTCGCAACATCTCTAGAGGGATTGAGGAGTCTGTTAGCAGAGGTGAAGAGTTTGTTCTTAAGCCTAGGTGTGCGTGCTTTTAAGCTCCTGTATCTTGTTAAGGAGTCTATTGGCAGAGGTGAAGAAGTTGTTCTTAAGTCTAGACATATGTGCTTTCAAACCCCTGTATCTTCTCCCACAAGGTAGAAGAGTATAAAGGTAATGGCCAGGCTCTCAAGCATCTTCAACGATACTTCCCGGCTTCCTGATGTAATGCACAATGAAGATGGACAAGATGGAAAGAAGTGACAAACGTGTGATGTGAGGGGCAGCAGGGTAGCACAACGGTATAGTTGCTGCCTTACAGCACCAGAGACCTAGGTTCGATCCTGACTACAGATGCTGTCTATACGTAGTTTGTACGTTCTCCCCGTGACCGCATGGGTTTTCCCCGGGTGCTTCGGTTTCTTTCCACACCCCAAAGACCAACAGGTTTGTAGGTTAATTTGACTTTGGTAAAAATTGTAAATTGTCCCTAGTGTGTAGGATAGTGTTAGTGTACGGGGATCGCTGGTTGGCACCGACTTGGTAGGCCAAAGGTCCTGTTTCCACGCTGTATCTCTAAACTAAACTAAACTAAAAGACTGGACTAAGTTCACCACTCTGCAGATTCAAGCAGTCATAAGCAACACAGTTGCCAGACCAGGCTGAGATGCACCATGTCCAAATAGTGAATCCACATGAATATGCCGAATCTTTTCATACTCCTATGAAAGTAAATATGCTAATGCACATTCTTGGCCATCGCCCTTTCATACTTCTCTATTTCTTGGCAATTTACATTTATTAGGAATCATCTGAAATTTTGATCACTGTGTACATTTTTTTTTGCAGCAATCCTATTTAGTCCCTTTATTTGATTCTAACCTCTGAGCACTACAGTCATTTTTCCTTGTGGCTTTAGCCAACTAGATTCACCCCTCAGGAATTTCCGTCCAACTTAATATGAACTCAACATGAACATTTTTGTGGCATTTTCTTGTTATTTACTAATCAGAATCCTTGGGACTTGACTTTCCACTTCTGACCATAAATGAATATAGTTTAATCTTAATTACTAAATTGTAACATATATTAATCTTAAATGAAGCTCTGTACTGTTTTCAAACATAACTTATTTAGAATTATTTAAGCTGAAGCTAAGGTTTGCAATCATGGTTCAGGTGAAAGTTTCGCAAAGCACAGAGAACTTTCTATCTGCAGTTAGGCAAGCACAGTGCTGTCTCAAAAAATAGGAAATTAATTGTAACAAAGTACAACAGGAGAATCTCTACCTCGTATAGTTTTATATTGAAGTGGAATGGATTTACAAAATATATAAAGAATCTATAGGACATGCTCAAGATTTTACATATCAAGTTCGCTATTTACTTTCCAATTGGTATCAAACTGAAATAAGATGAGGTTCCATCTTCCTGATATTCTTACTTTTGGGTGAAACTCTGAATCCAGAATTAGATTACATGTTTAGTTTCAGTACAATGCTAATTATATTTCACATCAATTCTAAATTTGTTGTAATAATTCAACCCAGTAGGATATTTGTGGACTAATAATAGGTGCTTTTGAAAAATTTACAAACTGCAAAAAAGTATGGAAAAGATAACCCTTTTAATTTTTTAGAAAGAATTTTGCAGGAAGTTCTGATTTCAGAAACATGTTGGAAGTCCAAAATGGGAGGTTTTGCATGGAATTCACCAAACCTTGACCTTTGGCCTCATTGGCATATGCTATGGATGGAACTGACCCACCTTTACATAGATGCCACCTGGCTGCCTTCCATACTGAAGTCCTCTCAAAGAACCAGTGAGTGGAGATGGAAGCCAGAGTTAAGTTGGTTGTTAAGGAAAGGAGATTTGAGGAAAATGCTGAATGTAAGCTAATAATTGCAGTTGCTGGCTTCAATTTTGTATGAAGATTTTAAAATAGACAATAGTTTAATGGCAACCTCTGAAAAAACCTTTTATCGACCCAAAGTTAAGCTAATTTCCAGGTACATTCACGTAATTATCCTCATTTCAGCTAGCTTGCAGCTGGTTATGTACAATATAGCTCAATTTCAAATCAATTCTCAAAGAAAGGCTAAGCTCCAATGCAAAAGTCTACCTGCTTCAAATGCAAACCCTAGAATTCTTTGCTGGAGCTTTTACCAAGCTGGCAAATGGAAAATATCTCATGGCATGACCACATACCTGTCATGTAGTTATTCTCCCATTTGTACCTGATGCAAATAAATCAGTAAATAATGCAAATAACAAATAATTTCTTGACATCATGCTGCAAGGATCTCTTACAAACTCTTCTTAAACAATGGATGTGGTTGTCACACTTTTTCTGATCTGAAAGCAAATATACTGTATATCACCCATTATGAACAGTTTACCTTTTAGCTTTTTTGGATCCTAGGTAAATTGAAAAATACTTTGTTTATATTATCAAAAAAAAGACTATTGACTTTTTCTTGTTGCTCAAACTGAAGAACAAATGATTCAATCCATTTAACAAATGTTGTAAATAAAGTCTGGCATGCAATATCATTTGAGATATTTTAGTCTGTCATTTTTTTCAAATTGGACTTTCGGGGATTCTCCAAACTTCAAATACTCCTTAAAAATAATACTGTTATCAAGCTTTCAGCATTATTAAATATTTTACTTCTGCAGAAAATAGATATGTATAATATGTTGTTGTTACTGAAATATCTGTATTTATTTTTATGAATGCCACAGACAGTAATGTGGAAAACCCTGTGGTAGATAAAGCTTCAACATAAATAAATGTTCTTTATTTACTCATTTAAATAATGTTGAAATGTTTGCATTCTATTTTCCATTACATTGGGACTGGATTTTGAATGGTTTCCAAAACCACCTCTGTCCACACTCTTTTGACTAGGGAATTTTGTAAGTGTTGCTCACTTTTCCAGTAAAAATTCCATAGCCAACCATCTAAACCTTATGATGTTTTCCTGCTTATAGGTCTTGCTACTTTCTGAGTTCCCACTTCATGAAAGATATTTTTGGTGGTGTCATTTGATCTTGATTTAGCATTGGAAGCCAAGTCTGTTTAAAGCCGTCTTCGGTATATTCTAAAGTAATAAGAAATGCATAGTTTAATGAAAAAAAACACCAAACTACTGTATTAAATTTACCATCACTCCCTTCATTAAATTTGACAACCTTACTTACAAAGAGTTCAATTTTCCATAGCTACATTGCTACGTTTTTTCACCCTTCAGAAATTCTCTCGAGTTCAAGCGTAGACGTCTAGCCTGTTTAATAAAATACATTTCAGTTCCAGTTAAGCTGACTCTGACTTTGTAAACACCTTTACATCAAGCATATTATTGTATACTCATTCTAGCATCTTATTTTGTGACTCTGGATTCAAAATCTTGGTGATCTTGTTTCCAGTGGATCGAAACATTTTGCTGCTTTCATTTTTCTGGATTTTTCTTCAAATAACACTTCAATTATGGTCTTGTGAACACACTTTATGGTAAATAATTTCACTCGACTGCTAAGAAAAGCGTTATTTTCTCAGGCTGTGGGGATAGGGGTACATATGAACTGCGGTTTTATGAATATGTTAAAAACTACTCTCATGTTGCACTTGAGGAAGGAATACTTCTATCCATATAAAATAATTCCAATTCCACCAAAGTGATCTCATTAATAAAGATTAGAGCCACCTTCTGCGCATTTATATTCTATGTTTGTCATTCTTCATTTAGCCAGAGGTTGCTTTTTAAAAATATAGCCAGCACCTCTCAATTATCTCCTGCAATTGCACAATGAACTGGAGAACTTCATCTTAAACCACTCCATTAATTTTCCATATAATGCATCTCATAATGCATTATTATTAATGGTGTGTACTTGTTTATTAAGGAGTTTAGGGATTGTTAAGCATCATTGTACTAGGTTTCTTCCATTGACATTGTATGTAATAGTTAATTGCAAATAAGCGCAAAGTGCTTCATACAAAACATATATAGATGCATGTGAATAATAAAAAGAAAGAAGGAAAAATACGTAAAATATGCAAAATCAGAATGAGGGAAAATAAGGCTCCTACTCTGAAATCCTTTGCTAAAACTGGCAAAATACCAAGAAAACAGACAGTTTAAAAACAGCCGCCTAATATGTTCCTACTCACAGCTGAAGACAAGGAATTAGATTGTAAGTGCAGTCAAGTATGGACTTGACATAACTTAAGTTGCAGGAGTGTTTAAACCTCAGTCATTTTTGCTGTTAGGGGGGAATAACCAAAAGTCTATAGTTGCTGCTTTGAAGCGCTAGTAAATTTAAAAATGATTGAAAGTGGTTGTGAGATGTGAAAGCACAAGGTTTATTTTCTAACAAGGTTTGGGTCATCCCCAGCACTGAAAATATTGATTTTTTTGACACTTTATTTGAATAATTTTGGGCATTTTGAAGTCTACCATAATTGAAGCCAACAATAATTCTGCAGGATATTTTAAATATGAAAATAAAACTAGTCGTGGAGATGTCTGTATAACTCCTCAGAACTCGGTTCCTTTCACATTACAAGTTGAATCCAGACAGTCATACTGCTCTATACATTGAAATATTTCGCATCCACATAAATCCAATCCAGCATTTGTGAAACATAATTATCTCATTATGCTATATATCCCACTTGCTTACACTATACGGTATCAGACATGGCCAGAATTTCCTTGGTTTGTACTTAATTAATTTAAATAATTATTTTAAATATATTTTCTTTTCTGATGTTGATCCAGAATTAAAAATGAATCTGGCCCTTTTACATGGTGATTAACTAAATATGCATATTAAAAGCTTTATCGCTGACTACATTTTAAAAGCTATTTACGATTATAAAGTGCTATAATTGAACTGAAGACTACTATCTGTAAGCAGGTTCTTCCTTTCTTTAAACATGATAGTAATCTGTAGCCGATAATTAAACAGAAATTCCAATCGTTGCTGTAATCTGTATTTTAATTTGGGCAATAATTCATTAAAATTAGGTCATCTAATGTCTCAAATGAAGCCATATATAAAGGAGTCCCTTGAGAAAGTATTAAGCTTTTCACATGTTATTTTGGCCATCTTAAAAAGAGTTTATTGATTATTACGTATTTTATTTCTAATTAACTAGTGGATATTAAACTGGCTTTGCAGACAAAATGGATATTTCCTGGAAAAGTAGGTTAAATAGTATTTGAACAAAATATTTAAAATGTTATAAAGTTTTGATAGAGTAGCTCTATGAAAACCTTTTTGCCATCTGATGGTAAAAATGATAATAGCAATATAATGTTAAAATTAAAGTTGCACCATTCAGAAAGAAATCCGAAAGGAGTATGGTTGATCCGAAAAACTTTCCGCAAAGCTGTGAATTCTAGAGCAACTGGAGTTTTCAAGACACCTGATAGATAAATGGTAGTAGTAATCTTATTGAAACATATAAGATAATTAGGGGATTGGACACATTAGAGGCAGGAAACATGTTCCCAATGTTGGGGGAGTCCAGAACAAGGGGCCACAGTTTAAGAATAAGGGGTAGGCCATTTAGAACGGAGATGAGGAAGAACTTTTTCAGTCAGAGAGTGGTGAAGGTGTGGAATTCTCTGCCTCAGAAGGCAGTGGAGGCCAGTTCGTTGGATGCTTTCAAGAGAGAGCTGGATAGAGCTCTTAAGGATAGCGGAGTGAGGGGGTATGGGGAGAAGGCAGGAACGGGATACTGATTGAGAGTGATCAGCCATGATCGCATTGAATGGCGGTGCTGGCTCGAAGGGCTGAATGGCCTACTCCTGCACCTATTGTCTATTGTCTATTGTCTAATCATTGCCCTCCTGCAAGTTTCTGTCATTAGAAGGAACCCCAAAGCACTGGAGAGCTGCCACCAGTGCTAACCCCGCAAAATTCTCCAAGTTCACAAGAAGGATAAGCTAATCACCTCTATCATTCTCTTCCTGCCCTCACTAATTGGCTCAAATGGATAGGTCATGTTGTTTGTCTGGCCAACAACACACTCTTGAAGTAGACACTATCCAAGAAATTGCCACATTGACAAAGCAAAGAAATGTAAGGATGCTCTCAAATGCTTCTTCAGAATGCATAACATTGCAACCAACTCATGGGAATCCCTGACCCTTGACACGTCAAAGGGTAGAATCAGCATCTGAGATGGCATTGAGTATATGTGGTTTTTGCTTGGATTGCACAGAAGCCATATGTACATGGCAGAATTGTGTTCTGCTATGTGATAACATCCCAAGTACCACTTCCCAAACTACTCATGCGCCTGACCTGAGGAGTTCTCTGATTCCATATTGTCCTTATCAGCCCCTGTACTGGACTGGAAGCAAATCATCCTTGATCCTGAGGAACTGCCTACGAGAGGAAATAGATTGGAGAGGAAGGTAAAGTTCACAAGAAGATTTAGTTACAGGCATATAACTAAAGTTCAAGTACAAAGAAGAGATTATCAAATTGAATTCCAAAATTACAATATTGACCACAATCCAAAGTTGTACAATGCACATTAGAGTTACAGACTCATAGGGAGATATGTCACAAAATAAGCCCCTCAGCCCACTCGTCCATGCCGATGAAGATGCCCAATCAAGGCTAGTCCCATTTGCTCATGTTTAACCCATCCCCTCTGAACCTTTCCTATCCATATACCTGTCCAAATGTATCTTAAATATTATTATTATGCCAGCCTCAACTACATCCTCTTTCTCCTGTAACAAATATATGCCCTCTAGGAAATAAATCCTCTATCCTGGAGTAAAGACACTGTACATTCACCCCATCTATTTCCCTTATGATGTTAGACACTTGTATAATATCATCACCAGTCCCCTGCATTCCAAAGAATTAAGTCCTAGCCTGCCCAATCTCTCCCTATTGCTCAGGCCCTTGAGTCCTGGCAATATCCTTGTTCATCTTCTCTGTACGTTTTCCAGCTTAATGGCATCTTTCCGACAGTGGGGTGACTGAAATTGAACACAATTCCCCAAGTGCGGCCTCACCAACATCTTGCACAACTGTAACATAACATCCCAAATTCTATACTCAATTCCCTGACTGATGAAGGTCAAGATAGTCACAGGCCTCCAGTCCAAAAGAAATTACAAAAGGACTATTCCCTTTGGGATATGCTGGTTCTTCCTACAAATCTAAAAGACTTACCCTCACAACACTATTATAAACTGAGGTTTTTGCAAATTAGAGATCCTGCAGCTGGAAGAAGAGTCAGATTGAGCAGGGTAAACATAGTGAGCTGACTCACTTTGAGAACTGACTCACAAACACCCATTTCCTGAAAGATGAACTGAGCAAACGTAAGTTTCAAAGAGTTTTTAAAGACACCAGGTTCGGTGTTGCTAGCCACCTCCTCTGGACAAATGGGATCTCACTGTAGAACAAGGTTCTTCTCTACTACCTCTTAGAAACATAGACATAGAAACATAGAAAATAGGTGCAGGAGTAGGCCATTCGGCCCTTCGAGCCTGCACCGCCATTCAATATGATCATGGCTGATCATCCAGCTCAGTAACCTGTACCTGCCTTCTCTCCATACCCCCTGATCCCTTTAGCCACAAGGGCCACATCTAACTCCCTCTTAAATATAGCCAATGAACTGGCCTCAACTACCTTCTGTGGCAGAGAATTCCACAGACTCACCACTCTCTGTGTGAAGAAATGTTTTCTCATCTCGGTCCTAAAAGACTTCCCCCTTATCCTTAAGCTGTGACCCCTGGTTCTGGACTTCCCCAACATCGGGAACAATCTTCCCGCATCTAGCCTCTCCAACCCCTTAAGAATTTTATATGTTTCAATAAGATCCCCCCTCAGTCTTCTAAATTCCAGCGAGTATAAGCCTAGTCTATCCAGTCTTTCTTCATATGAAAGTCCTGCCATCCCAGGGATCAATCTGGTGAACCTTTTCTGTACTCCCTCCAAGGCTAGAATGTCTTTCCTCAGATTAGGAGATCCAGGTGCAATACTCCAGGTGCAGTCTCACCAAGGCCCTGTACAACTGCAGCAGAACCTCCCTGCTCCTATACTCAAATCCTTTTGCTATGAATGCTAACATACCATTCGCTTTCTTCACTGCCTGCTGCACCTGCACGCTTGCTTTCAATGACTGGTGCACCATGACACCCAGGTCACGTTGCATCTCCCCTTTTCCTAATTGGCCACCATTCAGGTAATACTCTGCTTTCCTGTTCTTGCCGCCAAAGTGGATAACCTCACATTTATCCACATTATATTGCATCTGCCATGCATTTGCCCACTCTCCTAATCTATCCAAGTCACTCTGCAGCCTCCTAGCATCCTCCTCGCAGCTAACACTGCCACCCAGCTTCGTGTCATCCGCAAACTTAGAGATATTGCATTCAATTCCCTCGTCCAAATCATTAATATATATTGTAAATAACTGGGGTCCCAGCACTGAGCCTTGTGGTACCCCACTAGTCACTGCCTGCCATTCCGAAAAGGACCCGTTTATTCCTACTCTTTGCTTCCTGTCCGCCAACCAATTCTCTATCCACCTCAACACTGAACCCCTAATACCGTGTGCTTTAAGTTTGTACCCCAATCTCCTATGTGGGACCTTGTCGAAGGCCTTCTGAAAGTCCAGATATAACACATCGACTGGTTCTCCCTTATCCACTCTACTAGTTACATCCTCGAAAAATTCTATAAGATTCGTCAGGCATGATTTGCCTTTCATAAATCCACTCTTCAAAGTTACCCTGAGGATAATTTGTTGGCAATGTCTTTTTTTTTTGCAAGCAATAGTTTTTTGTTTAGTTCAGAGATACAGCGTGGAAACATGCCCTTTGGACCTCTGAGTCCTCGTCGACCATCAAATATTCGTTGACACTAGTTCTATGTCATCCCACTTTCTCATCCACTTCCTACACATCGTGGCCATTTTTTTTTTACAGAGGCCAATTACACCACAATAATATTTTGCAATAGTTTTAAACTAAGGCCGGAAAATGTTGACAAATCTCAACAATTCACGCAGCACTTGTAGAGAGAGAAACAGATTTAATGTTTCAGATCTTTGATCAGAACTGGTAAAAGAGGAATAAAAATGTTGGAGGGAAAGTTAAGAATGGAAGAGAGTACAAAGTGGAAAGTTTATAACAGGGAGATGTTGAAAGGTACAATTAGGGATGATAGTGATCGAAGAGAATAGTAAAGCCTAATGAATAACAAAGTATTTCAGGAAGAAGGTGTAAATTGGAGAAGACATGTGACATCAGAAACTACCAGAAAAGGAGAAAAGAACAGAAAATGAATGAATGAAACAGTCTGAAGAAGGATCTCGACCCGAAACGTCACCCATTCCTTCTCTCCTGAGATGCTGCCTGACCTGCTGAGTTACTCCAACATTTTGTGAATAAATACCTTTGAAAATGAATGCGGTAACTTGAGAAACTGGTAGAATTTGAATTTATCTGATAGTATTGATTTTGGTTTAGTTTGAAAAGCTGTAATTTAACTCATAAGAAGAAGATATGCTGTTCCTCATGCTTATGTTCAACGTTGTTATAATAATGTGAGTGGCCTAAGAAGGATGAGAGGGGATCTTATCGAAACGTATAAGATTATTAAGGGGTTGGACATGTTAGAGACAGGAAACATGTTCCCAATGTTGGGGGAGTCCAGAACAAGGGGCCACAGTTTAAGAATAATGGGCAGGCCCATTTAGAACTGAGATGAGGAAAAGCTTTTTCAGTCAGAGAGTTGTGAATCTGTGGAATTCTCTGCCTCAGAAGGCAGTGGAGGCCAATTCTCTGAATGCATTCAAGAGAGAGCTAGATAGAGCTCTTAAGGATAGCGGAGTCCGGGGGTATGGGGAGAAGGCAGGAACGGGGTACTGATTGAGAATGATCAGCAATGATCACATTGAATGGTGGTGCTGGCTCGAAGGGCCAAATGGCCTCCTCCTGCACCTATTGTCTATTGTCTAAGACAGAGAAGTTAGAGTGAGAGTGGGTTGAAGAATTAAAGAGGGAGGTAATAGGGAGTTTGTTAATACTCTTGCTGAATGGAGGAGATAATCTGCAAAGCAATCACCCAATCTGCATTTGGCTTTTGTTATATAGAGAAGGCCACGTCATGAGAACCATATTAGCAGAAATGCAAATAAATCACTTGAAACGTGTGCTTGGATTTCTGGACACTGATGATGAGCTAAGAGAGTAGGAATTCCCATGAGAGGATGCTGTGAAGAGGGGAGCGGCTATTGTGAAGAGGGAATGTTTACCAGGGTAAACCAGAGGGAAAGATACATCTGGTGGTAAAATCATATTTGAGGTGTCAGAAGTGATGAAGGATTATCAATGAAAGTGAAGGTTGACCGAGTGAAAGGTTTGGACTAGGGACACTTTATCTGAAGAAGGGTCGCCTCCTGAAACATCACCTATCCATGTCCTCCGGAGATGCTGCCTGACCCCCCTGAGTTACTCCAGCACTTTGTGTTCTATGCAAGATTCTGCAGTTTCTAGTTTCCTCTGCACTTTGTCTTTGTTTGAAGGGAAGGAGAGTCTGTCAGAATGGAAAAAATGTCATAACAGACATGGTCAACTGTAATCACCGTCAACAATGGTGTAGTGGAAACAATGACTGAAGGGAAAGGAAAACGTTAGAAGATTTGTGGTAGAAGATGGCATTCTCAGAATAGATATGAGAGAATTGAAGACACTGAAAGTGGAATGGAGTTCTTTCATGAAATAGGCTGGGAGAAAGCATAGCCAACATAACTGGGAGACAATGGGGTTACGGTAAACATTGGAGATAACCTATTCCCTGAAATCAGGATAGAGGAAGTAGGAAAGGGAAAAAATGGACTACATTGTAGATGATGGCAAGGCAATTAAATTTGGGATTCTGTGCAGAAGCAGCACTACTAGAGTCAAGTACCAGTGAAAGAAGTGAGGCTGGAGGCCCCAAGTATGACTGAAATAGGGGATATTCCATCGAAACCACAAGGAGAAACATTACATGGGCTAATGTGAGTTTCCTAACTATGCCTTTTTATTCAGAGCAAGAGAAAGCTGATAAGGGACAGGTTATTCAAAATGAGAACAACGTCTGGTATGCGAAGGAAGATGGTAATTAAACTAGACTGTGCCTTTGTTTAAAGAATCTTTAGGTCATCCTGATATAAGATAGAAGAAGATGAACCATTGGAACTATTAAAGTCATAGTAGGCATCAGAAAAGGTGCAGATGTAGTCGGGAGGACACTGGTGAAGGGGAAAAAGAATAGAGTAAAGATGGGAAATAAGAGACTCCATGTATCAAAAACAGGTGGAAATTATGGGGGGGTTTTTACGGAACCTCTGCTTGTGATTCTTAGGCAAATGGTATCAATGAAACAGGAAGACTGAAGATTGTAGTTGGAAGATCGCTGGAGCATATAGGGTCAGCGATCAAACGTCAAAGATATGTTCACTAGGTTAAGAAGATGGAAGAAGTGCACAATACTACATCAGAATTCATTTGGATGGGGCAATGAGGATAAAAATGGTGTGGACTAGTCCTTCAGATTCAGGGAAGGTAATGTTGGAATGGATAATGAAGACATGACAAGTAATGAGATTGCAAGGAGAAATTGGATCAAAATAAATTACAGGAGAAAAAATGTTCCATAGAAACATAGAAACATGGGAAATTAGGGACGCTTGTAGCAAAAGTACATCCATTAACATGGTTGACTTTAATCTACATATAGAATGGGCAAACCAAATTAGTTGCAGCGCTGAGGAGGAGGATTTCCTGGAATGTATACGAGATGGTTTTTTAAACCAATATGTAGAAGAACCGACTAGTGGATAGGCCATCCTAGACTGGTTATTGTGTAATGAGGAAGGATTAGTTAGTGATTTTGTTGTGCAAAGATCCTTGGGCAACAGTGACCATAATATGGTGGAATTGTGCATTAGGATGGAAAGTGACACGGTTAATTCAAAGACCTTAGAAGTTCCTGAACTTAGAGAAAGGAGACTTGGAAGGTATGAGACGGGAACTGACTAGGGCTAAAGGGTTGACGGTGGAGATGCAATGGCAAAGATTTAAAGAACGCATGTATGAACTACAAAAATTATTCATCCGTGTCCGGCGAAAAAATAAAATAAAACCGTGGCGAACAAGGGAAATCAAAGATAGTGTTAAATCCAAGGAAAGGGCATATAAATTGGCCAGAGGAAGCAGCAAACTAGAGGACTGGGAGAAATTTAGAACTCAACAGAGGAGGACAAAGGGGTTAATTAAGAGGGGGGAAATAGAGCATGAAAGAAAACTTGCAGGGAATATAAAAACTGACTGTAAAAGCTTCTTTAGATATGTACAAAGGAAAAGATTAGTGAAGACAAATGTAGGTCCCTTACAATCAGAGACAGATGAATTTATAATGGGAAACAAAGAAATGGCAGAACAGTTAAACGAGTACTTTGGTTCCGTCTTCACTGAGGAAGACACAAACAATCTCCCAGAAATACTAGGGGACCAAGGATCTAGTGGGAGTGAGGAACTGAAGGGAATCCACATTAGTCAGGAAATGGTGTTAGGTAAACAGTTGGGACTGAAGGCAGATAAATCCCCAGGGCCTGATGGTCTTTAAAGAGATTTAAAGAAGTACAGCCATTTTTGGCCATTTGCACACAACTTTGACCACACATCTATAAGTTTAATATATTTTAAAATGCACTTTTGTAGACAAAAAGGTGCATTACGCATATCGTTCTTTTCTGTGGGTGTCTATGGTAGATTGGCCTCCTGTAAAATGCTTAAGCTGTTTAAGAGATGTACCAATTAACTTAATTAAGAATTTTTATTTTTAAAACTTTAGTAATCCTTTCATAATTTGAAAAATCTTGTTTTTATTTTTTTTAGAGGTGCCAATACACTGTATCTTGATGGGAAGTAGATTTGTTTAGTGCACATTTGTTGATTTTGCAATTTGTGATAACCTCTTAAAAATATCACCCATAAATCATAATGTAATAAAATAGTTCTTCGCTCAATTCATGTTTTTGGCTGGTCCTGCAAAGAGGCTGTCTTCCTGTCCATGTAGGTTTGATGAAGGATCTCAGCAGAAAAATTAACTTGTCTGCTGGTTGACCGGCACATTATATTTGATAGAAGATAGACACAAAAAGCTGAAGTAACTCAGCGGGACAGGCAGCATCTCTGGAGAGAAAGAATGGGTGACGTTTCGGGTCGAGACCTTACTTCAGACATTATATTTGATTGTTATTTCTCCTGCAGTAAAACTGTTTCATTCTGGCACATGTGTGAAATCTAATAATTCATAATCATATAAACACAAAAGTAATAGCTAGCGGCACATATTTCCCTCAGGTGTGTCTTATTTTAACCTGGACTCTGGAGGGGTGGGATGGGCACCAGCTCTTCTGGGCTTTCACACCCTTTGGCCTCAGCCTGTTCAAATAAGGTTTCCTTCCTCAACACTGATGCTCCGACAAAGCAATAGTAAAATTAAATCCATTCAACTAATGCAGAATCTATATTCATATTCATACGTCACACTGGAAAAAATCTCTCACTTCCCCAAAACTTTTTACTTTTTCTTCTATTTTAATTTTGTTTACCTTTTGGTGTTTACTTTTATTCCTCTCAATCTCACTCTATTTTTCTTCTCTCTCCTTTCTACCTATCATGTCTTCTTATTTGTTTTCTCTCACCATATTATCTTTGTCCTGTTCTTGTTTATATCACTCCCAGTTAGTATAAAATTGCTTTTAAAAATAATGGATGTCATCTGATAATCACGGATCACAAACAGTATTCTTCATGTCATTCCATTATGTAAGGCTCAGTTCTAATCTGGCGCTAAACCTTTGCTTCACTGCCAATGGCAGCAAAATTGAGATTCTATTCCTTGCACTTACTTTCTTTGCATCAGTGGAGTTTCTTTGTTAGTGTTACTGTGCACTGTCCATTAAAACCTCTACATTCATGATCAGTTAATAAATATTTGAATAGAAATGTTAAGCTAGAATTATATGTCAAGAAATGTTTATTTCTATTTTTACATGTTCTTTTATGCATTTCCAGTTCAATCTAGTTTTCCTTTCATCAAGTCTTGTCTCCAAAACAAAGCTATGCCAGTTCCAACAGAAAAATCAACATGTACAATATTAAGCTTAGAAAACTCCACCAAATTCACTTCACAGGAAAAGCACAGCCATCCAGCTATACGGTACAACTGTAAATTGCTCTTGAGAAACACAGCAGTCAAAAACAAAATAGAAGCCTTTAAAAATATTTTACAATTAAACTGTGAAATTGAATTGTACATTATGGTTGTTTAGAAAAGGAGACATTAGAAAGGAGAACATATTCTAGTCTTAGTCTGATTTTAGTCACAAAATATGGTAGTGCGTATTAAATATTTTCCACATATTATCCATTCCAGTGAATTATGGTCAATTTATTTAATAAATATCTATGAGTAAATGACAGCAATATATTTCCTATATTTGGTAACAATTTAGTTTTAACTATTAAACCACTTACAAAGTCCATTGCTAACTCTGTTTTGCCACGCCACTGAGAGAGTGAATGAAATAAATGATAGTGATGACAGCCACACCATAGCTGCATTTGAAAAACTGTTGAACAGACTTTCATGTTTGTATGCCCATATATAAACATGTATGAGCAAAATTTGAATTGCCCAATTTTTATTTTGACCATTTATTTGTGAACTGTTGAATCTTAACCTTGATACAGCTTAATGAAGAATGTGGAAAATATATTTTACCAAGTGCCAATAACATGCCCTATGAATGAAAGTACAATTCCTGTTTCATATTTTAAGTGCGGATATAGTAAATTATGGCAGTTAGAAGTTATTTGCACTTGGCTGCTTTGAATTGGTGGTGGTTTTTTTTTACTATGAGTGAGCTCAAACTTTGCAATAATATTCAATAAATTAAGTTTCATGTTCACATTCATAGACTATATTATATATCATACAAAAGAGTTCATGAAATGAAAGGATTGGCCATCACTTAATTTGGTACCTTTTAGTATCCATTGCATAATGATGCAAAAAACATGATTTACCGAGAAAATCTAAGTAAATAAATTTTGTAAATATATTAAAAAGTTTGGTTGAGATACATCAAACACATCTGTGATATTGCAGCGAGGATTTTAGTTGTTCAAAAATATGATAATTTATTAAATAAGTTGCAAAAATAGGTTTATATTTTTGATTGTATCAACTTTTGATTCTTACTGGGTGTGAGTTCATCTATTATTACAACCGGAAACTTGGCTTTGTGATCACTTAACGGAGTGATTGGAGGATAATCCAGATCAACAGCCTTGACTACAACTACATCAGGCAATGGTCGGCACAGAGCATCTTGCAGGCACTGTGGGATGAAGTCGATGGATCATAGGGAGGTTCCCTGAGCAGACTGCCCAGATTGATTGATTGAAAGATGCAACATGGAAACACGCTACCATCGATTACTCATTCACACTAATTTTATGTTATTCCACTTTCACATCCACTCCATACACACAAGACAATTTACAGAGGCCAATTAATTTACAAATGTCTTTGGATGTGGGAGGAAACCAGAGCATCTGAAGGAAACCGAAATTGTCACAGGGAGAATGTACAACCTTCACACATGCAGAAGTGCTAACACTACTGGGTATAACACTAGCGATATTGAATATATAGACACTAAGAAAATATTGAGAGTTTTGCTCATTTTTATCATGAATAAAGTTTATTATTTTATTTTTTTTAAATAGGAATAGATTTCCTGCTAAAATCAGATATTTTTGAAGAGACAAGAATCTGCAGATGCTGGAATCTTGACCAAAACATAAAATGACAAAGGCACTCATCTGCTGGCTTCAATGCTGTTGGGGATTAAACAAAAATTGTCCAGGTGGAGCATATTATTCCAAATATTTTCCCAATGTATTTTGAAACTTTATATTTTGGATAGTGTACCCCAGTAGAGACCATTTCTACTGGCATCCATAAAAGAGATTGACAACTCAAAAGGATCAAACAATGTTCATATCTACTGAGCACCTTTGTGGATGATTATTTTTCAATATACATGTTCAATCTTTCATTAAGTATTGAAAGATAAAATTGGTTAATTGTAGTAGAATATATATAATATAGATTTCTTATGCTAGCTTGTTTATCGTGAGTTTTCTAGTACTTGTATATTTGCCTTGATCAGAATAAACCATATTGTGGATAAATGAAAAGTGAATCCTTTTAGCTGGATTGTACTTTTTACAGCGCATATACATGTTTACCTAACTTCACATCTATGAATGTAACTAATAAAGTACTCCGAGGCAAATTTCATTGGGTCCCCAATGAAATTTGCCTTGGAGTACTTTATTAGTTACATTCATAGATATAAAGTTAGGTACTGGGGTACACTATCCAAAGTAACCTTTCATTTTTCAGCATTTATCTTAAGTATCTAAAAAAAGTTCAATTTCAAAATGTTTCATGTGCTATTTTTTAATAAATAAAGGCATAACCTGTGGAGAGGTCCAGTAAAAGAGAGCATAATGATTATTCTGCAATCACAGTAGTAGATGTGTGATCACAGATACCTTAGTAAAAGGAGATTTTCTTGCTTGGCAACAGAGGACAAGCTAGATGCAGGGAAAAAAATCCCAATGTTGGGGGAGTCCAGAACCAGGGGCCACAGTCTTAGAATAAATGGGAGGCCATTTAAAACTGAGGTGAGAAGGAACTTTCTCACCCAGAGAGTTGTGAATTTGTGGAATTCTCTGCCACAGAGGGCAGTGAGGCCAAATCACTGGGTGAATTTAAGAGCGAGTTAGATAGAGTTCTAGGGGCTAATGCAATCAAGGGATATGGGGAGAAGGCAGGCACGGGTTACTGATTGTGGATGATCAACCATGATCAGAATGAATGGCGGTGCTGGCCCGAAGGGCTGAATGGCCTCCTCCTGCGCCTATTTTCTATGTTTCTAAGTTATTGCATTCTGATCTGAATCTAAAGTTGAAAGATGATCTTAATAATACTGCTCCTAGCTATATTTTAAAGTTTAATACAACTGTCTTTACCCTGATGTGGACATGAAAGTGCTAAAGAACTCTTGAAATCAAAACAGATGTATGAATATATATTCAGGTATGTGTATATTGTGTCTGTATTGCATGTGTATATTGTCATATACATCAATAATAATAATAATAATAAACATTTATTTTTTATAGCGCTTTTCCAAATGCTCAAAGACGCTTTACAAAAACAGTCAAGACATAAAAACAAACAGACAAACTATCCTGACGGAGAAGCGGCGAACAAATAGCGCCAGCGTCCTCTCACGTCAGGGTCCAGCAGTAGACAATAAAGAACACAAGACACACAATTACAATTTTTTAACACAAACAGCCATCACAGTGATTGCTCCAGGCACACCCTCACTGTGATGGAAGGCAAAGAAAAGTCTTATCTCCTCCTCACTCTTCTCCCGTGGTGCCACGAGGCGATCGAGGCTCCCGACTTTTGAAGCACCCACCGGGCGATGGAAAGTCCCAGGCCGAGCCGAGCAGGCCATGGAGGTCCTGAGCCCCCACCGGGCAATGGAAGGTGCCGCGCCCAGGCCACGCAGGGCGATGAGGGGCCTGCGAGCGGGTCAATCAAACCTCGCGCTTCGGGGTGGTCGAAGCTGCTACGGCTGGAGCTCCCGAAAGCCGGTCGCCAGCCAGGGACCTGCGAGCTCCCGATGTTGCGGTCTGCAGGGCCCACGGCCGAAGCCTCCGAGATGGTAAGTCCAGGCCCTGCGACCGGAGTCTTCAAGGTCGATCCCAGCTGGAGGCCGCCGACTCCACGGTGTTAGGCCATAGTACGAACGGAGACACAACACGGTAAAGGTCGCATCTCAGGACTGTCGTATGTTGAAAGGCTGGAGCGATTGGGCTTGTATACACTGGAATTTAGAAGGATGAGGGGGGATCTTATTGAAACATATAAGATAATTAGGGGATTGGACACATTAGAGGCAGGAAACATGTTCCCAATGTTGGGGAGTCCAGAACAAGGGGCCACAGTTTAAGAATAAGGGGTAGGCCATTTAGAACGGAGATGAGGAAGAACGTTTTCAGTCAGAGAGTGGTGAAGGTGTGGAATTCTCTGCCTCAGAAGGCAGTGGAGGCCAGTTCGTTGGATGCTTTCAAGAGAGAGCTGGATAGAGCTCTTAAGGATAGCGGAGTGAGGGGGTATGGGGAGAAGGCAGGAACGGGGTGATCAGCCATGATCGCATTGAATGGCGGTGCTGGCTCGAAGGGCTGAATGGCCTACTCCTGCACCTATTGTCTATTGTCTATTGATGCTCAGAGTAAACTAAATGCAAACAGCAATGATAAATACAATAACTACAGTCAATAGTGCAAAACAGCAGAACAGTGTAAGATTGAGGTAATCAAACAAAAATGTTGAAGGAAAATGACATAACCAAATGAGATAGCTTTAAGTGTAAGAGTAAGTGGCAGCACCTCTGTGAAGGAGGTGACTGGTTCATAAGTTTGCAAGGCAGTGGGAAAGAGGCCCAATTACATGATAAATTGACCCTGTGTTCAGTATAATTGTTCAGAATGAACTAGCTCTCACCGTGCTTAAAATAATATAGAAACTGTAATCAATAATTTGTTATTTTTAGGCAATTGTGAAAAGCTGTAGACATTTACTTTGATTTTAATTTGTGTTCTATACCGTTCTAAAGAAATGATAAATATCTTGTCACAATTATTTTATCACAGTTATTGAAAATGTAGTGGATTGCACCTTTATATCTTAACAGTTACCACATATAAAACAATTGGAATTATTTTGGGATATATACATTAATACAAATAAACATCTCATATTTATTGAAAGGTGCTGAATTTTGTCCCAGTTTAAAAACTTGAACAGCTGTTTTTTTATTGTTATTAATTAAGATTTTCTCTGTTGGGATAATTTGAACATTTCGTGAATTTGAATTTCATTTTAATCAGGATGATTTATGAGCGTTATTTCAGTCAACGCAAATGTGCAATGAATTATTCGAATTTCAGGTGTTGGGATAATTTGTAAAGCACTTAACAATTGTGGGGGGTTTTAATAACGGCCCTGGCCAATTAACAATTTACATTTTCACATTCTGTTTCCTTAACTTTTGAGACATCGTGTATTTAGAATATTCTGTTTTCTATTTATGGAACTAGGGGATTTTTCAAACTGGCCACCTAGACGGGCGTTATGAAAAGACGATATATTGCCATCTGTTGGCGTTGTTCAAGCCGGGGTAAATGACTGAAATCGGTGATTTTTAACCTTGTGCGATCAAACGATCCGATCTTGCGAAATGTTGGATCGGTCGTGAATGTGAAAGCGCAACCTTCTGTTAGTTTAAACTGAAGTAGTCGGCATTGCATATCTTGCTAAAAACTGGAGTGTCGTCAAAAAATAATTATCAATCACAATGTAACTTTCAAAGTTCTGATTGAATAAGGTTGAAAAGTGAGATGTGTCGGCAGTCCTCAGCTAATTAGCACTTCGAACCATTTAAGATGGTGTGATAACGGACACCATACATAAGTTGAAGGACACCTCAACGCCAGCACTGAAGATGCTTGATTTCACATTCAGGAAATCAGAGCTACAACGAGAGAAAATGGACAGACTTGGATTGTTTTCACTGGAACGTCGGAGACCGAGGAGAGACCTGAAGTGTGTACAATTATGAGAGGCACAGATAGGAAGGGTAGGGTGGGCAGTCAGAACATTTGTGCGCAGGGTGGCAATGTCATGGACTAGAGGGCAGAGTTTTAAGGTGAAAGGGGCAAAGTTTAAAGGCGATGTGCGGGACAGGGGTTTGTTTTTGCATAAGAAGACGGTGAGTGTTTGGAACCCACCGTTTTAAATGGTGGTGGAGGCAGATACGATCGTGGCATTTAAATGACTTTTGGATATGCCATGGACATGCAGGGAATGGAGGAATATGGATTATGTGCAGGCAGAGAAGGGTTGGTCTTGGCGTAATGTTCGACACAGACATTGCGGGCTGAAGGGTCTGTTCCTGTGGTGTACTGTTCAATGTTCCATGTCCTACGTTCTGTAAGATGAGCGGGGAGTTTTTTTCTTTCCACAGAGGGTGATGGGTGCCTGGAACGCTTTGCCAGGGATGATGGTGGAGGCAGAGAATGGAAGGGTAGGAATCATGCACAGACAGAGTAGATTAATTTATCTTGGCATCATGTTCAGCACTGACGTTGTGGGGCGAAAGGCCTGTCCCTGTGCTGCACCTTTCTGTGTGTAGGAAAGAACTGCAGATGCTGGTTTAAATCGAAGATAGACACAAAATGCTGGAGTAACTCAGCGGGACAGGCAGCACCTCTGGAGAGAAGGAACGGGTGACGTCGCTCATTCCTTCTCTCCAGAGATGCTGCCTGTCCCGCTGAGTTATTCCAGCATTTTGTGCCTATCTGTACTTTTCTACGTTTTATGTATGTTTTAAGTCTCTCCGGTCAATCCATTTAGTAGAAATACAGAAAAAAATACAGATGCTGGAATCTGGTTTTTAAAAATGCAAGCTGTCGGATAAATTCAGCGAGTCGGGCAGCATCTGCGGAGTCCAGAAGAAGGGTCCAGACTCAAATTGTGGACTGTCCATTTCTCCCCACAGACTCCTTGAGTTCCTCTGGCTGTCTGTTTTTGTTATCTAACCATTTACTAACTTGATTTCTTAAAATCTCTCCACTAATCTTCACGAATCTGAAAACCCACAGCGTGCCACGACTATCCAACGGGTTCTAAAATGTACCATCCAGTATTTAAACAATTCACAGAAAAAAACCGAAATCGCAATGTCTATATTTTGTCTATAGATTTACAGAAAATAGAATTAGAAATCATTTGCTTCGATAAATACGTGGTTTATTTCTAGTTTATATAAATAGTCACTTGCAGCGATACTGTTTAATCAAAAAAGATTACTGTTTAATCAATAGATCTGCGGATTCAACTACAAATGAAGATCATCCAATTTAATTATCTAGAAAATTATCACACACTAACACCGTTTATATTTTAAACATTGGAAATAAATGTTCGAGCTGAAGGTATCGAACTTCATGAAACAGATACAGATATTTATTTTCGGCTTAACAGATATATAAATTAAAGCTACTTGGGATGTATAGAAAATGCTGCAAATTCCGGACAAATTCAGTGAGACATTTCCGCCTTTCCCCATAAACTACATGCCGCTTTCAAGTGGATACGTACAATTCGACTAATATATATTTATACTGTGCTCGCTTGTCGCATTATTGAAAATCAGGGAGTGCAAGCAGAGAAATCGAAATCTGGAATAGGTCAGAATCGGAAAAATACAGAAACTTTGTGCTGAAGGCAAATGCAAAAAATGTTTATAGGAATACAGGAAAATACATCCATTTAACTCATTTAAAAAAAAACACAATAGGTTCTTCTCGAAGGCCAATAAATCAGTTAGGTTGAGATTTGCCTGAATATAAGAGAAAATAGTCGCGCCAAAATGGCCTTTACGTTATTTAATGATTAAAAACGTTGATGCAAAATGTTCACGATATTTCAAAGGAACTGAAATGGCGATCAGTGACGTTTGCAAAATAATAAGCTGGTAAGTCAAAATATAATGATTGATGAAATAAATAACATTGTTTTCCTATAGATGTCAAAGTGATAGCGTTGGCATGATGGTAATTTGAGTTCATTTGGTGTGAAACTGGATATGGAGCAGCAAATGGAACATGTCTGCGCAATTGAGAATAATTTCAATGATTAAGTGTTATTATGGCTGTCAAGTACATTGAGTTTAGCCGTATAGCAGTTTCGTGCTAAACATTTAAAAACTTTCCCCAAGTGTTACAGAAACTCGCTATACACTACAACACTATTTAAACAAATCATTATAAATGTGTAACTTTTTTTTAAACACACAAATACGAAAAAAAATCGAAAAGTTACCTGAATCGTAGTGTGAATGATGCGGTCTGAACCGAGGTTTTGCCTTTCCAACAATTTCTTGTCGATTTCAAATGTTTTAAACAAGCAATGGACAGTGAAACTCGCCACCAGTGTTTGCTACACCGGGATTGCTGTCATATAATTTAATTAAGTTTGAGACCAAAAATGTTATCAAAGCAAAATAATGAGTAAACTTAAAATGGATGCAGTATTTCTATTTGTTTTAGCAAATACTTTATGTGTGTGTGTGTAGGCCTTGTGAAGACATGGAATAAAGGAATACTGTAACTTTGGTTTTATGAATAGACTCCATTTATACCGAACAGAACTGCTGGTCAGTCGACAGATTCCAACCAGATAAGAAATCATATGCGACGGGGACAAGATAGTTAACTTCCTGATTACTTATTTACAGTTGGTGGTGATCGTTTAAAACATGACGCCAAATAGAATTAAACTTGGGCGTTTTCAACGTTGTTTAGAAAACAATGCGATTTCGCCATGGCGCAAGGCGATCAGATTAACATCCTGTTCTATTTCGCATTAAAGAAGGTTTTAATGCCACCTGTTCGCTTGGGCCCCGTCGGTGGACTGTCTGCAGCTTTCAGACTTGCTGCCTGCTTGATTGTTTCCCATGATTAATGACAGCAGCAGGGCACTGACCGCAATCAATACTCAACATTTCAACAGACATCAACCAGAACCAGTTCCATGCAGCATTAGTTTCAAACCAGGCCAAATATCACGGATCTCATCCCGCCTTTCGCAGATTAATCTAAATACAGCGGAGAGAAAAAGAATCACACACATTAATTACCTCTGGCGACGTACTCGGTTAACGGAAACAAGTTTTCCGTCTAAGCTGCGAGCACATTCGCAGCCAGGGCCTTTGTTTCTTATTTCTGTCACCTGGTGTTCATGCACAATTTAATTTATCGTGTGCATTACCGCATTGACGTTGAGAAAATGATTTTTTTTAAAGAAACCATAAGATATTGAAATACTTGTTTAAAAACTAGAGCTGCTTTTGAAAGTATGTTTAAATATAAACTATTTTATAAATTCTAAATTATGTTTATGTTTTTTAAAATATATAGCCTTTATTGTGGTTATTAATGTATTTATTTTTTGTGTATTATCTATCACAACAATGTTGTACAACAGGTCTGTTCGACAAATAAGAATCGCATCATCCGATATCAGTTCATATGACAATTGGACGCACTTGACTTGATAATGACCATTATATATTATTTTAATTTTATACACGCACACACACGTGTGTATATATATATATATATACTGTGTGATATTGACCATATACTGTGTGATATATATATATATATATATATATATACGTGTGTGTGTGTGTGTGTGTATAAAATTTCAAATGAATCGCTGAAGTGAAAACAAATGAAGAGCTGGAAATAACCAACTGGCCAGTCAGCGCCTGAACTGAGAGAGAAAATAACGCGCAGTCTGCGAATATTGCAGACGTTCTATTTGCATCGTTTAGCGAGTTAGTAATTTCTGAACCCCCTTTGTGCTCACGATATTGAGAAATGCCATCCAACGGTTATAAAACGTGAAAAATGAACTGTTCTGAATGCGCCTTTGGCGAGTATCAATTTTAACAGCGACATACAGGTTGTGATACTGAGTCTTGTTATTGATTCTGACACATTGTGTACTTTTAAATTGAAAACGTGTCTACGTGTATTTAGAATTGAAGTACGTTTCATTAAACACACAATTAATAATCACTTTATAGCAGCCATGTGGCATTTGTGAAGAATGTAGAAATGGAAATAATGTGTATAGGAATTTGGGTTGTAGTTCCTTGAAATCAGTAATATTTCGGTAATCTATATCCTGGTTCAAATTGTTGGCGATCTCTTAAAACTTGCTTTCATTTCGTGTGCTGAAAGGGAAATAATAGCTTTTGTTTTGAGGTATTGTATATAAAGTTTCACCTGTGTTCACAGACATGTGACAATTTTACCATGCCCTTTGTGTAATAGTGCCTTGTTTGTAAAGGGATCGATTAAATCGACAGTTGGAAGACTAAAATATATCTCTAACATCTATACTTGCATAAAGAGATTGTTCAAACAATAGCAAATTGATTATGGAAACTGAATGGAGTGAAGAATTAGCAGTTCCCTCTTTGAACTTGGAAACAGAGAAAGCTCAAGGCCGCTATTATGCAGATGGACACAATATGTTGGAGCAACTCAGCGGGACAGGCAGCATCTCTGGAGAGAAGGAATGGGTGACGTTTCGAGTCGAGACCCTTCTTCATCAGCCATGATCACAATGAATGGCGATGCTGCTCGAAGGGCCAAATGGCCTTCTCCTGCATCTACTTTTTTGTTTTTATGTTTCTATGTTTCAGACCGCCGCTCTCACACAACTGTTTGTTGGAATTGTCCTTCCGCTACTGGGATGCATTACGTCAAACTTCTTGCGTTCCAAAATTATAAATAACACATCAAATAGTTTATGCTAAGGTAGGTAGAAGTAACTTGGGCAACATATTATCGTAGAATTACAGATAACAATTCAAATCATGAGCAAACTATCCGTTTCAAATCCCAGATCAATTTAACAATATTTTTTTTCAGACAAATTATCTGGGTGTAAAGTTTGAAGAAATGATTGTTTATACATCATTCGAGCAATAAACACATTTCCCTCTATAAAACTATGAACCTTGTAACGCAGCTTGGTCCTGCAATAAAATATAAGACTAAACGTTGGAGTGATTGCAGAACATGAAAATATAGTTGCCGATGGCACGGCTCTCATCTGCAGAAAATGGCAGCGCCGTTTTTCCAATGGTCTTGTGTGTGAAATAAAAGGTGCTTACATTATAAGCTATCAAAAAAAAAATCTCCGAGCCCCCAAAGCGTAGCCTCCCGTAGCACACACAGGAGGATAGTTTCTGGTTCAGACAGGCCTGTTCATTCACTGGTGAGTCGTGGTCTCGCCCCTGGTTCACAATATACATTACAGTATCCGAACATTTAAAAAAACATAACTACACCAGAGTATGCTGGGATGCGGACAGTATCCCAAAGCTTTTTTTTTTTAATTGCATTTGTGTCAAAATCATAAACAAACTTCGCCCCCCAACGCCCGCTTCCATTTCTAGGACGATAGCAATAATACCGGAAAGGAAACCTATGCTTTCTGTTGACCTGAATAACCCAGGCAATGACAAAAGTTAATGTTCTGAAAAATAGTCCCAAGTCGAACGGTTTAGTAACATATAATTCTATTGCCATATGCAATACTTTTATGGAAGTGAATTTATGCAGTATATGGATGGTCGTACCTTTTTCCAGTACATTTGCTGTAATGGGTTGCATGTTTTCCAAATGGATCATGTCCAGGATCGTATGAAGAAGTAGAACTTGAGTGGCTCGTTTGGGACTGCACTCGGAGAAACTCAGGATTGCTATCATAATTATTCCCGCTGCCATCCACTTAGAACCGTTTTATAACTCATAGTGGATGTTATTTTGTCTCTAGTTCGCACGTCGTTGGTAGCACTCATGAGAAATGGAGCCAAATTCAGTTAAATTAGCATCCGCTACATTTCACAATCTTTTAAAGACTGAAAAGAACGATGTTCCAAAAAGATGATTTCATTTGTTTTTAAACTACGTCACGACAATGCACGAAACACGTTTAATCTATATGAGCAGTGGTAGTGTTATTTTGAATTTTTTTTGTTTGTCTGATTGGTCTTTGGTGAATCGCGTTGCTTTTCAGCAATAAATAGACTATGTTTCTGTTGTATTAGGCGACGGACAAATTACAAATATTGAAAATCATATTATAAAGATCTGACCAAAACTAAACACGAGCCATGCCTTCCCCTGTTACATTCTTGTGTCAATAGCAATACAAACCGAACAATTACTGAACCCAAAACATTCGTTTTTTTTAATTAGAAATCACATATTTAGTGTGTTTTATTAATTGCGGTGATTTCTTCAGTGGGTATCCCAATGATTCGTTTAAGTGTTATTTGTTTGTATCTTTATTTTTCGAAGTAAATGGCCGAATATTTACAGTTTGTTGTATTTTTGCACTTGCATTCTAAGTGGC
The DNA here is from genome assembly GCF_053455715.1 of Rhinoraja longicauda. NCBI lineage: Eukaryota > Metazoa > Chordata > Chondrichthyes > Rajiformes > Arhynchobatidae > Rhinoraja > Rhinoraja longicauda. The sequence goes on along the minus strand of NC_135953.1, from coordinate 82,515,873 downwards.
TAATAGGGTCTCTGTGGTTAAATAATTTAGACTGTATCAAATAATGCACAGCCGCAGTCATTCACGCAGATATTCCTGCGTGTTCCTCAGCAGCACTCGAACAGTAATGGTCCTTGATTCGTAAACTGCTATGGGGCTTCTCATCTCCGAGCTGTCTCGAAAGCTGTGAGACGTGAAACGCCAGTGAAAAACATCTTCATTCGCTTGACCTTCCAAATGCATTACATGAATAATTTTACAAATAGCAACAAATGTTTTCAAATAGCAATAAAAGCAAGATGATGCATTTTCCCAAGAAAATTACGGCAAATAGAGCATATCGCCAATATAATTCAGAGTCGATAGAGAAGTAACGGGTCAGAGAATAAAGATGCACATAATATTGAAAATAATATAAAACTATAAGCAATTTTTTAGGCGGTATATATACAAAGCATACTGCCGGAGGAAGTGGTTGAGGAAGGTACTGTCACATTTAAAAAACATTTGGACAGGTACATGGTTAGGATAGGTTTAGAGGTATATGTGTAAAACGCAGGCAGAAAGGGGAGTGTAGAACCTGTGTAGAAGGGGTAAATTGGTCGGCATGGGCAAGTTGGACCGAAGGGCCTCTTTCCACGTTGTATAACTCCATGTATCAAAACGTTAAATGCATTTCTTCTCTACGGGCAGGAGGGAACTGCTGATGCTGATTTAAATCGAAGATAGACACAAAATACTGGAGTAACAGCGGGACAGGCAGCATCTCTGGAGAGAAGGAATGGGTGACATTTCGGATTGAGACCCTTCTTCAGACTAGAGATGCTGCCTGTCCCGCTGAGTTACTCCAGCATTTTGTGTCTATCTTCTCCATGGGCCTCCGGACCTGCTAGTATTTTATATTTATATTACCTAAAATAACTTGGTTAGTTAATAAAATAATGAAGCGGCATGCTGACTTCTATCGTTCACTTTCAGGAAAATATGTTAAGTTAAATGCATCTAGTCTTGGATAAGCCGAACGTGTGTATTATTGTGCTCTCTATAGTACCGCAAGGATATCGAGGGACCGGAGAAAGTGTAAAATGTCAATTTGCTGCAAAACCTTACTGGGATATACTCAATTGAAAAGGTTGGCACAACTAGGATACTGTTCATTAAAATAAGCAGTCTTTAATATAAAGCAGTGGTTTGATAGGGTTGGACGCAGAAATATTTACGATTATGGTGGAATCCATAACCGTGACAGTGCATTACAGGTCGTAAATATCCAATAATTACTCATAAATCTAGTTGGGAATTCAGGATTATCTACTAAAATAATGTGTAATGCACTGTCACGGGTAACTGTTGAGGTAAATAGCATAGATGCGTTTATGGAGAAGCTGGATAAACACAATGGAGAAAGGGAGAAAATATGTTATATGGAACAGCTTAATTGCCTGCATGGATCATTTAAGTAGAATGGAGTCGACTGGAGATTTAATGTAACTTAATACAAACCTTTTCAGATCGCTTCAATGTTAGGGTTTCAGAGTAAAACCTAGTGTTTTATTCAGAGTTCGGTATCGGCATATTTTAACTAATTTCAGATCAAATAAAGCAGAATAAAGGCACTCGCATTTTGTCAAGGAACCGAATGTCAGGAATTATAGTGAGATCGACATTTGTGAAAATTAGAAAAACACATAAAGATTTGCAACTTTCCGTTGAACGTTGACAATGGGAAAGAATGAGTACAGGAGTAAATATTTAATGTCTGTTTCGAAATTTTGGCAAATAAATTCTGTGCCTCGAAATTGCATTTTGTCTTACTGGTGGCCAATGATCATAATTCGTGCTGGAACGGGTACGGCACTTATCGCAGTCCTTCTGTTATTTAACATTATCTGTCTTCATCCAAAGATTTGCATCTTGACCAACTTTAAGGACAGTTTAATCCATTTGTAAAGGGATTGTGGCGTCACATGCTTATTTCTGTGATGAATACAAAAGGTCGCATCTATTTAGCATCGTATGCATGCCGAGAGTGTCCGTTCAAAGTGCCCTACAGCTATGAAATTGCGTCTGAAATAGCACTCGCTGATTTAAGAGTTACGGAACAAAAGGGTGAGGTTTATTTTGTTGACCTACGTTATGTTTTCCGGATTGGCATTGTTTGAATCTTTCAGCTCAGTGTGTATTTTCATTCAAGGAAACAAATATATTTATAAATACCAATTAATGAGATAGAAAGTGGACCCTTCTCTCCAGCTATTGATCGGTGCTGGAATTAAACCGATGGAACAGCAAGTCAGCGTGGAATAACTCGATGCAGATTCAGTCAATGTGCGAGTCCCCACTGTTCTCACAATCGGCTGCTTGTCCGCAAACGTTCTCCAAATAAACTCAGATCACATCAGTGCTTTCTATCTGACCGCAACTTTTAAAAGGCATACAGAAAATGGAAGAGAGGCAAGTTTCCGGAAAGGAAAGAATGACAACTTTTGCTTGTTTGGTTATCGCCAACGCTTCCTGTTTTTGTGTATCACAGAGTGTGTCACATTTTGTTTATTTAAAGGGAAACTCTAAATGTACCGGCGCTAAACTGGTAACGGTAAGGACAAGGGAGGAGACCATAATAAAAGTTGCAAAAGCAAAATAAGACGTTAACGCGAAATTGATACATATTTTAGGCCAGTTTTCAATGTGAAAAATGAGCTAAATGAGTAAATCAGCTTATATTAGAAAGAGAACCACGGTTGGAATACAAAACAAGTGTCCACAGAATCAATACATCAATATTCTGAGATATTACCATGCAAATAAATCTACTTTGTACTAAATTATGGTATTTCTGCAGTGGAGTAAACCCCCCAATGATTAATATTACATCGACCCAACTACCAAGCCCCAGTCATGTGAAAGAAAGATATGCATATATGATACCTATTACCTCCTCGCCATATTCCAAATTGTTTGACTCCAATGGTATCCTTTGAAAATAACGTTGTTATTGTGAAGGGTTTTGCGCGTTACGATACAAGCAGCGAAATCATTTATTTTACTTTGATATTCCAGGGTTAAATATTAGCCAAGACACCTGCTCCAATTTTTCTGCAAAATAATATTATTATTTCCGTCTGAGGGAGCAATTTCACATCTCTTCTGATACACTGTTTCTCTGACAATGCAGCCCTCCCTCGGCGCTACACATGAATGCCAAGCTGGATTGTACTCGTGATTAATATTTTCTCTAATTCGATTATTATTCAAAAGTCTATAGCGGCATTTTGCAAAAGAGCGACACGACTGTTTTAAAACTTTGTTTTAAAAGCAGCGCTGCTTGTTCCTGCATGAGTATTTTACAGCAGCGCATTCTTAAGAAACTCTATTCGCGCAAGATTAATTGTTAAATAAACGAATCGGAAACCATTGCTGGTTTTGTTAATTCAGGTGAAGCAAAGCAACTGTCGCGAACAAAAACGCGCTAATCCCTCAAGTAGTTACATTATATTCAGTTTCCCGAGGGCATGTATTTGTGTTTCCAATTACATGGCAGGTTGGATTGTTATCGCCACGTTATTGCAGTGTTATCAACTTGATCGCTCTCAACGTAACTTTACTGTCAGAGTATTTATTTAATGTTGAATTTTTATCCTTGACTGCATTCCGTGTTCTCGCTTTCTGCACAATGTTTGGGAATTTCAAACTATATAAAGCAATTTCCAGGAATAATCACAAACTGTCCTTTGCCTAACTTTCTTCATAGATGGGGCTAACACAATAAAAGTGCTTGCACATGCTGTGAACAATATCTGAGGTTGCAAGACGCTGACATAACCAAGCAACAGCGAGGTAATGCAGGTGTGCGGCTTCGTGCATACAATGGAAAACCTCTCGGCACACTGATATCAGCATCTCTCAGCACCAAGTTAAGTGCTGTCGAGGGAAAGCCAAAGGTTGCCACCGGGTTTACACGCAATGGGTGAAATCATTGTTGACTACACGCCCTCATGCTTTGGCCGGTGGAGCGCAGTAACTGCATCCAGTTCACTCCGCATTCAGTTCACTGGACTACGAATGTTGCAGTAATCAGATCATAATTTAACCTGAGAGTTTGAGATGTTGTGATGGTGGCCAATCTAAATAACATCTTCGTTACAATGTTGCAATTAAATCTCAAAATATCGTTCCCTGTGTTCAGTATTAATACATTAAAGACGCTGCCTATCCGTCATTTCTGTTTAAACCTGTTTTGCAGCTATTCCGTTTATAAAATGCAAAGCTTCGCGTAGAACCATCGATTATTGTGGAAGTATCGGCAAATGCAGAAATCGAGTTGATGCTTCCCCCCCCCCCCCCCCCCATCAGTTCTGGTTTCCCAGATCAGACTGAGAATCACTACTAGTACTGCTGCACGGCCTCTGGTATTTAAAAATTGTTAGGCACAAGGAACTGTAGACGCAGGTTTACAAAGAAAGACACAAAGTGCTGAAGTAACTCAGCGGATCGGGCAGCGTCCTCGGAGAACATGGATATGTGACTTTTCGGGTCTGGGCTTTCTTCAAACTGATTTTGGGTGGGGTGGGGTGGGCAAGAAAGCTGGAAGAGAGGTAGAGACAGGGCAAAAGTTGTCCATCTGGATTATAAATTATATCGGGGTCTTTAAGGTTCATTTAACGTTCATGTAATCTAATGTATAAAATACAATAGTACTAAGTGGTTGTATGAATGTATTCAAAATATGGAAGGGATAGCTAACTGGGGTCCTTCGGGTTAAGGAAATTTGCCATCACGGAATACATAAATCATTACCTAAAAACATGAGTACTGAATAAAATTTGCTCGTGAAATCTGTGCTTAAAAAATAAAATAAATCGATATGAAATGTATTGTTTTCAACACGTGCGCAGATGGGAGGTATCGCGATACGGAAAGTCGCGATCAGACCCGTTTGCGGGGAAGGCGTCCCCTTATAATGCGGAAGTCGCCAGCAATCTCTTGGCACTGCTGGATAAAATAGCCGCAGGTTTAAAATATACAGATCGCTGTATATGTTTAGAATAACATGAAGGTAGAAATCAGCGTAATGTTTATAGAGAAGGAAAATATACACTTGGGAATCATAAATAAAAATCCCGCACTTGCTGCATTGCATTACCTGAGCAATTGTGTCAAATTATATGACATAAACCTCGGGACATTTTTTTGCAGCAACTCCTACATTGCATGGCAAGAGAACAGGAGACTGCTGTTGACCCTTCTCTGGCAAGCGTTTTGTTATGATCCCTGACTACCAGCTCCCAATAGATTGTTTTTAGGAGTTGATATCTCAGTGCAGGTGGTGCACTGACAACAGGTACAATTTCTTCGCTGATAGTAAAATAATGCATTTAAAATGACATGTGCTTGTTGCAACAACAACATCTTGCACCGAACTATAATAATTTAGCAATATTTGCTTTTGGCCGCTGCTAATTTGACGGTCCTCACCTGGAACCTAATCGTAACAGATTGTTTGCAACATTTTTTTCCTGAAATTAACTGATAGGCGGCGTTCGAGATCTGCGTTATCAAAGACCCCCCCTTACACACACACCCACACCACCCCCACAGTGTGCGGATGACGTTTGTCATTCACAAGAAATCCGCGTTTCCCATGCTCCGAACGTAAATCAAACAGGGACCACGGCAACACTATCACTGGAAACAGCCCACTGGAGACAAGTTTCCATTCATTTAGGAATATGTCATAAAAAGTGTACAATCCGTGCAAAAGAGGTTCGATCTGCACCTGATTGTCCACAGATACTTATTTTAGTTTAATTTTAGTTTAGTCTATTAATGTCACGTGTACCGAGGTACCGTGAAAGGCATTTGTTTGCGTGCTATCCAGTCAAAGAAAGGACTAAACATAAATACAATCAAGCCGTCCACTGTGCACATATTAAGAATACAACGTTAAGTGCCAATGTGCTGGCGTATTTGCTTACTTTCTGCAGGTCGGAAGCACCAGCTAACACGTTAGTTTCTCGTAATCCGGGGAGGGGGGGGATACTAATGTGTTGTGGAGACTAAACCTCCTTAACATTTTGCACAAACATTATCGACAAAAGGTAGTTCATATTTTTGCCACAAGTGCATCGTTTATTCTTTTCGCTATCAATGTAACACCCATATTTTTTTGTATTTTCACAAACGTATCTTTAATGCCAGGGAGAGTACGAGTCCGTTCATAGCACACCATTCTGCCATATGCTGCCCACGCAGTTTGCGGCCCTCTGCTCACGTAGGAATCCTCGACCAGTATAAAGGGGCGGGTTAGGCACTTTGGTGTTCGGCAAGATTCACAGAATCCTTCAACATGCGTGAAGATCAACATCAGAGATAAATAACAATTGTTACACGCGAAACTGGGTCCCTTCTGATAAATTGCAGAAATAGCAGATTGGTGAATTATTGCTGCAATAGTGACCCATTATCAGAAATCTTGTGGGATTAAAGCACGGCGTTACTTGAAATCAAAATTTCATGCTCGTTGTTTTTAAATAACTTTGGATAATGGTCCTATTTTTGAAATCGTGCTTTAAGTAGCAGCGAAAATCAGCTCTTGGATTCAGGGTTGCATTTTGTAAGAGATATCTTATAACAATTGTGCCAATCCGAGAAAGTATTAAACTTGACATTTCTAGGCTCTCTTTCTTTTCCCAAGCAAAATGTGATTTGTTTGACGGTATGTTGAGGTTAAAATTGTTTCTTCTCAAAATTAGAAAAAGTGTCTTCAAAGTAATGGCCGTAACTGTACGTAGCAGACCAAGCTCATCTGCGGAAAAGACTGCTTAATCGCCCGATAAAATAGCTGACGCGGGATCACTGTAATTCACAATACAATCTAAAATCTGTCACTTAACATATCTTTCTACCTCATATACCCGGCAATCGGGGGAGAAAACCCTAGTTCGATGATTTTAAATCAATTCCTTAACATCGTGCCATAAATTGGTCGTTTGGACTTCAGACGCGGGAAGCCATATTCTTTAGGGACTTTCATTGTGTAGAAATGTTTGTTAGCGCAATTATCAACGTTTACACATTTTTGATAACCCATCACTGATAGCATCAAACATTAAGCGAACATTGATCACCCTACTCAGTGAGTTATGGTGAATAGTTTATAAGATAAACGTCTGTATTGTTGTAGCGAGCAAATCGTACTCGCTACTATAAATTATAAGTATAAATTAATTTCACAACACGCTTATCCACAAACCATTACACTTTTTTCTAAAGTAAAAACAGGTATAACGCTGAAGACTCTCAGCACCATACGCAGTGGGCGAATGGAGTATCAGAAACTATTGCACCCAACTTAAAAAAATCTCAAATCATGTATTAACGTCTTTAGCGCCCATGAAACATATTGTTTTATGTTTTCGAACTGTAACGCAGACCCAAAGGAACAATGTAAAGTGTGAAACAATCCGGATAACCCCGTCTACAGCACTAATTCCGTGGTTACTCAGCACCAAACCTACGACTATTTATCTAATAGGCTGATGACGTGTGTTGTATGCAATTGAAAGTTTAATAAAATGACGTGATCGCTATTCATTAATTTAATATGGACATTTACACAGAACAAAAGGCACATATTTTCAAGGATAATATTTTTTTATTATTTTAAGACCGGAAGTTATGCAGAGTGCACGATTTTATAAAGAGATACACAGCTCCAAATGCACTACCCTGAAACGAGCCATCTTTTGTCGCTGTGCGAAACATTCATCCATATTCGTTTACTCCTGCATCTATTCAGGAGAAACCATCAACCAGCTAAAATTTCACACGCTACTATTAAAGAAAAGCCTGCAATATGATCGCCCACACTAAGCACTACTAAATATTTTTTTAATGGAAAGTGCTAGATTCTTACCCCTATGCTGCTCGAATATAATCACGGGTCGAAATGTTTTTGGGGTCGGGGCAAACATCTTCACAACATCACCCAAAGCAATCTGTCAGAAAATGTTAAAACGTTTTGCTCTTTCCTCTGCTGTTCTTAACCGGGAAGTATAATAAAACTATATATATATATATCTATATATATATATATGGATATATATATCTATATATATATATGGATATTTGCACTTCGGAGTCAACCCGCAGTTTTTTTCCGGTGATTCTTACATTCAGCGCACTTTGCTTCGCTAAAGGGAATTGAAAATATAATGTCCAAACAAGGCAAAACATCGAGGCTCTTTTCAGTGAAACGTATTGAAGCACCGTTTTCCCCGCTTGCTTCTCGCGGGCAGTCTTAGTTGTAGCTAGAATCGTCATTTGAAGCTAGATTTGAATTAAATATCAAGGACATGGATACCATGGAAACTCCGTCTGCCGAGTCCAGTCTGCAGCTTGTATTAAAAAATCAACGCAAATAAATACTGTAGTTCTAAGGGCGTGGATTTGAAACTTGTTCTTAATTTTTAAAAAACACAGCTATTGAGTTCCTGTACAAGCAGCCACTGTCCATGCGGGCAGGCAATAGGTGAACGGGTAGTACTGGTAAGACGGTTGAAGTGAAAGCAGCGAAGGTCTTAGCAATTCTCCCGGGCTATACTGTCTTTGATCATCGCGGATTAACACTTTCACTGCCACTTTCTTCGCCGCTGGGGCCGAGGCCATCAGGTCAGCAGCGAGCTGGCGGCGCTTGGTTTTGTACCTGCGGTTCTGGAACCAAATTTTGACCTGAGTTTCCGTGAGTTTCAGAGAGGCGGCCAGATCAGCCCGCTCGGGACCCGAGAGGTATCTCTGGTGATTGAAGCGGCGCTCTAGCTCGAATACCTGAGCGTGGGAGAAGGCAGCTCGGGAGCGTTTCTTCCTCTGTTTGGGTTGGTCCGAGGTTTGGCCCGATTTCAACACTTCATCAACTGGACTTGAAGCTACGGAGTGAAGAATAATATCTTAAATAAATAGCAACTGTCTAACTTAGCTGGTTCTACCTATCTACCTGCCTATCTATCGCCATTTACACGCCGCTCGTACCTTTCTTCCTATCTATCTATCTATCTATCTATCTATCTATCTATCTATCTATCTATCTATCTATCTATCTATCTATCTATCTATCTATCTATTTATCTATCTGTCTGTCTATCTATACATCTATCTATCTATAAATCTATCTGTCTATCTGTCTATGACCCCATTTTAATTACATTCGCACGTTATTACTGGGAGGAAGGATTCTTAAAACGCGTGGGCATAAATGAAATACATCTGTCGTTTAAAAGAAAGCAAATTATATTCTAACCTGACATTTTCTGAAAGCCGCTTTGCAGATGCTCTTTGGAACACAGAAAAGAGTTTACACGGAAATCAATGGTCAATAGAAACATTGACTTGCTAATGCAGAGACTTATAGATGGAAAATATAAATGGCGTGCTACCTGATAGATTTTCCGTTCCTCTCAGATTACACAGATAGTCCTTACTATCGCTTTTTTCGGTCTCTTCACCGAGACTCGACCGGGCGTCCTTAATTGGTTTGGACTGCAAGGAACAGGCTGCTGAAATTTCCAACTCCCTTTCCGAATTGCAAACCGACGGGTTTTTACTGTCATTCTCATCACTGACGCCCGAATCTGAGTCACAACAAAGCTCTTCATTCAGCAGATCGCTGCTTGCCTCGATTCTCCCGGAAGAAGGGTTCATCTTTGGACAAGAATTCAATGTGTCCAACATCTTCCAACAGGTAGCAGGCGAAAAGCAGGACACGCCCAAACTTTTCGAGTGTCGATTCTCGTCCTTTCTGGTTAAAATAGCCTGGATGGAGAACGGGTTTAAGGTATTGCCACGAACAGCCATGTTTTTTTTAAGTCAATGCTTAACTTTTGTAAAGAAGTTTCTTTTTGATTTAACGGTGGTATCCGTCCTTTCCTGGCGAGGCGAGGCGGAGAGGCATCGCTCCTCCTTGGGGTTGCGTGTGAGAGTGCTGCAGAAGGTTCACACTCCACCAGCGCTCTCTCTCCCTCTCCTTTTCCTCTCGTCTTTCATGTCATTGCTTCTCCTCTGATTGACAGCCGCGCCAACAGCACGTACAGCACTATTGGGCCGCCATAAAGAGGCTTCCCGTTTCAGATTTCTTCATTGGTTGCTTGTTTCCATCCCTTAAAACGGCGGACAGTGGTTTGTAGAGAGAGTTGCTTGAAGGAAGAGCTGCGCCCCGGGCTTGCAGTTTTAAATAGCCCTGGAAGACCGCATCTAATGAAATCCAACCGTTACAATAACATGATTAGCAGGGAGGTACCTCCATTGATTCCTTATCTATATATTGAACTAGCATCAATTTCAAACATCGTACTTAGTTCCAACACCACAACACACAAACAGGGCACTTTCAAGTAGGTAAGATTTGGCCAGCAATCGTTCTCTTTTGCGGTGCTCAATGTTGGAGATTGACAGCAATGTCTTATTTTATAGTAGAAACAAGGAACTGCAGATGCTGGTTTACAAAAAAAAGGCGCAGTGCTGGAGTAACTATTACTTGTCAGGCTTTGTCCTGCCCCTCCTCTCTTACCGCCTCCTACCCCCCCCCCCCCCTCCTCACTCAATCAGTCTGAAGAAGGGTCCCGACCCGAAACATCACCTATCCATGTTCTCCAGAGATCCTGCCTGCTGGCCCGCATAGTTACTCCAGCACTTTGTATCTTTTCTTATTTGATAGTCATGTTCGATTGTGGCTAATGTGCATGAATACTCCGTCGCCACCCTCCCCCTCCCCCCCCCCCCCAACATAATGCATGCACATACCAAGAAAAGCACATATTTGGCAAATTAGATAAATATTCATTAGATAGACTTAAGATAGACACAAAATGCTAGAGTAACCCAAAGGATCAGGCAGCATCTCTGTAGAAAAAGAATAGGTGACGTTTCGGGTCGGAAACCTTATTCAGATAGAGATAGAGAAGGGTCTGAAGAAGGGTCTCGACCCGAAACGTCACCCATTCCTTCTCTCCCGAGATGCTGCCTGACCTGCTGAGTTACTCCAGCATTTTGTGAATAAATCGAGATAGAGAAGGCCCTTTCATTCTGGGGAACGGTCCCGACTCGAAACGTCACCTATTCCTTTTTTCCAGAGATGCTGCCTGGCCCTCTGCGTTACTCCAGCATTTTGTGTCGACACATAAGGAAATAGTGTAAAGTAGCAGCTGTAATTCTTTCGTCTATCTTCATTAGATAGACTTAGATACTTTTTAGATAGATGTCCGCCGGCTGGACAGGCAGGTTAAGACTTAGAGAGTTAGATAACAAGTAGATAAGCACTTACAATGCATGCACAGATAGATAAACAAGCGGTTAGACTATATTGTAGAATTATGGTAGAATTCTTTAGACTTTAGACATTAGAGATACAGAGTGGAAAAGGCCCTTCGGCCCAGCAAGTCCGCGCCGACCAGCGATCACCTACCATTAGGGGCAATTTACAATTTACAGAAGCCAATTAACCTGCAAACCTGTACGTCTTTGTGGTGTAGGAGGAAACCAGAGCAATAGGAGAAACCCCATGCACAGGTAGAACTTGCAAACTCCGTACAGACAGCGCCCATGGTCAGGGTGGAACCCGCGTATTTGGCGCTGTAAAGCAGCAACTCTCCCGCTGCGCCCGTGGGCTGCCCTTGCTCGTTAATTCGTTGAAAAAATTAAGAAGCGAGGAAACCCTGATGCGAAGCCTTCCCGTGCTTGGAAATGTAACTCCAACAGCGCCTAGTAAACAATTATATTGTTAACAGAGTAACTAGTATGCAAGTCGATCTTCGCGGACAAAATATATATTTTTAAGTATTGAAATACCCAAAAGCGACTTTCAGTACCGAGATTTGCCAACAATTGGTGTTATTTCAGAAAAAAAGGATTAAAAAAAACAGAACGGCGTGCATTAAAGCGTAAGATAAACCATTTTAAGCGCAGCTATGCTTCCTGGGTTTTGCTAGTCGAACTGGGTGGTCCATGTTCACTTCAGCAGCTTAGCAAGCCCCAAATGCTTTCCTCTGGTGTGGCTCATAGTTCCCAACCATTTGGGAGTGGGCGGCCTGAGAAACTATACAAATTATAACGCGTTGGTTTGTTTGCACAGCAATCATGTCGCTAATTTATAGGCGGTACAGTATCAAATGGCGGGGTGCCCCAGCTCCGCAACGTTGTATTTCTAAACCCATCCCAGTATCCCTTGACCTTTTCACAGCAATCTGTCTCAAACCCCAGGCATGCGTACGCTTGCACTGGTTACACAGAGCCTTTGGATACAGCAAGTATTTTTTTAATTGTTCCCAGAATATAAAGCAACTGACGCCAGATATATAGTGGCTTAAAACGAATGTGGAAGCAGGGAAAAACATTTTCAGTTAAACGACAAATGTGTGTGTCGCGGCTGGAATTGGTGCTAATTCTTTATCGAATGGAATTCCACCGACAACACAAGCAAAGGCCGGGGAGGATGTGTCGGGTGGCCTCTCATTACCTGAAGAATTTCCAAACAAGCAGACTGATTAGGTGTAAAAATAAAGTCCAAGGATGAAACGATAGACGGAAACTCACAGGCGGCTTAAGTGCTGCGTACTCCGGTTTCTGACATGCAAAAGTAAAAAGCCGTGACAAAGGTCTCCCCTTGAGTGAATGGATTGTGTGTCTTTGCCACGGTCAGAATCTCCCATTGTTGTGAGTCAAAGGGGCCACGGGCTCAAGGTGGGTAGCTAGAGATCGGGAGGATCTCCCTCTCTCAGTGGAAGGTATTTGTAACAGGATATGGGTGGTAGTGGATGGATGACCAGTGCCCGGTGTTATCCCCGTCGCTGTAAAACGTGAAACAATCGAGCTAAAGCCTTCACCTTCACCCCCACAAATACTAAAAGTGTCCTGCAGTGAGCAGCAGCCAATCCTTGGAATTAAAGTACAAGAACACCAAAACTAATTTTCTCAACGCACACACTTAAGCACATTGCTCAGCATGTCAAATGCCATCTGTAACCATTCGGCGCAATTACCAATAAACTTATTTCGGCATTCGTTTGGGCCACAGTTCACAATAGGCGAAACGGGCTGTGTTTCAACCACGGCTTCGGCGTTTGCCTTAACCCGAGCTCTAAAGCCGGCCGGGATTTTGCAAATGCTTTTTTTTGTTTGCTGATCATCTCCGAGCGATCGCCTTGTGCTCGCAGAGTCCGCATACCTCAGCGTGACACTGACGAGGCACTTCCAACCCACAGAACGTGCCCGGGTCAGTAAGCGCTTGATAAACACAGGGTCAGTTTCCAAGTTCCAAAACACAGTCTGCTGCCTCCTCAGCTCCCTAAATCATCGACTTATTTTGAACACATTGCAGCCTAACCTCAAGCAGTCACACACACAACAGTGCACTTGTTTATTTTCGGGAAAGTGATCCCAGTGCGGGATACGTGCGTTAAAGGCTCCAGACTCTCCTGATCCCCCTTCCGAGAGGCCCAGAGTTCACTTTTGTTGCTATCGCGCACCACCTACAGTCAATATGAGGCATTGGCGTGTCGTAGCCAGGAAGCTGCACGTCAATGTTTTGAACTGTTTTAAATATATTACAGTCATTTTTTAATGGTTTTTATTTTGATAAATTATTTTCTGGTGCTTAAAGCTCATTGTCTAACCTAATGCACGACCTGCGTTTTGAAAACATTAACTGTTTTTTTGGCTGGCAGACAAAACTGCGTACAATAGGCATGAGAGCACTTGATATGATATGTCCAAATTCTATAACATACATTTTTAGTGCACATTCATTGCGGGCACCTTTCAGCTTCTCTCCATTTGAAATCTTGACACATAAATGTTATATATAATCGAAAATCAATGAAAACAATCGCACGTGCCGGAAATCTGGTAAACGCGGAAAATGTTAATATCAACGCGTCAAGCAGCATTTGTGAAGAGAGGGACTGAGTTAACTTTTCAGGTTATGTTTGAAGAAGGGTCCCGAGCCGAAACGTCGCCTACGCACGCCCCCCAGAGATACAGCCTGGCCCGCCGAGTTACTCAAACACTTGATGTCTCTTTTTTCCCCTCCAGCACTCTGTTTTCGGCTAACGTTTCAGGTTGATTGTCTTTCAATACTTACTTTATTCTGCAGCCGTATCCTGGCGTTGATAAATGGAGGCAAGAATGCATAAATAGTTTTTATCTGACAGACTGCAGCAGGACGCGCTGAGCCCATCTGCCAATTAACCCCCCCCCCCCCCCCCCTCCCTCCATCACTTGTATTTGACTATCACCTGCCAGGCGTTGTACCGCCCCTACCTCTTTTCCAGCTCTCCCCCCCCCCCCCCCACACTTACTGCAATCAGTCTGAAGAAGGGTACCGACCCGAAACATCGCCTATCCCCACCACATATACGACCTGACCCGCGGAGTTGCTCCAGCACATTGCGTTTTGCTCAAGATTTCAGCATCTGCAGATCCTTGTGGCTCCACAGGAATGCACCCATAAGATGATTAGGCTTGGCACTGCGCTCTCCGTTCAGTTAAGAGGATAGCTAAATTCCATATTGCCTGGAAAAAGGAAGGCAAAATGCACAGAATATTCACTTCCATGCTGTCTCGGACAGGCAGTTGCAATGTCGTGTTTTTTATCTCACAAAAATAAACGCTATTAGTAATAAGAAATATATACAAAACAAAAACCATGCACAATTTTCTATACAGTTCCTATACATTTAACATTGTTAGTGTTATAACCAGTGGTGTCGCACTTCGCCTTTTCCTTACACTTAGCACCGTTGCCCCAGCCCCTGGGATGATATCCGTTCCCTTGCTTAATGGGACACCCGCCAGGCTCAGCCCCTCAATCTCCAGCAGGGGAAGGTCCCTAGACTGTGGTCCTCTCCCACAGAGCCTTCGCGTTGGCTGCAGCAAGTTTCATTGCATCGCTCAGCAAGTACTCATGCAGTCTGGGATGAGCAGCCAGCAACATTCCCTTATGGGCATCTGGATATGCTGGAAGACCAAGATGTTTGGGACAGACCAAAGGGTGTCTTTTGCCTAATTCATGGTCCTCCAGCAGCACCTGATGTCCGAATGTATCCCTGTGAACAGCCAGTAAAGAGGTGACTTGCAGCATTCTGGCTAATGTTACAACAGGGTGAATTACACTTGAAACACGGACAGTGGATAATGATCATGTGGATGTGCTCGTAATCTCATTTGGTTTTCATTGCAGAGAAGAGGTTTGAAAGGAGACGCACCTTTCTGATCGCCAGAAGACTTAAATCTACAATAGAAAGTCTTTATGTGCTGGCCGTTGAAATATAATTACCGCATATTAAACAACAATTGAAATGCTTTCCCCACGTATAATCCCCAGGATAGTGGGCGCACATTAGTCACACAACAAAATCAATTAATACTGTTAATTAATACCATTAACAAATAAATAGATAAAATATCAAATAAGAGCACGAATTTGCATGTTTAAAGTGTGTGTGTGTGTACCATGGAACCAGCGGATCTTTATCTGTTCATATAAAACATCAGAATTATCGCACAAGAACCTATTCAGCAATACGGGGAGAAAAGATGAGGTACGAGGGTAAACTAGCCAATAATATAAAGGAGGAGAGCAAAAGTTTTTTTAGGTACGTGAAGAGGAAAAAAACAGTCAAGGCAAATGTGGGTCCCTTGAAGACAGAAGCAGGGGAATTTATTATGGGGAACAAAGAAATGGCAGACGAGTTAAACCGTTACTTTGGATCTGTCTTCACTGAGGAAGATACACACAATCTCCCAAATGTTCTAGGGGCCGGAGAACCTAGGGTGATGGAGGAACTGAAGGAAATCCACATTAGGCAGGAAATGGTTTTGGGTAGACTGATGGGACTGAAGGCTGATAAATCCCCAGGGCCTGATGGTCTGCATCCCAGAGTACTTAAGGAGGTGGCTCTAGAAATAGTGGAAGCATTGGAGATCATTTTTCAATGTTCTATAGATTCAGGATCAGTTCCTGTGGATTGGAGGATAGCAAATGTTATCCCACTTTTTAAGAAAGGAGGGAGAGAGAAAACGGGTAATTATAGACCAGTTAGTCTGACATCAGTGGTGGGGAAGATGCTGGAGTCAATTATAAAAGACGAAATTGCTGAGCATTTGGATAGCAGTAACGGGATCATTCCGAGTCAGCATGGATTTACGAAGGGGAAATCATGCTTGACAAATCTACTGGAATTTTTTGAGGATGTAACTAGGAAAATTGACAAGGGAGAGTCAGTGGATGTGGTGTACCTCGACTTTCAGAAAGCCTTCGACAAGGTCCCACATAGGAGATTAGTGGGCAAAATTAGGGCACATGGTATTGGGGGTAGGGTACTGAAATGGATAGAAAATTGGTTGACAGACAGAAAGCAAAGAGTGGGGATAAATGGGTCCCTTTCGGAATGGCAGGCAGTGACCAGTGAGATACCGCAAGGTTCGGTGCTGGGACCCCAGCTATTTACGATATACATTAATGACTTAGACGAAGGGATTAAAAGTACCATTAGCAAATTTGCAGATGATACTAAGTTGGGGGGTAGTGTGAATTGTGAGGAAGATGCAATAAGGCTGCAGGGTGACTTGGACAGGTTGTGTGAGTGGGCGGATACATGGCAGATGCAGTTTAATGTAGATAAGTGTGAGGTTATTCACTTTGGAAGTAAGAATAGAAAGGCAGATTATTATCTGAATGGTGTCAAGTTAGGAGGAGGGGGAGTTCAACGAGATCTGGGTGTCCTAGTGCATCAGTCAATGAAAGGAAGCATGCAGGTACAGCAGGCAGTGAAGAAAGCCAATGGAATGTTGGCCTTCGTAACAAGAGGAGTTGAGTATAGGAGCAAAGAGGTCCTTCTACAGTTGTACCGGGCCCTGGTGAGACCGCACCTGGAGTACTGTGTGCAGTTTTGGTCTCCAAATTTGAGGAAGGATATTCTTGCTATGGAGGGCGTGCAGCGTAGGTTCACTAGGTTAATTCCCGGAATGGCGGGACTGTCGTATGTTGAAAGGCTGGAGCGATTGGGCTTGTATACACTGGAATTTAGAAGGATGAGGGGGGATCTTATTGAAACATATAAGATAATTAGGGGATTGGACACATTAGAGGCAGATAACATGTTCCCAATGTTGGGGGAGTCCAGAACAAGGGGCCACAGTTTAAGAATAAGGGGTAGGCCATTTAGAACGGAGATGAGGAAGAACTTTTTCAGTCAGAGGGTGGTGAAGGTGTGGAATTCTCTGCCTCAGAAGGCAGTGGAGGCCAGTTCGTTGGATGCTTTCAAGAGAGAGCTGGATAGAGCTCTTAAGGATAGCGGAGTGAGGGGGTATGGGGAGAAGGCAGGAACGGGGTACTGATTGAGAGTGATCAGCCATGATCGCATTGAATGGCGGTGCTGGCTCGAAGGGCTGAATGGCCTACTCCTGCACCTATTGTAAAAAAAAAATAAAAAAAATATCAGGTCGATGGTACGACCATATACATACGTATACATTTCCGCTTATGGAAATAATCAATTGTTTCAAAGCGGCTTAGCCCACACACTGGAATCTATGTATATACATAATACTGTATACATTTTCCTAAATATACGATTATCATTACATAATGTAATGGGGCCATCTAGTTGCAAGTTTAAATTGATTTATGAATGAGTCACAGTGCCAAAAATATTATTTTGAATCCTGATTTTTTGGTGTAAACACTGATGTTAAATAATAATGCGAGTTTGCAGAAAAGCATAGTCTATTCTTTGCAACCCTCTCTGAAGGATTTCACCCAGAAACAAGCAAATATTTTCAACACGTTGGTAATGGACAAATTGAGGAATCCTTGTTCAGTATTAAAAATATTGGGACAATAGACAATAGACAATAGGTGCAGGAGTAGGCCATTCGGCCCTTCGAGTCAGCACCACCATTCAATGTGATCATGGCCGATCATTCTCAATCAGTACCCCGTTCCTGCCTTCTCCTCATACCCACTGACTCCACGATATCCTTAAGAGCTCTATCTAGCTCTCTCTTGAATGCATTCAAAGAACTGGCCACTGCCTTCTGAGGCAGAGAATTCCACAGATTTACAACTCTCTGACTGAAAAAGTTTTTCTTCATCTCCGTCCTAAATGGCCTACCCCTTATTCTTAAACTGTGCAAAGGAAAAAGGGGCAAAGGAGAGAGCGTTCACGTCGCGGCCGTGTTTTCACCAATGTTTCCACCATTACGCCCAGGAAGCGCAAGATGCCATTGTATACAGATGCCGAGAAGTGTGTGCAGCTGTGGTTGAACAATTTCTAATCTTGTGATGTGGACTCGATAAGAAGATATAAAATATAGATAATTCATGCTGGCTCAATTTTTTTTCTGTTATAATTACAAAAAGATTACAAAAGGTGGTGGACACAGATAACAAAAAGTAGTGGAATCTACCCGACCCATCATGACTTCCTCACCATCATAGGGATCTATAGGGCACGGACTCAGAAAAGCATCATCATCATCAAAGACCTAGCCACGCTCTCATTTCACTCCTGCCATCAGGAAGAAGGTGTAGGAGTCTGAAAGCGGTATTGGCACTTTAAGTCAATATATTTAGATTGTGGAAAGAAAAACTGTCTGGGGTTTCCTTTTCTGATCATTATCCAGATCATTATCATTGAACTGTGAATGGGATCAGGGTCAGGTTTAGAAAATTTCCAGAGACACGCATGAATATTGATAAATTGAACCATAATATAGTGGTATTGGAGGAAAACTAGGAGAAAGGAAATGTGGTCATTTCTAATGGATCTTTCTATTTATTTTGAATGAATGGGGATTAAAGTGAAGATTTGTAGATTGAATGAAAGCTTGATCTGTTCCTGACATATAAATGAATGTTAAAGAAAGTATTTATAATACTAAATTCTATTTCAAACGTATATATCTGATGAGTTGTCAACAAAGTTGCATTGATTGGGGGGACAAATGCTTTATATGTTATGTAAGGTAGACATGCAACGGTTTGCTTTTTATATTGGGAAAAACAGTGCTATGTTAGGGTCATGTAATACTGATAAATAAAACATATCTTGTATTTATCATGTTCTGGAGAACAATTGGTGTCTGATGGGTGTACAGTGCTGAGAGATAAATCGCATGCTGTTCTAACAAGGACCAGTACAGTTTACTAGATATTGTTTCAGCAGACCAGTGAAATAAAGTACTTTGAAAATGCTGTTATTGTACTCACATGATCAATCACTGTGAAATATAAGACTTTTTCAATTGTTCAATGCAGATACAATTGCACAGAGTTAAACTAATGAGAAAAATTGTTGGTTGTGTGAATTCAAAATATCCTAAAACACTTCATTTTTATATATTGTTTATTAGCTTTATTAACAGATATTTATAAATCATAATTGAATCTAAAAATGGTTAAATGTATGGGTATTAAAGGCAATTAAGTTTGCATTACACAGATAGAATTTAATTTCCAGCCTCATTATCTATCTATCTATCTATCTATCTATCTATCTATCTATCTATCTATCTATCTATCTATCTATCTATCTATCTATCTATCTATCTATCTATCTATCTATCTATCTATCTATCTATCGATCGATCGATCTATCTATCTATCTATCTATCTATCTATCTATCTATCTATCTATCTATCTATCTATCTATCTATCTATCTATCTATCTATCTATCTATCTATCTATCTATTTATCTATCTATCTATCTAACTATCTATCTATCTATCTGTCTATCTATCGATCTATCTATCTATCTACCTATCTTTAAAACTCTCGTCTTGTTTGTTCCCCACTTCCTGTATGTTTGTGCCCAGTCTCCCATATGTTTGTCCCATATTTGTTGTGCGGCTTTCATCAGGAAAAAAACAGCACACGATAGCCCAACAATTCTAGGCCCACCCTACTCACCATTCCCCCACTGACTGACTAAACCGACTTTTGTTACTTTTTAAAAACAATTGACTTCATAAACTTTAACCAATGCGCTCACCCCCCCCCCCCCCCCTCCCCGGGAGCACCAGCGGAAGAACCGGCGCCCGTCCAGGCGTGTCCCGTGCCTAACATTCCTCCCGTGGTGCAGCACGGCGGCAGAGGCAGTGGCAGAGGGTCCAACAAGATGGCCGTAATCCCCATCCGCCACCGTTCCCCACGGGTTGCCGGGCCCGCAGGATCGTCAGTTATGGGAGGGTTGCCCAACCCGCAGGAGAGGCCCGCAGCAGAAAAACCTCTCCATCCCCCCTCAACCCCCATTATCCACCCCTCACCCCCCATTCACCCACTCAATCCCCCTGAACCCCCCTTATCCCTCCCCTCCCACTCCATTCACCCACTCCATCCCCCCTCAACCCGCCTCCTCCCCTCCCCCTCATCCACTCACCTACTCCATCCCTCCTCAACCCCCCTTATCCCCCCTCCCCTCACCCCCCCACCCTCAGCCTCGCCCGCAGGACCACCTGCAGCAGAGATTTGCACCCAACGGGCTCACACCCATTTAGTATTAAATACATTTAACTTTAATCTGCAACACCATTTGAAACATTTCTAAAATCAATAGATTATTTTCAGTATTTGGCAACACAAAATAAATATCTTTGCATTCACTTTACTGCAGAGGAATATAGCATGAAAATTCCATTTAACCAGATGACTTTTTCTCAGTGGATGTCTTGAAAATAAATTTGTTCCTTTGGACAATGGATCCACATACACATCTAGTGTTCAGTTACAAAGAACTTTACTGAGTAACTAAAAAACAAAGTTGTCAACATCTAAGGGAAACTGCCAATTCATCCGACTGCATTTAATCAGGTCAACTTCAATACAGGTAGAAGTGGATGAAAGAAATATTGTTCACAGGTGTAGAGGGATTGCAGATGCTGGTTTAAACTGAAGATAAACACAAAATGCTGGAGTAACTCAGCGGGCTAGGCAGCATCTCTGTAGAGAAGGAGTGGGTGATGTTTCGGGTTGAGACCCTTCTTCAAAATGATCAATTTTTTCAATTGTCCACAATGTCTTAGAAAAAGACTTAAGCTACTGCACATTGAATATATTCTTCTCAAATGTAAGTATAGGCAATATTTATAAATTACAATTAATATAAATGTGGATTAAAGCTAAAAGAATGCAAAGGAAATTGTTGGTTAAATTCGTCAATTCCAGTGGAAATATTGCCATCAAGTGGCTAGTTTGTTTTTAACAGCCACTCATGAAGAAACTTTGTGGTGTTGAGAATGTAAATGTAGAGCAGAGTTCATACTGCAATATGAGTGCTATGCTCTCTGTCACAACCACATCCCTCAAGAAACTTTAACATTCATATTGTGGGAAAATCAGGCAAGAATATTAGATCACATTTTATATTAAGGTTATAAAGACTTATTGGAGATAATAACCACGCCAAACTGAAATATTAACCTCTGTTCTCTTCCCACAGTTAATTTTCTAAAATTATTCTAACATTTTTCAGTTTCATTTATGAGCTTTGTTTCCATGTATTAAGTAAATTAATAGAAACATATAAAACTCTTAAGGGATTGGACAGGGTAGGTGCAGGAAAAATGTCCCCCATGTTTTGGGAGTCCAGAACCAGGGGTCACAGTTTAAGAATAAGGGGTAGGCCATTTAGGACTGAGATGAGGATATTTTTCTTCACCCAGAGAGTTGTGAATCTGTGGAATTCTCTGCCACAGAAGGCAGTGGAGGCCAATTATATTGCACTGGATGTTTTCAAGACAGAGTTAGATTTAGCTCTCAGGGCTAACGGAATCGAGGGATATGGGGAAAAAGCAGGAACGGGGTACTGATTTTGGGTGATCAGCCGTGATCATATTGATTGACGGTGCTGGCTCAAAGGGCCAAATGGCCTACTCCTGCACCTATTTTCTATGTTTCTATATGTTAAACCATTATGGATCAAATTGAATATGGCACGTCCACAGTACTGTGATGTTTCCTTTCTGCTAATGATATAGTAGCATGAAGGGATCCTTCTTCATGGACATAGTTACCAGCAAATTAATAGACCCATAACATAATACAGTATAATTTTGCATTTTCCATGGATTTTTATTTTGATTAGAGTCATGGAGAGATACAGCACAGAAACAGGCCCTTTCGACCACCATGTTTATGCAGACCATAAGTCATCCATTTGCACAAATCCTACACTAATCCCATTCCATTCTCCCCATGTTATCACAAGCCCCCAACCCTCTTCACCCCTAATTCTACCTCTGGCCCACAAGAGGGCAATTTACGGCAACCAGTTATGCCATCTTTGGTTGCAGGATGAAACCAGAGCACCTGCGATAATCCCATGAAGTCATGGGGGGATGTGCAATCTCCACACAGACAGTGCTGGAAATTGGGTTTGAACATGGATTGTTAAACCTGTGCAGCAGTGGAATTACCCGCTATGCCATAGTGCTGACTGCACAAAATAATTGGAAAAAAAATATTTGTACTAAATATAACATAATTATAAAAACATACCCTTTAGTGAATGTTTAGAATTTCATTATACTTGAAAGAATATATTGTCCATGACAGACAAAATATATTTTAATGCGGGATATATGTCAGTTTATTTACAGACAAATATTGACTACAACTAGACACAAAGTGCTGCAGTAACACAGCAGGTCAAATTTAGATTTAGAGATACAGCGCAGAAACAGGCCCTTTGGCCCACCGAGTCTGTGCCGTCCAGCGATCCCCACACACTAACACTATCCTACACCCACTAGGAACAATTTTTACATTTGCCCAGCCAATTAACCTACATACCTGTACGTCTTTGGAGTGTGGGAAGAAACCGAAGATCTCGGAGAAAACCCACGCAGGTCACGGGGAGAACGTACAAGTTCCGTACAGATGGCGCCCGTAGTCAGGATTGAACCTGAATCTCCGGCGCTGCATTCGCTGTAAGGCAGCATCTCTACTGCTGCGCCACCGTGCTGCCCTGCAGGCACCTGCATCTGCATCTGAAAATGGATAGCTGCATCTGGCTGCATCTGAAAATGGATAGGTGACATTTTGGGGCAGGACCCTTTTTTAACCTTCATCAAATTTCACATTTTGATGAATAATATAAATTCTTTGCAGAGCTCAAATTTAACTGACAAAACAAATATAAATAAAGCACATTAATTTGAATTTAAGTTGTTTCACATAAATTAGTCAATTTTCCCATTTGTACATGAATTAAAACTTTTGGAGAATGAATGACTAGGTGTATAAATTTATGGAGCCCAGTAACAGCATCAGTCACTGATAATTCATAATTAATTATAAAAGAGTCAGAGCTTCAATGAAATCACAAGCAATTAATATAGTTAGAAAGGGAAATATTTATGATGACTAAGAAATTAATTTTGATTGGTATCTACAGGATATGAATCTTGATGTTTATTTTAGTAGTGAAGATAGCCAGCACTTAACAGCAGAAACACAACAGGAATATAAATGCATGATGTGTTCCAATTGATAAATATGAACTAGATACAAATCAACTGGCATTAA
This sequence comes from Rhinoraja longicauda, assembly GCF_053455715.1. Classification (NCBI taxonomy): domain Eukaryota; kingdom Metazoa; phylum Chordata; class Chondrichthyes; order Rajiformes; family Arhynchobatidae; genus Rhinoraja; species Rhinoraja longicauda. Next base: position 82,492,320 of record NC_135953.1, on the reverse strand, counting down.
AACAATTTTTAACTGTTAGTCAGTCTTTGCACCTATTCCTCCAGTACTGATGATGTGCAAACAAATGATTTTTTAACCTTCATAACAGCTACCTGTCCCACTCATGATTTCCGCTTTGTTTCTTGTTTTAGTTTACATTGGCTTTTATTTGTTGGAAATAAAGCATTTAAGCTACTCTCTGTCAAATTATTTAATTTATTCCAATATGTCTAAGCACCAGTATTTTTCTTTACACAATTCACCCAGACACATAGCTTGATGTTTATGTTGCAGTTTTTGTACAAGGTTGCTCCCTCACATGTAAGTTATGGTCATGAGAAGTATGCATAGTAGCACATCAGGACAGCAGAACTTGCCTAACAAATATGTCCTCCAAAGCCACTATTTCTTGCATTTTTTTGTTCAATTCTGTTCTTTCAGTCTGACTGTAATTGTACATCACAGTCATAAGAACATGAGAAACAGAAGCAGGTTTCAGCCAGAGAACCCTCATTTATTCTTCTCTTCAAAAAAATTACACTCAATCTTTTTTCTCAGCACCGCTTTCTTGCACCAAATCCATATTTATTTATTACCTTAATATCCAAAAATCTGTTGATATCTGTAATGAACATACTCAGTGACTGAGTCTCTACGGCCACCTTGGATAAAGAATTCCAAAAATACTCTCCCCTCTTGGTAAAGACATTTCTTCTCATCGGAGTCCTGAGTGGCCAACCCATTATTCTAATGCTGTGATCTATGTTTCATAAACCTCATCCATGGGAAACATTATCCCTGGGCCGACACTGTCAAGCCCAGTCATAATTATTTCTTTCACTGGAA